>NC_143191.1:51437500-51745937 GCF_051530095.1 Phoenix dactylifera | reverse complement strand
TGTATGCAATCAGTGTTTGTAATTATTTGTTTTAGTAATATATACTTTGAGACTCATGGAAGAGGTAGGCAGGCTTCCAAACACGCACACAGGTCTGAAATGAAAATTTCTTGATAATAGAATAAACATGATACCAATTATTCTGAATTGACGCATTCCAGGTAGCTAATATCAAAGGGATTTATGCAGTAATGGTGAAATTTTTAATTGAAGCAAAACATGTAATATATAGCTGTTAGTGCATTGGGGAATAAAGAAAGTAAACAAGGCCCAGGAACGTTTGAACCAATTAGTCACTTCAGGAAACTTCTTCCTGCCAATGCTTCAAGCAACCATGATAAAATATGTAGAGCCCATATCATTGACCATGGAGTAGGAAGAGCAGGAAAGAGAAGTGCATTTATTTTGTCTTTTTGCTACTATATACAGGAAAGGGTGAAAGATAATTCTTTTCTATTCTCTTTTCTGTTTTCTTTTTATTTTTGAAGTAAAGATGGTGCCCCATTTATTTTAAACATTCTTCTGTTCTTTTCTTTTATCTATCATATACCTAGTGATAAATAAAGAAACAATGGAAATAGTCATGTTGAAAAATAAAAAAAAAGAGGCATTTCTTCCCTCTTTCTATGCTATTATCAGTTGTCAGATAAAGTGCCAAAATTTGGCAACACAGATATTTTTTGTTGTACACTTTAACTTTACAAAGTAATAGAAACCAAATATATTGAACCAAAGTAAGCAAGCTCCTAGTTACATGCTTCAACATATGAGCATACACTTTGTAGTTTGTATGGAATATTGGCGTGCAAATTAAACAAAGTTTAATTTGACATCTTGCATAAAAATGAAATGAAATTCAGATTTATAAAAGAAACTCAGATCTGCATTAAATTTCAGACCTAACCTACTAGTCAACCAAGTATTCTAGATGAGGTCTACAACATTTCATCTGGTTTACATGTTAGAATGTGAAACAAGGTAGCTGGTTATGTTGAACATTATTCCCTTAATTAAAGGCTTGAGACCCAGATGAGTTTTATTTTGGCAGCAATCAAATTCACCATATCCCCCCATCAGGTACCATCCAAAAATATGCATATATTCTGCCAATCTTAGTGACAAAATTCTCCAAATTATTGGAAAGATGCTCCACTTATTTTCAGAACAGGAAGAAAAGCAATATTTTTACCAAGTATTGGCTATTTTTACAGATATTTTTTTACGTGAATACTTGATGAATTATTTTTTGGGTTTGTGGAAGTCTATATCAGACTATATGTTTAACTTCAATACTTCCATCTCCTGAATATCTTCAAAATTACAAAATCTTACCCATGGTAAAACAACTACGAATCTGAAAGTTATGACTGAAACCATAGATTGGACTGCATATGACTCAAAGTTGATGCCCCTCTGAACTATGAAAAAACATACCATAGCCAGCCTAGAAGTATTTAGTTGCAAAGGTCCCATTTATTGTTGAGTCTAATCATTTGTTTTCCAAGGATTGATCTGTTTTCCCACCTTCTATAAACTAATATGAAACAGTATAAATGTCCCTTCCATCTCTTACTCATTTACTTCACTTGAAACTACTGTAAGGCATTTAGTTGTTTCACCACACCCACCTAGACACTGTTACTTTTCAGTTATGTGTGTATAATCAACAAAGTAAACTGAATTTCAAGCAAAACTGAATGTCAAATATCAAGCCTTTTTATTGCTAACAAAGGAATAAACTAGGCTCAAATTTTTAACAATTGTCAAAATTATCTGAAAGATGTCACAAGTAGTAGTCTAACAAACAGCAATGCATGTTAAGTAATTAAATACCTCCAGCAAATTATGTTGAACTTCCACAGATATGACTGGCACCAAACGTGATAATAGTTCTTGCTGTCTCCAGCCTGTAAAAATTCGCTGCCCGTATATATATCGCCTGCTTCTCATCTTTCGGCACTCTGACCATCTGCGGTATGCGTCAGACCTATAAAATTTCCCATAATAGAATGATAATATCTCGCCCATACTTCTGCTCTCCATAAATTTTGTCACCTGAACAAGATTTTTCCCGAAAATGTAGAGACCAAGGAGAAAACTCTGCACTTCAGCATCAGTCCAAGAGATAAATGGTAAATCAGGCACTGGATTGCAACCTTCACCAGTCCACCGTAAACCAAAATACATCTGATTATATGGGTTCATGTCTTCCTGGCTTGTGGATCTAAAAAGTTCTTTACCATGTTCTAAGGAGTTATTTGGATGTTCAGGTTTTGCACCTTGAGAAAATGTACTGCAACTGTTTGAACAGTAAGGTGGAAATCCACTTGTTACGCTGCATTTGGGATTAATTCCACTATCAACTTTACATATCAAGTCCCCTGGCCCAGCTCTTTTACTACAACTTGTGGTGCCAGGATAATCTTGCTGCTCATGTTTGATATTACCACCTCCATAATTAACCCACATAATTGGGATGGGTAAACTGTTTTGACTGGAATAGTCTACACCAAGTATGTCATCACCTTTTATTGGCCTATCTTGCAGCTGATCATGTTCAAATTCTGTGATCAGGGATGGAATTCGAACCTGATATTGATCTCCTAAACGAGGAAGAACTAGTGGATCTCCTGTAGAAGTTATTTGATCATTGCATATCTCTGCAGTACACTCTTTATTGCAAATTAGTAACTCTTCATTGTGAATAAGTTTAACAGAGTCCATCATCCAAAATGTCAGTCAGGAAGCATAAGGTCTCCGCACACTTTGGCAAATTTGGAAGCTGTTTTACAATGACACATCAACTATAAAGTTAAACCAACTATTTTTCTCCAAAAACCATGATCACCAAAAAAAATACAGTCTGAATACCATGCAATAAAATTTGGAAGGGCTGATTCAAAATCAAATGGTAATGCCACCAAATCAACCAAAATAATGGTCATTAAACTACTATGATAAACTAACAATACAAGCTCATAGGATGCATTGAAACTTTAACTGACAAAATTAAGCTGCTGGAGTCATTCAACTTCTTCAATGAGTAGATTTTTGCCAAATATTCCATTTAGGAGGAATAATATTTAATATAAATCCGGTCTATTTTCATGCATAAATATATGATATACTTCGGTATCTGGGTCCATTTAGAATTTAATCAGATCGCAGTTCATAAAAACAGAAGGCCAGGGCATTCAACATCAAGATATAGAGATGTGCCTATAGGAAAATGGCCAAAGGCCTTCAATATTCAGTTCACCTTAATGATCTTAGGAATTCTCAAATGATAGCACAAACAGATTGACAGCTTTACTATCTGGATGTGACTATATAAGATACAAAAGCAACCCAACAAAAGATAGTCAGCAGAGGAAGACGAAAGTTTAAAGGTATGTACTAGATCAACAATCTCTTTGAAGTTACAAACTCTAAGCATATTACCCAATTAATTTGCACTTGGAAGAAACAAATACTCTCTATCTTACAGATAAATGATGAAAAAAGCAGTGTACCTGAACAGCCAATAAGCAAAGCAGCATTCTTAAATAAAGTAGTGCACAACAAGCTACCAAGTATTATGACAGCAGCCTTACTGATGAACATGGGGTGCAACCAAGTCTTAAGGCAGCACAAAAGGTGAAGGCCACATGCATGCTAAACATGCTCCTAAAGAATATTATGTAAAACCATTGAAAAGTTTTGTGAAGGCTTTGTTTCACATTTCATGTTTTCGCATGCTATATAGCCTACATTACCTCAAGCAACAAAGGGTAAATGTCATATTTAAAGAGATGGTTTTGTTGAAAAGAGATAGGAGTAGGGTTTTATAATCAGTCATAAGATTGACTGCGTTAACCCAAAGACAGTTGATATTGACCATAAACAAGATAAAAAAGCAGACAATTTTGACAGGATGGAAGTCAACCACCGGAAAAAATAGGCTCAAATTATGAAATTAGATTTACCAATTCTAAGGCATTATGTAAGGAAAATGTTGATGAACAGGTAATAGGAACAAATTACAATGCAGGATGGACAAAGCCAAACATTCACATAAACATAGAACAACTAGATTTATTCATATAGTTGCATAATGCATTACTTGGGAGTGTATATGCATTACTTGGGGTATAGGTATTATAGAATATGTGAGACTTAATTCTTCCTACAACAGAAAATATATGTTTTGGCCAACAACTAAAAACCAAGAATTCTTTAAAGTGTATATGTTGTCCTGCAAGAGAGCTTGGAAATCAACTCGGAAACCCTTCGGGTTTCTAATCTTCGGCTTCGGGAAAAGAAACCCTTCGGGTTTCTTATCCCTCGTCCCTTATAACACTCCTACGTGAAAGTGGTAACTCCGTTACCTCTTTCACTCCTCTAGAACACAGAATTTCAGAATTCCGTGTTCCGTTTCGATATCTTAAGGAAGAAAGTAGGATATTCCCACATGTTTCCATGGCACAGTTTTGCATCCCTCTCTCTTGCTCGCTCATTTGTTGTATGAGTATGACTCAAGAGGAAGATGCAGGCATGCATTGTCATCAAAGCACAATAACAGTTAAGTATGTTGATGAAAACAAGTCACTGATAAAATCATCCACAAAATAGATCCTAAAAAACTAAATTAATGTGCCTTTAAGCATCCAAGTAAAAGATAGTGTCTTAAAATGTGGTGCATGAGGCCGCATATGCATATGCGGTGCCTTAACCATACCGCATTGTCTATATGCAGTTACTATGTGCGGTCATACCATATATAGGCTGAAAAAACAGTCCATTTAGCACTATGCAGCCACATATGTGGCTCAATTAGCATAGTATGACAGCTGATGTTTCCCACTTAGTATTTGAGGCCAAGTATATGGCACACTCCTATATGGGCCTATGCAGATGGAACATGTTCAAACTGATTATTATATTTGGTATAGTTTATTTATTTTATATAATTTAAAACTTCTAACCCTATATGCACCCACAAATGCAGCCCACATACCGCATGTCCGGTATGCGGCCCCTTAACCGCCCCATACTATGGCCATCTTTTAAAGCACTAGCAAAAGAACAATGAAAAAGATGATTACAATCTTAGAAGACCCATAGGTACCAAGTCGCGTGCAAACTCTTAATAGTTTATGATCCTAATGGGCATTTTATGGGCCAATGAAACCTTTCAAGTATATCTCAAGGAGAGGATTAGCAACACAAACAATCTAAAGGGAATAAACCAAACAATACATTCCCAAAACTAGAATTAGATATAAAACCATGTTACACCCTATACCTAAAACATTCCTTAAACTAGACATCCTTCATGCGTACCCCTCTAAATACCCTAACTCCAACATCTAACCAATCGCCAAACCTACCGAGACACCAAACTAGCAAGCAGTTAATATGCTTCAAGTGTTATTTGTCTATTACACCACAAACCCCCACTAGAATTGACCCAGAACAAATAATTTTGTTTCCTTCAAATATCTCACATCAAGGGCTGAATATTGGTAGAACTACCTGTATACTTCCCTTGTTAGTATCGTATGGTTCAGTGCAGCATGGTACCATACTGACATATGGTATGTGTCTTCGTGCCGGCACAGCAAAAGAGAAGTGAAGTAACATATATCACTATGGTACTGATACAGATGCTTTACCAATACAATCCAGTACAGCCAGTATACACTGATACTTGAATCCCGGTCTTGTCATACCACATAACTGATTTGGAAGAAAACCACAATTCAAAATGAGATCCTATCATATCTGTATCAAAGGAGATTGAGCATAGACCACTCCAACAAAGATTCCCATTATCATAACTTCATCCTTCCAAGTATCACCAGAACTATTGAAATTTAAGACATCTTTATTTTCACCTGATTTGGATTTAACTTTCTTGATCACACGCTTCATTATTTCTTACTACATTCATATCCTTCGCCTAAGCAATCTCTTGTCATGTATTCCATCTAAAGGAGTCAACAATCAACATAACTCGTCTTCTCGTAAGCTGTTATCAAACTTAGATTTGTTCCTACAAGAAATAGAATTAAATCATAAGACTTATAGATATCCATGTTACTAACATTGAACCTTCCAAGTTCCAACCAATGGAGGTGACTCTGATAGACCAGTATTTGTGTCACTACCACGGTAACTAAAATGAATTGGCAGTTGCATATTGACTAGAAAAATGCAGAACTTGTCCATATTTCTGTCAGTTTCATCTTGACCAAAACTAAACAAACTCAAGTAGTTAATAAGGGAAAATGTACATACGTATTTGCACACAAAGAAGTTGAAAATGTCAAAGCCAAATAAAGAATTACATACAGCTAGCTGGTAGTAGCACATGAAACTGCAGCACTGTAAATGCCCTGCAACGCCTATACTTGCAACCAAAATGTGCACCATAGCCTAGATAGGCATCGAATTAAGTAAAGAAGACTGACTGCGTCCTTCTACAGAAAAAGTTATTCATGTGTCAGAAAAGAAGGCAATCTCTACCCCCAACCTTTTGGCTAAGTTGCAGTCTAGAACTCTAACTAGCAACAAACTTGTTCGCGTTAACAAGGATTTTTTCTATATAACAGTATTGTAGGAGTTATACTCAACTTTAATAGCCTCAACTCATCTGACTAGACTTCCCATTGCTGCTGTAGTGTACCTTAGAGACAACTCCAGCCTAGCACCTCCATTAGTGCACTACTAACATAACCATTAGCTTCCAAAGTATATTTTCTGACTTTCTTGCTATTAACAAAGATGTTTCATCTTCAAGTATCATAAGCTCAAGATATCTCAACATATCACCTCTGCCATGATGAAAAAAAATAGCTTCTTCTATCTGAGAGCCTCAAGTACAATGTAGCAACTTTATAGAGGAATAAGCCCACTTGCCTATGAGTTGGAACTCTGTTTTGTGATTCCATAATCACAAAAATTTATGCTAAACTATTGATGAAAAACAATATTTATGCACTATGGTAGATCTGCAATTAGATCCTATGCAACATAAAACATTGAAAATTGAGGTTAAAGCTAATATATCGATGATCCACGGTCAAGATTTTGGTGCTACAAACAGTTATATAGGAGTTCCCTGAAGATGGTTAAGCTACTAAGTGCTTACAGATTAAAACCTCATTGACATTTCAAATGATAAGGAATGATTCTCACAGAACTAATAGGCTTTTAAGATATCAAGTGTGTTCCTTTTTCACAATAGATAGTCCAGAAAATAATGTTCCATACATTTGATCAGATTCAAGGATAACCATCAACTGCTGAGTAGATCATAATCCCTCATGACAGAACGTTTAACATCCACTAGAGGCGTGATAGTAAGCATTGAAAGTAGTGGTGGCAATATGAAAATAGGAATATAAAGATCACACTCTAAAGATGATATTTTATGAAGTATGAACAGTCAGGTATCTCAGATAGGACTGGGACCATTTGACTTGTTGCTTATAGTAAACACATGAATGAAAGCTACTCAAATATTTTGAGATTAAAATTGTTGCTAATGATTATCTCCCAAGGTTAAAGAATGTTCGTGCATGAGACCTTAGAGGTCAAAAAAAAAAATAGTAAATTAAATTTCCAAAATAAGGTAAGTTAAAACAACATAATAAGATCTGCTATTCAAATGTTTTTAAAAAATGTTATAAATCATCATTAATCCAAAAAATTGAAAAAGGCTACAGATCACAAGGATCCAGAAAATGTACTTGTTATAAACATGAAATTAACTCAGATCAATGAAAAAATGAACTTATGAATTCAGGATCTGAAAATTAGAAAAACAGAAATGACATAATAAGAGAATTAGAATTTTCATGAAACCAAAACCAGGTATTTCATCTATATTATAAACCCTATATATCATAGGGAAAGTAGTCGCTGGCAATAGTCTTATGAAGATCAAAGTCTAACAGACTTCATGCAAGTGATCGCCAAGCTGAATGAAAATCCAAGTATTACCAAACTTGGAAAAGAAAAGGCAATCAGGTTAGATCCATATTCAAACAAAAAGCAGCTGCTGATGGAGATTAACATTAACCAAAGAGAGAGGCTACTAATCACAAAGAACCCGGACAAAACCCGTCCATTCCCATTAGATATCCCTTATATTAACAAGAAACTAGTTCCCTTCGATGATAAAATGATCATAAGTTGAGGGCCTCTCAATCAGCAAAATGAAACAACGCAAGCAAGGGCACCAGAATTCTCATAAATTCATATCATCGCAAACAATCCTTGATGATCACCAGAATACCTATACTACGAGCAAAGATATATATATCGACCAAACTGCAACCATCAAGAACAACGCACCAATAACGCGAGACAAGAAATCCAAAAACCAGCAATCGATTCACCCAAAAGAACCACAGCATCAAGGAAAAAATTCAATCCACAAGAACACATGAAACAACATAGAATCTACATTTGATACAAACAACACTAAAGATCCTTGTTAAGATCTACTAAATCTAACACATAACCACAAAGTAAACTGTGACAGCAGCACTTACAGAGAACTAACAGCATATAGATGACAAGATATTCGATTGCTAAAAGAACAAGAAAAGAGATGGAGGAGAGAGAGAATACCTACGTGAATGGGTATCAATCTTCCATCGTTACGCCAAGAGTGAAATCGATGGCTGTAACTTTTCAGACGAGAAAGAGCCGAACTCGAGCATAGCTTTTAACGAAAACTTCACGAAAAAAAAATGGTACATATAAGTGAAGGCAAAAGGCCAAACTCTTGTACATATATACACACACATTTATATATTTTGTAATAATAATATATAAAAAATTAAAAATAATCATTTCTAAAGACAGAAAGCGAGAGGGAGTTTTTACCTCGGTTTATATAGCGATGGTTTCTCTCCTTCCGTCCTTCGTGCCCTCAGAAGTCGGGAATTCTTGGGAACGATTAGAAGGAGATAAGAGATAAAGATAAAGAAAGAGAGCGAAAAGTAGAAAAATTAAAAATAAACATAAAGAAAATAAAGAAGAAAACAAAGAAAAAGGAAAGAAAGGTCATTAAAAAGAAAATTATTATTATTATATGAATGTTTTAGAGAGAGAGAGAGAGAGAGGGGAGGGCTTTTAAGGAGGGAGGAGTGAATGACGGTACGGAAGAGATCCGCTATGAGGCTGCTTGCAAATAAAACCTTAGTGATTGCACCACTATGTGACACGTAACACGCTAATTTGATCCCACTTTTTTATAATTTGCGTGTCAAACGATTAGGGAAACGATTGAGTTATAAGTTCTCACCGATCCGCTGCATGAGTTCTCTCCGATCTCATCAAAAATAAGGCGGAAATATAAGTTAAATTACTAAAATACCATTCACCTCTTTAGCAAGTGTGGAAAACGGGACGAAGCCTGTGAGGCTGATACATGGAAGAAGTCTCGTGGAGAAGTCGGCGCATGTGATGAGACGAGACTAGGAAACTCGTTTGACGTTGACCGTCGGGTCTCGGTCAAATAAACCGACTGGTAGTTTGATCCGGACCGTTGGATCAATGTTGACGCCGATGTCCATGTGCTGATGGCAGAGGACAATACAGCAGAAGTCAGTGTACGAACCCACCTTTGTAAAGCCGGCACGTAGTTTATTAGCCATTGGATGGATTTTGAAATCTATGGGCACTTAAGAGCTACAATTCAAGGACACCACCTGGCGTCCACGCAGCGGGCGGCAAAAATTTGGCGTGATAGAGGTGTGAAATCTCTATACACGTGGTTTCAGTGTATAGCCGCCATACACGGTGATACTAATCTATTATTCTCTTATTCATTTTTACCGTCAAAATATCCTCCAGTTAACTCAAAAAAATATCTCAAAATATTGACCATAAATGTTCATCCTTCTACAGTAAGATATTAATACTTTTAATAAGATCATTGTGTTGAATTATTTTCCATATATATTAAATGATTCTCGAGTAGTGAGGAAATCTTGAGCGAATCCTATTCAAGGTTCTACCGAATTTTCATGTTTATCAAATAATTTTATTTTGATATAAGTATATTTAAACAAATTCAAAACTTAGCCATTCTTGTACATTGAAAAATATAATAACTTAGTTCTTTCGTATCTTTAGCCTTCGTGCAACAGTTATATTATCCGACCTTTTCAAATTTCATAGTGGTGAGAGTCTTGTGCACTGGAATACCTTTTAGAATTTTTATATTTCTATTTCTTATATTATTATTTATTTGGTAACATGAATTTTACTTCCTCACTACCTAATAAAATTAATGTTTTTTAAACAAAAATAATGTACCACCAAATAAAATAAAATGATATTTCCATAAAATAATTGATAATTTTAAATTGAATTACTCTAACAATTAAAACTTTGAAATAAAAATGTTGATAGATCTTGAATGGTCTAATTGGCTTGTGATTGGCAATACATAAATGAGTGAAATGATCAAAACAAAAAAGAAAGATAAAATAAAACTAATGTCCTGTCTTACTTAATGTTTCAAAAAAGAAAGGATTTTATATAAATTAGTTTCTGAAATATTTCATATTTGAATGTTAATTCCTATCCTTACATATTTATATAAAAATCATTTTATTTTTTTTATTTGTACAAATCAGTCCTTTAGCTAGTTTTCATTAACCAAATGTTAATTAATGGCTAGAGAGTTTGCTTTTTCTCCCTTGTTTGCCCTCATCTCTACTTCACCCTCTCCCTTGGGGACCAATGCTAGGAGGACATAACTTGAGACTCGATTAAGTGTACATACTAAAAGTAAAAATATTTAACATATATGAGATTAATGATGTTAAGTATAAACAGATTATTTTGTTATCATCCTGTTAACTTAACTTGATGGATGTGTGAACAATAAATTACAAGTTTCCAAGTCTTAAAATATAAATATATAACATAATAAGGATTAATATATAAATATGATAGAATTTAAGGACCAATTTGTAAAAATCTAATCGATTTTTGCTACTATTTATTTAAGAGATATTGATAGTTTGAACAAAAAAATGGCTTTTCTGTTTGAAAAAGTGACAAATAATATTTAGGATATAGCTTTTTCTTAATTATTATGGCCATTACCTAGTTATGTATCCAACGATCTAGATTCTAGGGAGGGGCTAACTAGGACAGCCTTGACCTTTGGCACTTTTTTTTTTACATTAAATGGTTTTTTCAAGACTCTATGCTATTGTTGTACTTGTCAACCGAAGCTTTTATCATTGTGCTAAGCAGTAACCTTATATATCAACCTTTTTATGGTGGCAAAAATTACCGCAACTAAGAGGGCTCGCCAAATTCCACCTTGTTTTGGTCAGCTTGGGTCGACAATATTTGTCAAATATATATGGGTCAAACATTCTGACCTGAACTTTAAATGAATCATGTATAGCTTACAGCTTTGATCCAATCAGTGACATAAAATGTATAGTTCTATTTGGATCAAAACCATATAAGTTGGCTTATGTTGTCATCTTGGATAAAAATTTTCTTCATTGATATTTTTTTTAGCAACATTTGTTTAAATCCTTATGGACAAGAACCAGTAAGGATTGGATTTGACATATCAAGTTAGATCCATCGAGAATTGAATCTTGCAAAATAGATTCGATAAGGGTCAAATGAATGGCTAGGATCAAGGAACCCACCCATGGGTAGGTATGAGTCAAGAAGTATTGTCATAACATGGGGTTGAGTTCAGTATATCTCAAGATTTGATATGTTGTTATCCTTATCTAAACCATTAGCACCATATCTCCTCATCAAGTTGAGTCCCTTAATTGTGCTTATTGCAACTTGGGATGGTTTATACTATCTTGTGTTTGTATTTAATTGCATAAGGTTTTGGTCAATGCAACTCTTCCATAACCATCTCATAGATCCCATGAAGATAATATGAAGTAACATCTTTCCTTGCTCTTGTAAGTTTTTGCATGAGTTTTTTTGTTCTTTTTTAATAAAAGGGCTTGTAGGAAATCCCCAACTTTAAAGTAAAGGAGGGATTGATTCCAAATCATTTGGTCCATGTGCTAGGGATTTTACTAGCTTGATAAGTTGACACATTGGATTTAGACGCTTTTATTGATTGACTTATATCTATTAAAGATTATCTTGATTGATATAAGCTTATCAACCCATGAAGCATGTCATCAAAACAAGCTCAAAAACCAAGCTAACAGTTAGAGGAAGATTGTCAAATATTATGCTTGTGCTTATGATGAACCTATTAACATCTAAGATGCTATGCACAAGAAGCTAAAAGAGAAGTACATACTTGCAAATATCGCAATCAAATTTATAGGAGGTTTATACAACTTAACTTGGGAAATATAACAATTGTTGAATACATTGAGCAGTTTAATTAATTAATTACAAGTTATGGGATTATTTATTATGATGAACACCATACATCAAGATCCCAGCATGGCCTACGAGTTAACAAAAAAGTTGAGCTAGCATTGCATCACTTAGAGACTTTTGATGAGGCCTTTCATCAAGCTCTGCAATCAGATAAAGCTATTGGCCCATTGGCTAGCCGTCTAGCTCTTGGAGCCAAAGGGTCGGATTGGTCATCTCAGTCCAATTGCTTGCTCCATACAGAATAAAAAAAATAAAAAGATACAAAGCAGTACTCTCTATGAAAGAAATGGAACAAGTTCGATGTTTCATATGTCACAAGTATGGTTACTTTACAAACAGATGCCCTACCAGTGGCTCGAACTATTGTATTTGGAGGAACTTATCTATAAGTCACCTGATGAAACCCATGGAAAATTTTGCTAAACCTATAGCATATATTGATCAACTAGCCTATGATGAAGAAGTAGAAGTGCTTGCCTTAATGGACTTTTAATGGCTTTCCCCTCTCCTCCCCCTCTCTCTCTCTTTTATGGTTTCTTAGCCAAGAACTCTAAAACAATGAGCCATCATCTTTACCATCACCTGCGCTTACTAACTAGCACCTATATGGACTCCAAAATATAGTTTTAGTATAAAAGTAATATGCTAAGAAATCCAATTAATTTGAAATTTATGATATAGTATATTCAATTTTTCTATGATTTTTAGAATTTTTCTGAATTTCAAATTCGTACTCTTCTAAATGAATATATTTTTTTTGCCAAAAAAATAATATCTGAAGAATACTTTTTTCAAGGAAAAATATTTTTTCCTTTCATGTTTTTTTTTCTCGTGATTTAGTTATTTCGGATTTGGTTGGTTCACAAATATAACATATTTAAATAACTTTATTGGTTGGTTTTCATGTTTTTTTTTTTTTTTTTTGATGGCTTATCAACTAAGAACTCTAATATGGTGAGTCATCATCCTCACACTGCCAGCTAGATAACACCTATATGAACCTGTATTTCCCTAAAAAAAATATTTTTTGATTGAAAATAATATAACAACATTACTTTTCTAAAATAAAAATAATTTTTAATAGGAACATAATATATTATGATATGGCATATTAGATTTTTCCATTATTTTTTAAGAATTTGTGCTAATCTAAAAGAAAATAATTTTGAATTCATATGTCTGTAAAAGGAAAATATGTTTTAATAAAAAATAATATCCTAAGAATACTTTCTTAAAAGGGAAATAATTTTTCTATATGATGATTTAGTTATAACATGCTTGGTTGGTTTTCAGATAATGACATATTTAGATATCTTTTGATTTTTTTTGATTTTTCTAGATATTTCAAAACAATTTCTATGAATTTTCTTCTAATTCTTTGTGGAAAATAATTTTTAATATAAACAAAATATGTTAAGAATAATTTTCTAAAAGAAAAATAAATTTCAATAGGAACATAATATGTTAAGAAGAGTTGAGCTAATTGTAAATTTATGATATGTTATATTCAATTTTTCTATAATTTGTTTAGATTCGTACTTCTTTAAAAGGAAAATAATTTTTAGAAAATAAGTTTATATTCTTACTTTTCTAAAAGAAAAATATTTTTTAGTGAGAAAATAATATCTTAAGAGTACTTTCTTAAAACAAAATAATATTTCCTTTCCTACATGCTAATTGAATTATAAAAGAATTATTTGGTTCACAAATATAATATATTTAGATAATTCTGATATATTTAGAAACTTTGATTTTATATTTTTTTAATATTTTAGAGGATTTTTCTATTTTTTTCTATTTTTCTTGAATTTTGGAGAGGGGTTAAGTTTTTTCTTGATCATCCAGTAGATGGCTTTAATATATTTAGATAAGTTTTAGTTTTTTTTTTTTTGATATGTCAGATAAATTTTCTATAAATTGTCTTCTATTTTTCTTAAATTTTGAGGAGAGTCAAATTTTCTCCTGTCCATCTATTTAATAGATGTAAAGATTTGAGTATCTAAAATAACAACATAATTAAACGCATCAAACAAGTTTCTTTTTTTTGTCTTCTTTATTTAAAACCTATCTAAAAGATTAAAAATATTAAATCTATGATTGAGTAAGAAATAATGAATTGCAGTATACTTTGATATAACCTAATTCCTTCAACATGATATACCGTCGCCACGGGCATACAACATAAATATAAATTGCTAATAATAGATTATATTCAAAAATAAGAATTATACGGATATAGTATAGAATTTCGTAGTGCGGAAGCCAAAAATCTAATTATGCATGTAAATTTTCTTAAAGTATAGAACCTAGCAGGCTGTTTGCTCCTTTTTTTTTTTTTTTTTTTTGAATGATAAAAGGCTGGTTGCTCCTTTAACATGACCCTAAATCCCAAACAAAATCTAATTATATAAATTTTAATTACACATACCAGTTGGGCCGTGAATGGGCCGGGCTAGCCGGGTTCATGGAAAGGGGCCCATGTGCCCGGGAATCTCGGTCAGCTACGTCCGGTCACCTGCCCGGGAGCTCATATCCGCGGGGCCCACAGAGAAAACGGTACATCCACCGTACGATTCGATATCCGCGGCACTGATCTCCTCGCCGCGACCGCTGTTCCCTGTACTGCCCGTTTCCATCAACGAAAGAAAAAAAAACCCACAGAAAGAGCCGGGAATATTGTTTCGTTGGAATTTTTCTTTTTATTATTCTCTCTTTCTCTCTCCTCCCCAACCTCTTTTAATTCTCCCTTTTCGTCTGGATTCCAATCTCTTCATCTCTGTCGTTCTCGTTTCCTTTGGATTTTCGAGCTCGTATCCGTGAGGAACGAAGAATATGCAGTAAGATTTCTCTTCTTGCCCTCTTCCCTAGGGTTAGGGTTCTGGATTTGGTCTCTGACGGCTCCCGGAATCTCCTGTACTGCCAGAAATTAGGTTTCTGAGATTCTTCTCCTTGTTCTTTTCCTTCGCTCTGGGTTGAACTTTCTTTTGATTGTTTGTTTTCTTGTTTTGGGATTGATTGGGGCGCGAATTGCAGGGTCTGCTGACGGGGATTTTGGATTAGCGTTGGTTTGGGATCTGAGGAGGGGTGAGGACGTGGAAATTTGAAGATCTGGAGGTGGTGATTCTGGTGGGATTGTAGAATTTGAGATTTCTTTTCTTGTAAACTGGTCGGAGGAGTGAGATTTTAGTGGAAAAAATCTTTTTGACCGGAGCTTGTGGTGATTTCATGCTTCGTTGGGCCGTTTACCATCTCCTGGCTCGGAACGTGTGATCACTGAGGGGTCCTCTGCGTATGCTGTGGAGGATCCCGTTGCAGGAAGAAGCTTAAATTAAGGTTAGGGTTTCTTTTTTTCTTTTTTGTTGGTGTTGTGTTCTTGGTGCAGTGGGACATGCTCTCCTCTTCCCACGACTTCCATGAGATTTTGTGGCGAAGGGAAATATTGAAGGTCGTTATTTAAGTGAAGGCTAGAGATTGCACTCTTGGGTTGGAGTTGGAAGTAACCTAAGAAAGTTATTAGGAATCTTTTTTGGGGTAGTTCTCTGGAAGGATTTGAAGAAAAATGTTTTCTTCGGGGATGGATCCACCGCAAGAGCCCAGTGGACTTGCAGGTATTACGCTAGTTCCGACACGGTTTGTGTGGCCGTATGGTGGGAAAAGGGTTTTCCTAACTGGGTCTTTCACAAGGTATATTCTGTAGTTTCTTTTTCTTTAACTACATTTTCCTTTATCCATGTTTTATTCCTTTATCCATGACACTGCTCTTTGTTTTGTTTTACATATTTCAGCTACTGTTTTCATTTAATGGTTGTTGGTTGTCTTCCCTCTTATCATGTGTATCTTATGTGTATCTTTCAGTTGCATATTGCTGTAGCTTTAATTTAGGTAAGAGTCATGCTTTAAAAATGTGATACCATTTCTACGTGCATTTTCTGAAATCACTTGAAAGTTGTTATGAGGTGAATGTTATAATGTGAAATAATACTAAGCTAGAACTTAACTACTGTACATGTACACGACAAACAACTGATTAACATAAGAGACGTGCATTTTTAATGCTCTCTCACTAATAAAACCACAATATACGAGAAAACCTATAATAAACATCTCCGGGAGGTACTGCAACTATTATCCATCTTTTGCATATGCAATTCAAAAAATTTGTTCATTCGTCAAGTGTCTGACCAGAGGCTTGATATTGATGATTGATAGACATATGAATTGCAGGCAACTATTTGAATAGGCTGCATAAGGAAATTTATGATTCGCTGACATTCATAATTCATTGCTTTGATGGGACAACCATCGTAGTTCCAGTAGTAGCATTTGTCTCACTCCTCCAGGGGCAAATTGATCATAAACATTAGTAGATTTTTTTTTCAGCTAAAAGAATTTTCTACTCCATGGAATGTGGGTCGTTCTTGAAGCTCCTATCTCGATTAAATTGTTTAAAGATGGACGACATTTTCATAATCTTATGCTGACTTTAGGTGCCTATTTTAACTTCCATGGCCTCCAAAGATATATTGGTTATTACATCTGTATTATGGATAAGTTGTTCATAGCTATTAATGCATTCTCTCTCCCTCCCCCCCTCTCCCCATGAGCTGTGCACCTATAGTTTTATCACAAGTTGTCATTAGCTTTTGTTAGTTCTCGAGAAAGCATATTCAATTCAGATGTATGAACTCTTATACCTTTAAGGGAAAACAAAGCATCCAAAACTTTCCATTAATTTCTAAATTGCCCATTACTCATAAGTTTCTTTAATCTCTCTCGCCCTTCTTATTCTGCCTCTCTATTGCCATGGACCCATTGACGCCACCATTGCCAACAAGAATGGTGGCATCGTCATCAACCTCAGATGGATTATCTAGTTTGCGGCCTGCCCTATTTTCAATGTTGTCAAGGCCACATACCCCCTTGTTGATCTTGTTGTCGACAAAGACCACATCAGTGTGAGTGGTGTTCCCTTGTTTCATGGCTTTTTATCTTCCTCCGATGCGCACTCAACCTCCATCACTGTTAGAGGCAGTAATTTACTCCATCTCATTGGGTTTCGATCCGGCCCGACTTCAATGGGACATGTTTTCACCCGACTTGATCATATATAAGCCTTGATGATTATGATGGTAATGGAGAAGAAAGTATTTTGATTGATCATGAGAAAGATTAATCATATGAAAGGCTATAACATACATGCTTAGTTGCTTGATTATGATGATAATGGAGAAGAAAATTTTGGCTTGATCATGAGAAAGATCAATCATGTGAAAGGCTACAACATACATGTTTAGTTGTTAGTTTTTTATTTAGTTGATTGATTTTCTTAATTTAAGGGATGTTATACTTTGTAAAGGATAATATTTCTGTTTGTTGTTTCTATTATTGTTAAAATTTGGTTTCTTATTTTTTATGTCTTCAATTCTTACTTTGTTTAATGTTATGTGAAGTACTAAGATTTACTTTTATATTCTTTTTTATTTGTTTGATTTGTATGCAAAATAATGATTTTTGCAGCTTTACTCGCCCTAGCCTGTCCCAGCTTGCACTATCTAAGTCTACTTGCCCACCCCACCTTGAGGCAGGGATGGGGCAGGTAATAGCACGTGGTTCTCAATTATGGGGCGGGTATGGGTAATGGTTTATTCAATCCATGACTGCCCCATTGCCATCCCTAATTACTGTTGATGTTGTTGCCACCTCCAATCTTGCCTTGTTGGTTGCCCTCTCCAAACTCACCATCATCTTTGCCCTCTTGAACTTCTTCAATGCTGCCGACAACATTGTTGTCTTCAAACTTCCCACTGTCCCTGTCCTCTCCAAACAATATTTACGAGAAATGGATTTCGCACTTCCATGATAGTTTTCCAAGAAATTGAATCTGGAAACAGATTTGGTGTGTTGGTATACATACTCCAAAGTGCGTATCAAGTGTCCAAGGAAACGTTGTGAGAATAACACAGAGGAAAAATCACCAGAACTAGGACTCTGAGTGGATAAGGAGTTTAAATAATTTCTTTGATGGATGTGATAAAATCACTCTTATTATGGTATGCCATGTCTTTTTTTGTCTTTTTCTTATATAAGAATGAAATATAGCAAATAGAAAAATTGAAAAGAGTGGTTTCTATGTATTAAGTTCGTTGTTACTATTAAATCACCCCATGTTTGAGAAGCTAATGAGAATTCAATGAAAACAAGTTCATTTAGTGATTTTTCTTGAGAACTTTTATATTTTTTGCACTAGAATGTGGTATGTGCGATGCACATCTTATTTTTATTTAAGAATAAAATTTATATAAATAAACAATAAATAAATGCTAAAAGTTTTTTGATTTCTAGAAGAAGGACTTGAATCTTTGATCTTGTGGGTAAAAATGTAAAGTAGGGGAGGGGGAGGAAATGTGTTATATAGGAAATGGTTATAGGAAATAGTGCAATGAGGAAACACAAATGGTCAAACATGCCTCATACACGGATACATCGTAGGAGTTCATGTTATATAGTAGTATAGGTATATTTTTAATTTTTCCTGTTTAAGAATTTTGTTTCATATTTCCTAAATTGGGAATTTCTTAATCATTAGCTTTTTGCCACTCAATTAATGTTTCTCGCAATAATTTCCTCTCATGGTAACTATGTGCCTAACTCCCCATTGCTGTCGCCTAATCCTTTTGAAAGTCGCCACTACCATCAACCACATTGCTGATTTCCAACCCCTACAGACAGCTGCCTTCATCAATTTTTCTATCACCACGAACCATGCTTTTGTCTCCAACTTTGTCATCATCACCATTCTCTTCGCCATTACCACTATCCTTCTTTCCGAATATGCCACCACTGATTTTGGCTTAGGGTGGGAAGGACCAAGGCAAGAGATATTATAAGAAAAAAATATTTATATGTGTACATTTACGCATACATAAATATAGATATACAAAAAGAGAGAGTTAAGGATGGGTAGTTTATGAATGGTAAGAAAAAGCTAGGTATCCTTTCTTTGGGATATAATAGTGAAATAGACTTTTGTCCTAGAAGGATAAGACTATGCTCTAGCATTATCATTTCTTGTATATGCAGGGCACCAAATAGCTAGACTTATTGAGACAAAAAATTTAAAATAAAATGGGGTAGGTAATTGATAGAGAACTGCACTGGGTTCTCCTTTTTTGTTAGGGTCAGCTACTACTGCATATCTTGCATGGCATGTGGTGTATATTATTCTCACATTAGACAAGCTAATTAATGTTAGCAGGTAATTTTTAACTTTAGAACTTAATTTCATAGGCATGAGAAGAATTTTATAGGCCTCAATGTCTTTGATCCTCTTGTCGTGAAAGTAGATGTCATTGTAGGACAAGTCGAGGAGCTTCACCTTTCTCTTTGCATACTCTTCTACATATGCTGCCAGCTTCTCTAGCTCCATCGTGCACAAGGTTGTGATACACCTGCATGCATGACCAGCCAAACATCAAAACTTCATCCATGAAGGTGTGATAAAGATTTTAATCGAGGTTCGAAAAACTGACCGTATTGTGGTAGGATACTCTTTGAACTGAGGTGTATCGAGCATGTGCTATGCTATACCAAAGTATTTCAAACCTTGGTTGAATCATGAGTAGACATGGGGGTGACCATGCTATCTATTGTACCGAAACATGATCAATACAGCACCATATTGTGGTACTCCAAACCTTGTTTTTAACAAAGGCAATGGACAATCCTACACTTCTAATCCTCTCTTTGTCTATATATATAATATCTCGTATTTTCTTGCACCAATTCTCTCATCCATCCCCTCCAACCTCCTCCATGATTGTTTCTTATGTCTCTGGCTTTCCTGAAACAACCAAAGTCCTTAAAATCATTAGTTTTTCTTTCAATAAAAATTAAGGTTTGCTGTACCGGTCGGTACCATACCGTACCAAGCGTACCATACTGGTACAGAACTATATGTTGTACCGTATGATATCGTTACTTGGCACACTGAGCTGTACCATACTGAACCACGTACTGATACTGTAATAGGATAGTACCGATATGGGGTCTGAACTAAAATTGCGAGCCTTGATAAGAACAATAATTGTTGCTTATCCAAAACAATATATGTTTTTAAAAATAAAATTGTAACTATAGTAGTGGGTGTTGCTATGGTTAAAATGAAAAATAATGAAGAATAGTAAAGAAGCAACAACAACATCTCATTATTTACTAAAGTATATGTTCTTTTTTTTTTTTGAGTAATCTAAGGCCGATAATTTTAAGTATTTCTACAATTAGAATGAACATTTGACTGATTTTTTTAGTAAGGTAGAAAATGAAAATGTCAAAAATAGCAGTGTTTCCCAATGACCAAATATACTGCCATCACCATTCAAGCCAAATATCTACCTAAAGCAAGACTATATTCTTAAAAATAAGTTTTAGTAAACAGTATATGAATTATATTTAGCAATGATCTAGGTTTAACATAAGAATGCCTGTCCTGAGGTTTTGGCATTACAACAAGTCAACAACTTTGAAGGCCTCCCATTACATTATTTCATACAAATAGCAGACTCTTAAAGATTGTTGTTTAGCTGTCATAAGTCTGTACCAGCAATTATTGATGGAAATGACAGTGATCATTTGTCAGTTTCACTATTCATCTATATAAAATAATTGTCAACTTTAAATCTTCTTGGCTGGAACGAATGTTTATATTTGGTAATTGATTTGTTGTCAGATGAGACGATTAACTTTCTCTTATGTTCATAATTTTCTTTACAACTCGTAATAATAGTTGTTAATGAGTTATGGCTCAGCTCTTAGATGGAACCTGCCTAATGGCACGTGCTTTGCATGCACATTAATGACCTAGTCTTTGTTAGTGAGAAGGTGGCCATCTCATGATTGATACAAACATTCAGCCAATGAGACAATGCCCACTTATCTTGCTAGTAACTGAGATGCTTTAATGCTATTATGCTTAGATGGAACCTGCCTAATGGCACGTGCTTTGCATGCACATTAATGACCTAGTCTTTGTTAGTGAGAAGGTGTCCATCTCATGATTGATACAAGCATTCAGCCAAGGAGACAATGCCCGCTTATCTTGCTAGTAACTAAGATGGTTTAATGCTATTACGGCACTTCCTAGGTTGGTTGCTTCTGTATTAGTATTAATTTTTATCTGATAATTCTGTTCGAATGTATGCCTCAGGTGGTCTGAACATTTACCAATGTCCCCAGTAGAGGGCTGTCCTACGGTATTTCAGGCTATTTGCAGTTTGACACCTGGTTTGCATGAGGTAATCCTACAATTCATTTCCATTATTATTGTTGTTGTTTGTTACTGTTGTGAACGTGTGATTATCATTATCAATAGTAAATAACGTTTCTTTCCCTAGAATTACTCCATTTTTGAGTTTTATATCACAAATAATAGACTTGTCTTGAGCTGTGTAACTTGGGCTGATTATTTGCTCGATATCCTAGTTTTATTCTTGGTTGTTTATGTAGGCAACCCTAGTAATTCTGTTGTAGCATTCATGTAGACTATGCACACATCCTCTCTGTAAATATTTGAACCACATTGTTGTTAGGTACAAATTCAGGGCCCATATTCTTATAAGCATTTATAGTATTTGCATATAATATTTCTGTGCAATTCATGTTTTTGCTGCTCATTCTGCAATAAATAGTATTGTGCTATCTATAATATCAGAATCTAATTTTCACTATATTCTGTGACATGAAGTACAAATTCTATGTTGATGGAGAATGGCGGCATGATGAAAGGCAACCTTGTGCGACAGGGAGCTATGGGATAGTGAACACTTTGTTCTTGACCAGGGCGCCTGATCCTGTACCTGCAATATTGAGCCCAGGAACACCTGGCAGCAGAATGAACATGGATGTAGACAATGAGGCCTTTCAGCATGTGGTAAGGACACAGTAATTTTTGCTTATGGTTATACACACACAAGTAAAACTTGTATGACGAAAGAAAGGCTTGTTGCAAGATTACAGCCTAGGTCTTGTTGTAAGATTACAGCCTAGGTCTGGTTGCAGCACAAAGAATACTTAGATTGCAAGAGGATCTGACATATTTCTTTTGTCTTCTTCTTTGTTTAATCTAAACTGCAGTGCACCAAATATTTTTTATGTAAAATATCAGAATCTAGTGATATTTAACTTTTAAGGTATGTACTGACAGGGAAACCAGCAAGGGAGTGGGAGAGGGAGAAGGAGAGAGAGGAAAAGAGAGGGAGGGAGTGGGAGAGGGAGGTGAATAGAGAGAGGGAGAGGGAGAGGGAGAGGGAGAGAGGGCGGCGAAACAAGATAGGGGCTCTGCCCCTGTTCCGGCAACGCGGAGGAGAGAGAGCTTCGAAAGCCCTCTCTCCCCCCTCCCTCTGCCTCTCTCGCGCTCTGTTAGCCTCTCCCCGCTCTTCCTCATCCTCCCTCCCTCTCTCTTTTTTTCCTCTCTTTTCTTCTCCCTCTCCCCCTCCCTTGCTGGTTTCTCGATCTAAAGGCCGGAACGGTCCTGGCTAGCCTCCGGTATGGCTTGGTATGCCCCAAACGGGGTGGTTCAGGACGGTACCTCCAACCTTGGTTGAATCCATGCAGTGAGATTACCTTTTGGTCAATAGATGGCAGCCAGCTTTATGATCTTTTAATCTTTTTGGAACCCTAGCATATTATTAGAAGCAAATCAAGAACTTCTATGCTATGAAGAAGTGAGTTACCGGGGCATATTGGGGGACAAATAGGAAAATCCACAAACCCACACATCAATTTAAAGGGAAAGCCCAAGATTCTGAACACCATGGACTCAACAACAAGAAATCAAGCAAAACCATGACTCAGTGATAGGAATCAGGGATTTCCCTTGGCACAAAAACCAGAAAATCAATGAACCATAAATGAACAAAGGGAAAACCCTACACCTTGAATACCATGGTTTCAAACAAGAGGAATCAAGCAAATCCATGGTTGGGTGGCCTGAATCAAGGGATTTCCCTTCGAATAAGGCATAAACCCTATCATCAATGGGAAAGGAAAACCCTAAATTCCATAATCGATGGTATCAAACGCAAGAAATCCAACATATCTGAGGCTCGGTGAGAGGAGTCAAAGGATTTCTCTGAGCACATAGAGGACATAAAGCCATAAGAAAAAAATCCTAGTATCAACAGGAAGGGAAAACCACAGATCCACAAATCCATGGACCTTCTTACCATGATTTGGAGAAAAATCACAAGACCAAGATGGACGGAAGTTACAAACAAAGGTTGAGCTGGGGCAAAAATGATGCTGGTTACCCTACAGCCCATCACCATCTACTGGAGCTGGACTGGATGATGGAGGACAATAATGCAGTCGAGCTTGAAGAAGGTGCAGCAAGGCAGATGATTGGGACTGACAAGGACCAATCTCCACTGGAGAGGGGCAAAGTGAACCATAGAGGAGCCCCCGGGGGGGTGGGGGGCGGAGCCGGGGGGCTGGGGAGTTGTGATGAGGTCGGAGACATGCAATCTGGGCCTAGAGAGGGTGGAACTACTCTGGAGGGTTGTAGGGGTCCTCTAGGGCTTGAAGGCGGTGATGGTAGTGGAGTAGAGAGTAAAGTGAGGGGAGAGTGGGGGAAAAGTGGGAGTGGCCTCATTGCGCCTCACACCTGTTGTGAAAGTAATTCTGGAACCTAATGGGGCCACAACCACTTTTGATCCTTTTTAGTTATTTCACCCAAAGTCACTTCTAAGCCCAAAATGACTTTAAATTTTCATTTTCGCAACCAAACATGTGAAAGTGACCAAATGCCACTTTCTGGAAGTGACTTTGGCCACTTTTAGGGCAGCCTAGCATGCACTTAAAAAGTAGCTTTTTGTGGCATATATTTAGGTTAATTCTTGCTCGCAGAATGGTTATAGTTTGAGCATCAGGTGATTACTATGTAGGTAATTTATATTTCTGTGTTTTCATTATAAGAGTTTGTAAATTATGTTAGTCTAAACCATATCCACATACCTAAATTTGAATTTGTAGTAGTTTGATTTTAACATCTTTTTGACAATATATGTTCCATAACAATGTTATCTTGCCAACCGTTTCTTTTCTCTCTGCATGTATCTGTATATTACTTGACTAGTGATAAAATCGCTTTGAACGGGTGCCTTGTGAGTAAAGGCAATTTTGAAAATCTTGGAAAACTAGTTCTAATGCATCTCTCTCTGGCACTATCTCCAACCTATTTATGACAACTTTAATCTATCCAAGTTGCTCGTAACATTTGATGTTCTTCCTCTATGCTTGGAAAAATAATATGAATTAGCTATTTATTCAATTTGGCCTGGCTGTCATTATAGTCCAAAAATTCATTGAATCCTTATTTATAATCCCTGTTGCCCAAAACCAGCAAATGATTTATGTGTGGTTCATTTACATATAGTCCTCCCAAGCGAATCGTTTATGTTGCTCATCAGTAGTCAATTTTCACCTAAATGAAACATTCCATTTTGAAATGTGAAACTTTTTGCCAATAAGTACTAGCTTTTGAGATTTTGGATGATTTTGTCTTGAACACATGGGTTTAAATAGGGGCACTTGGACATGACTTTACTTGTATTAAACTGCAGACAGTCATCACATGCACAAGAGTGTGTTTCTTCTTTGGGCCATTTATTGGATTCAAGATGATAAGAAATGTTTTGACGTTTCAACTCTGTCTTGGTTTAGGACATGCTTGGAGAGTTAATTTTAGGTCTATCCGCTAAAGTATTCTTGATTTCATTGTGTGATAATATTCCATTTCTACCCTTATTGTCCCATCTATTTGTGTCTTATGGAATTCTCCTTTGATTACTTTTGACTTCTCAACCATCCCGGTGGAAATTATGAAGATAATGAAATGAACTCTAGCTAGCTAGAATTGAGTAATGGCATTTTAAGCATCAAAAGGCAATCATTTTACTGTTCTACCTAGAATTCACGTATTAGATGCTTGCCATCGCAGGATCCTAATACTAATTTTTTGTTGTGTATCCAGTTGTAAGACAAAGCCCCTTGTGCTTAGTAAAAATAAATTTCCTCAACATGTAGCCTAAATAGTTCACCATGTTTCTAAAGCAAAAAAAGGCAATCCAGGAGTACAGTTAGTCGTAAGATAAAACATTTGTTGCTATATACAATAAAATAGAGTCTATTACCCAAGGAAAAAAAGAGAAATGATATACTTAAAAGATATACACAAAGAAAAAAATACAATAAAGTAAGCTAAAGTTTTTATTACTAATAGCCATGAAAATATGGGGCCCTATCAATTGATTCTTTTTGAATGGGAAAGTCAAAATTTTCGTTGATTTCATTTTTCAGTAAATACTCATTGTCGGAGGGAACCCAATGTATTCCTTGAATCTGTTTAACCTTTTTTTTTCTATTCATGGTAAAAACTTTTCTGCTTAACTGGAGTAGAAGTTTTGTTAAAGATATATAATGGTTGATTATGGTGCACTTGATGTTACTGGATGTTTCCTCTCTGTAGCATTTTCATGTTTGCTGTACCAAGCAGGTGACATTGTCAGATGGTGCCCTGCAGGAGGCAACTCATAGGATTTCAGAGACTGATATACAGATTTCGCGCCATCGCATTTCTTTATTCTTGTCTACGCATACTGCTTATGATTTGCTTCCGGAGTCAGGCAAGGTATGGATGCTTTACCTTTTCTAAGTAGCCTGAACAATTATTGGAGAATATATTTTTGTTCTGGTGGCATTTTTTCCACTGACTAAACATGAATGTATAATTTTAGGTCATTGCTCTTGATGTTAATTTGCCTGTGAAGCAAGCTTTTCATATCCTCTATGAACAGGTATTTTCACTCCAAAAGTTTTCGGTACCATATTTTTTTTCCTTCTTGAAAGGTTGGCAATCTGTGTCAGCTTCCTTACATGCCCCGTCTCTTTGCTTATGATCGCTGTGGGGTTTTGAAAGGGAAGAGTTCTGGCAAGGCTGATTCTAGGATAGAGTAAAATTTGAAGTCTGTGATGGTTTCCACACTTCCAATTGAATGGAACATACCTTGATCTGCATGATGCAATGATCTGTTGATTGACTTGATTCAACTTCTACTGAACATATGAACACATTTCTCGACTGTTGCTATTCGGTGGGCGTTCATTTTATGACCTGGGGTATCACCAGAGAATGAGAAGTTTTGAAACAAACTATACCTGTTTTGGCCTTCTTATATATCAGCAAAGTTGACATGTCATGATTTTCTATGAGCCCGTAGATGATGTTTCATGCTTCTTGTATACATAATTACTTCCATCCATCATGAACAACTTTTTCATATCCCCAATTTTTCCAAAGCATGGTTCCATGTTGATGGTGTGACAGTGTTTGTTAACTTTGAGGTTTTTATGTTTCTAGAGATCCATTTTGAAGCCAAAGTTGTCAAAGACCCAAGGCATACTAAGGCAACAGGGTCTCTTGGAGCCTAGGCATAATGGGCAATGCAAAGTGTGCGCCTTGACAAAGTGAGGTGCAAAAATATCAATATCAATATCAATAATAGTGAATACACGATTCTAAACACATTTAACAATGAATTACCATTTGATGAAACAAATACAAATAAACGAAGCATTAGACATGGCATGTCAAATATCAAAACTTCAGACAATAATCACGATATGAAAACAACGATGATGGTACTACTAACAAGTGTAAACCACTGAACTACATAAAAATATAAACCACGAGAAAGTTCAAGTGATCAGAGATCAATTTTCTAAACTCAAAAGTCAAAACATGAAAGCAAACATGTAAATCCGATTGTCCGAGACTCCAAGATGCAAATGCAAAGAGACTAAGGTATTGATCATGAAATGTGATCTTAAACTATAAGGCATCATAAAAGTCCTACTCCCTAAAAATCATCCAAATCAACAAGAAGTGCAACATCGGCTTCATCTTCATCTGTAGCTAAAGAAGAAGAGAAGGAGCAACAGCAGCAACAACTAAAGAAGAAGAAGAATAAGAATAAGAGGAGAAGAACCCTTGGTTGAACCTAATCCACCTTTCTCTTGATTCTGCATTCATATCTTTTCTCTTCTTTTGGCCATAAGTCCCCAAATTTTGATATAATTAAAGGCTGAGATTTAAAAGTGATCGGACGGGCTTTTGTTCAAGGCGCTAAAAAAAGGCCTGCTTTTGTAGCATCTAAGCGAAGGGGCCTTGCCTTGGGGTAGGTGAGGTGCAGGAGCTGGGCTTTGCATGCACCTTGTTCCTAGGCACGCCTTTGACAATAATCTTTGATGTCAAGCGAGATTCCTTTAATTCTCTAACTAGAAATCTGAAATTATATATATGCATTTTTCTTTCCCTTTCAAGCCAGTATTTATATGTTGATTATTGGTTATATTTTTTTTCTGAAATAAAGATATTTTCAGGGAATTCCTGTGGCTCCTCTGTGGGACTTCTACCGGGGTCAATTTGTTGGCGTACTCAGTGCATTGGATTTCATATTAATTCTAAGAGAGGTTTGTATGCAACAGTTTGCCAACTTTATATGTTCACATCATATACCCAGTATATTCTGAATGTGCATGAATGGAGTAGGTCTGGAATACTGGTGTCCTTTTCTTGTTAATTGTGTTTAACATGTGACATCGAGGAGGTTGTTTAGTCCGTGAGAGAGATCGTACTTTTACCTAGCAATTTACTGGTTAGCAGATGATGCTTGCCCTCTTGATGAAGGCATCAAATTTGTATCTTATGTTTGGCTACAGATGAACAAATCATGGAGTTGGTGGTTACTAGTTAGATGGGTTTAAATTGCAAATGTGGGAATAGTTCTCCTTTCTTTTATTAAGTAGTTTTACATTCTAACCCTGGATTTGTTCTCATTGGATGAACATTTGCTTCCCTAAAGGGGAAATATATTGTTCAATTACAATTGAAGCAATGCCCAGTTTATACTGTACAGTTTGTTTGAACAAACAGACAAAGCAAGTTTTTGTTTTTTTTATTGTTTGTTTCTTCTTTCCTATTCTGTACCTAGTGTGCGTTAATGTGTTGCTGATTGCAGCTTGGAAGTCATGGTTCAAATCTAACAGAGGAAGAGCTAGAAACTCATACAATATCTGCTTGGAAAGAGGGAAAACAACTACTTGATAGGCAAATGGATGGACATGCGAGACCATGTGAACGGCATCTGATACATGTATTTTTTTACACGCTTCTTACTTAATGTGGTTCTGCCTCTTTAGCTTCTCGATTTTTAATTAATATTGTTGCATTGCAATTTGATGTGCATGTTAAGGAGGTAAACAAATTTGGGTAACATAATGGTACAAGTGGACCCTTGATAGCCCAACTAGCATATGGAGATTGAATTTTTTTTTTTTAAATTTATAAAATCAAAAGAGAGAATATATGTTTGATCAAAAATTCATGGTCATGGGGGAAAATCAAACTTGAGACAGCTTGGATTTGACTTTAGAATCTTCCATGCAGGAGGAAGAAGGGAGAAATTAAATAAATTGTAACTTAATCAAATCATTTTGGTATCTTGGTGGATGACCTTAGCTTACATTTTTTTTTTTATTGCTGTAATGACTTGAAGAAACATGGAGTTACTCTGTTGAAATATGAATAAAACTTTAAAGAACCACTTGTGATACATTTTGAATGAAGGGATTAGATTATCCTCCACATAGATTTGTTGCCCATTCCGCTGTAAAATTCTTCATTGGGGTCTCTTTTTAGGTCTGAAAAACATTCAGATATATACCCTTTTTCAGTCAAAAAAGGCGATAGACTCGTGAATCTGAACTAGATTGTTTAGATGAGGTATACATAAAATAACAATGAAGTATACATAAAATAACTTCTGGGAGAAACTGTAGGACAACAGTAGCTGAAATAATTAGTGGCATTATTTCTGAAAAATTAAACTCATATACATGTACGATGAGGAGGATCCTTGTTCTTGTGCAGAATACCATGTTCCAAAACTATGAATCTTTTGTCAGTGTAACATGTGAATTAGGATGATTCATAGTGCTGTTTCCTGCATTTTTTTTCCTTTTTCCTCTGAATGTTTCATTTTGCTGCTAGTGAATATCTACTTTGGATTTTTGATTTTATTAGTATCTTAGTTTGTTGCCATTGTCATTATATATGGTAAAATGCCATTTTGAAAACTTATCAGGGAGGTTTGGCATGTGTAGGCTGGTCCTTACGACTCCTTGAAAGATGTAGCGTTAAAGATTTTGCAAAATGAAGTAGCTACCGTTCCAATCATCCATTCATCATCACAGGATGGATCATTTCCACAATTGTTGCATCTGGCTTCTCTTTCTGGAATTCTAAAATGTAAGCTGTGTACTTTACTTTCCCATGGTCATGACCACTTGGCATTCCTGCAACACTATTTTACTATATATATTTTTAGCCATTTGAGTGTGCTTAGTAGTTCACTTTTACATTTCCAGGCATCTGCAGGCACTTTAAATACTCTTCTAGTTCTTTGCCTGTTCTACAACTACCAGTTTGCACAATTCCCTTGGGTACGTGGGTTCCAAAAATTGGCGATCCAAATGGCCGTCCACTAGAAATGTTGAGACCGAATGCATCGCTAAGCTCTGCCCTCTCTTTGTTGGTTAAAGGTGGACTCACAGTTCCTTACCTACTGCTTGTTGTAAACTTATATTAGGATCCAGTATTGCAATAGATTATGGGTTCCGTCTGTTTTATTTGTGTAATTTTGTGCTTGGATATAATTATGCTTTTGTATGTTTGCAGTATTATTACCAATTGCAGCGAAAAGAAATTTCATGACCTGTTGACATTATACATGTTATTATGCTGAGATGGATTGTAGGTTCTATTTGGTTCTATCATGGCATCTTTGACCTTCAATCTGTTTGTGTTTCTCATGGTTTGAAGTAATATTTGCTGAAAATTTTTTGTCATGTCCATTGCATCGTAAACCTACGTGATCATAACTCAATTTTGCCCTCTCTACGACCTTTTTAGTGTCGAATGCTCAATTATAATTCTAATCTTAAATTCTTTTTATGTGTGAAATATTATAAGTTTTTGTAAAATATTATCAGACAGTTGCGAGATTGTAATGAGAACTATTCACTTCTTACTGTTGCTTTTACCTTTTCTTTTTGTGTGTGTCTTTGTGTGTCCTAGATACAAGTTTATTTTTTCGAAGTAGATGCATAAGAAAAGAGGATATACTCATTTCTTGACTTGTTTAGGATTAGTTTTGGGGGATGAGATGAAAAGAGCATCAGTGGCCCCGCTTTTCTGTAGCATCAAATTTAGCAGGGTTATCACCAGGCATGCTCAAGACTCGTAAGGGTCGCTTATCCGACAAAATATCCAGGCCGGCCTATTGTTCTCTACCCCTTCTTGGTTCATTGTATTTTGTGTTTGATTTTTAGAGATGCAGACGTTAATCCCAGATTCAAGTCTTATTCTTGATTCTATAGTTTTCGGTTGCTTTCAATGAGGCATGGGGTTGATGTGGATCTTACTTACTACATCCCATGACACGTGCACTAAATGATTCTGCAAGCCAGCATATTGTATTGGGTCCTAGTGTGTTGATATCATCACCATGTTTTTGTGCCGAGATCTCTTCCTATGACAACAAATTTATGGACAAACCACAAATGGTTGGACCTGATTTGTTGCTCAATTCTAAAGAAAATTATGGCCTCATGATTTGGTTGTTTTTTTTATAATTTAGGTAGGGTTGAATTCTCAAGCCATAAATTTTACTTTTCTAACGAATATGGAGATCTAGATCCACCATACTTGAAGGAAAAAAAGGGAATATTTTATATCATTCTTCTCCAGTCGCTTGCAGATGACATTTCTGCTAATATATGGGCTACGGTGACTTATATTTTGAGGGAATATAAACCATGTATAAGATAACAACATCACCTATTACGAAATAAAGCCAAATAGATATTTATGTCCTTAATTCTGTCACGACACCTTTAAACCATTAAACTTGCTCCAAAATTGTCAGTGAGTAGCTTCTAATACATTCAAAAGATGTGTTTGTCCTAGTCATTTAACCATCATTTGCTAGGACACTGATACAGCTTGATCTCAAACTGACCATTTTAACGTTTAACAATCATTAGATATGGAAAAGGAATATAAATTTAAGTTCTAAACCTAAGCCTCTGTTTGTTGAGAAAGTTTGTTTTTGAGGGATTTCTTTTGCATTATTTGATGCTAAAAAGAAAATTCAGTAAGAATAAAAATTTAAGTTCTAAACCTAAGGCTCTGTTTGTTGAGAAAGTGAAAGGAGAGAAAGTTTGTTTTTGAGGGATTTCTTTTCCATTATTTGATGCTAAAAAGAAAATTCAGTAAGAAAATAAATGCCAAAATTTTCTCTACCAAACCTTTTATAGTTTTCATTCTCGAAAAGTATTAAGTGACACGAAAATGACAAGTAGGCAGATATGATAATATCTTATCCACTTTTCCACAATTTTCTATGCAATTTTATTACTTCAACAAAACATGAGAAAATACCTAATTTTTTTTCCTGCATTTTATCTTCTTCCACTAATTTCTCTTTTTTTTAAAATTTCATTCTTATGGAAACCAAGCAGACCTTAATGTTTCATTTGGCCCTAGACTAAAGTCAGAGGCTAAAGTGAGTAGTAGTTAGCATGTTGGGCTTTGCGCTGTGCTGGATAGTTGCTATTGACAGCTCCTAGATGGAGTGATGATGACAAAGGAATGGAGCTTTTTATTATGTTATCCCTTCTTGATTAATGAAGATATTATCTTTTCACTACTGGGTAAATGCATATTTTTCTGCAACTATGTTGATTGATTTTGATATTACATATTTAATTGAAGCATGTAGAGATTCTCTCTCTTTATGCTTCCAAGAAGCAATTGAGAATTTAATGATGCATATATTAATTGGCTTTAGTATTTTGTGCTTTCTGTGAAATTAATCAATTCTTCTATGAAGTGTCTTACGCCTGTTCTTGTATCAATTGCCTTCAGCCCGAGTTAGTTCAATACCTATAGTTGATGACAATGACTCATTGCTGGACACATATTCGAGAAGGTATGTTATATTTCCGTCTTTTTATATGCTTTAAACTGATTCAGATGTTCCTTATATGTGGTTTCTAAGTAAGGTTCTGTTGCTTCGGTCTATAGTGACATCACGGCTTTGGCTAAAGACAGAGCTTATGCATATATTCGCCTTGAAGAAATGAGTGTTCATCAGGTAAAAGTAAAGCTCTCTTTGTATTAACTCTATGAAGATGCATACAGGGCATTAGTTGCTTGAAGGGCATTTTTTTATACGATCTAATTTTGTGGACAGCACATTTTCATTAAATGTCCATACATGCTTGCATGTGGATTTTGTTAGGATACGGGTGAAATTTAAACCAGAATATAGAGGAAGCTTAGGAGAATATAGAATGAAAAAATAATCCATGGAATACGAATTTAGTGGGAATATCTGTGGAAAGAAGTCAGGAGTGGCTCAAAACATCCTTGATCTATATTGTTCAGAAAATTGGAAGATGGCTGAAAACATTGTAGAGTGGGTTTCATGAAGGGATTTTGCTTGGAAAATTGAAACTGTGATTGCCACAGACAGGTGAAATTTGAAAGCTGATTGTGTAAGACTGCAAAATCAGGCTGCAGTGTTGTCTTGGAGCTGTGGATGCTTGTGGAAAACAAAGTGCTGGAACATCAGCATAAACTACATTTCCTTACGATGGCTATTTATTTTTGGCTTGGTATTCTATGGATAAGCTTGTATCAGGCAGGGTAAACTACCTCAGAACATATCTAGCCATCAAATATGCCGAGGTATTATAGTCAGATATTTCAGTGGTTAATTATTGGTAGTGGCCTCTAGATATATCTAATCACTCAATGATATTTTTGTTGTCAAGGCTATTTTGGGCATAGATATCCTCATCACTTAAGTAGGACAGTCTGGAGACTGCATCTTTCATTCTGTTGGGTGCTGTAACTAGTATTGTCAGGAAAGAGATTATTCCAGGGAGCTCAGAAGTTGCTCTGGAAGAGGATAAAGTTATCAGATAAAAAAATCATTCATGTTGAAAACCTTACAATGTCCACTTAGGAGATAAAGATTATAGATATGACATGATACAGGTTTATTGATATGACAATTTTGATAGCTTAGTATTCTATGCATCTGAGACATGACAACAAAGAAATTGTTATTACAGCAATATTGCTCACACACCAACATAACATGGACATCCATGCACCATTTGGTCTTCATTCTCAGCTTGTACTATATAAAGCAATCTTCATAGAATAACATAAACATCAGATGTCTGATACATATCATGTCTCTTAAGGTTAACAGTCAACAGAAGGAAAAAAAAACTGCCCTCATCCCTGGCACGTCCGAGATGTTTCCTGTATCCGAAGCCTTTTTTGTTTTTATTCTAATTTTTTAGAAGGATATAGAATAAGTCTCTGACATGTATCCTTGATGTATCTGATGCTTCAGTATCTGATGTGGATTGAGTATGGCCACAGCATGTGATTTGGAGCATGCTGCATATTCTAGTGAATTTCATCTCAGTTACTTGGTACCTGTCTTCTTTTTTCTTGAGACCATCTTATGCTCTGCTAAATTTAGGCACTGCAACTTGGGCAAGATGCAAATTCTCCATACGGAATTTTCAATGGGCAGAGATGCCAGATGTGTCTCCGCTCCGATCCTCTGCAGAAAGTGATGGAGCGATTGGCAAATCCTGGTAATGATCAGTTCTCATACTAGTTTTCTTATTTGAGGTATCATGTGTTAGTTCCACATATTACTTGATTTCAGGAGTGCGGCGTGTCGTTATTGTCGAGGCTGGAAGCAAGCGTGTTGAAGGCATAATTTCATTAAGTGATGTATTCAGGTTTCTGCTGGGTTAGCCTGAAGCATCAACACCTGCTTGTATGCAATTTAGGCTACTGGCAGAACCGTTTCACTTTTTCTGTGAACAGGTTGTCAGCCTACCTTCTTTGGCTGAAGGTGTCATATGTGATGTTTTTCATCAATAGCCTGTTCTTTTCTAAGATCGAATGCCCACCAGGGGTATGTAAATTTTAGGATTTTTTTTCTTTTTAATTCTTTTTGTCCCATTTAATACCCTGATCTCCTGATTGTTATTATTGAGATTGTCCTGACATGTGGTGCCATGGTTTCGAAGGGTTTTTCGTGTTCTATCAGAGCATGAACCTCTTAGTACATTGCAAGCCAAAGCCACCAACAGATAGGCATAAATAGAAAAGAATTGAAGGGATGCTAGGAAATTTGGTTTTAGCCCTGCGAGAGATGATGCTGGTTTCATCCGACGCCATTATTTGTGGTGGGGCAGGATGTGAGCCTCAATACAATCCTGTAGGAGAGGATTTGAAAATAAAATTATTTATTCATTCTGGATTTGGAACAAATATTTTTAACTGCATGTGGACAAGTGCTGAAACAGGTTTAAAACCAAGATACGTAAAATTGGCTATGCATGTAAAGTAATATTTGTGATTGAATTGCTTGCAGATTGCAGTTTTTATTCTTTATTTTTTATTCTTGAATAGTTTTTAGATTGAATGGATGTCTTCTGCATGCTATGATGGGCAGGAAACAGCTTCTAAAATAGTTCTCTTTAAGTAAGGTGTCTATGCAGCCCGTTTAGGTTGGAACGAAAGATCGCTAGGTGTAGCAACTGATAAAAAGTCTTCTTTTGAGAAAATAAAAATTTAATGTTTGGCGGTATTGGTGGGTAGGTATGAGGTCATCTAGCGTAAGCATGCATCCGTATCTGGAAAAATATTCTCTGAAGCTGTCTTTACGTTCTTTGTTCGCGTTCAAATAAAAAACATTCATTCTATGTTCTTTTATGCTAGAATCCATGGTTTGCCACCGGCAATGACAAAAAAAATTTAACTTTTGGATGCATCAGGAATCCTTGCCGGTCCGTTCAAAGTAAAATTTATAGAATTGTGCTCGGAGTAGGGCATAAATGGTTCAACAAAAATTGAGATGATTAAATCTAATTATATTTGGCAAGAGTTTGGCTAGAGTTGGCATGCCGACTGATGACAGTGGATGAGGACTTTTCATCAGGATTGATCGAGAATTATGAAGAGAAGTATTTTATTGATCTATCATCTCTAGAGAGAATAGAGAGAGAGAGTACACTCTGGGTTTAATCGGGGTCTGGGTTTGATTGTCAATGGCACGAGTTAATCTAGATCAATCATATGACTTGATGAGGGTCTATGCTAAATTACGGAGTACCTTTGGATCTTTGGTGCATCAACCTCCACTCTAAAGTAGACTATTTGCGTTGTATTTAATTACCTTCTTTCCTAACCTCTTGCTTTTTTTGTTCTTCTCAAAACTTGTACATAATTATCTTCTATAATAAATAGAGGGAAGCTGCTCACTTCCGCGATTTTCTTTTCTACAGAAATTAAAAAGATAAAAACTTTAGGAGGGCACCGCGGAACGTATGTATGATGGCCTAGGTCCGGTGGCAGACTGGGACGTAGCAGAAGCGGGTGGCGGTGATCGTGTCCGTAAATAATGGCACATGTCATGTCCCCCACCCAAAATTCATGCTACGAGAGCCCGAAGAGCCGCCGCATATTGATAAGGATCGACCCTATAAGCATACAAGGCATTCTTCTTATCAATTAACCCGGTATAATTTGAAAAATAACATATTGTGTGCACATTAGTAGTGTTTATCGGAAATAGCCAACTATTATACTTACATATCAAAACATTAGTATTTAAAATATTTATACATAATCGACATGCAACCCATTGACATACACCAACTGATCTAAAGATCTATATCTGCTAACTACAAGTCGGCCGTGAGAATGCCGATTCTCGTCCTAAAATTTAATGACGGATCTAAAAAAATGTATATGAAAGTTATGAGCTTTATGGCTCAATAAGTAACAAATTTATTTTGTAAAATAAAATCAAACTAAATTATATAATGCGGCTTAACCAAATCACATAAACGCAACACATCAGTACAGGTAAGGTTACTTTATGAGGTCATCTAGCGTAAGCATGCATCCGTATCTGGAAAAATATTCTCTGAAGCTGTCTTTACGTTCTTTGTTCACGTTCAAATAAAAAACATTCATTCTATGTTCTTTTATACTAGAATCCATGGTTTGCCACCGGCAATGATAAAAAAAATTTAACTTTTAGATGCATCAGACATCCTTGCCGGTCCGTTCAAAGTAAAATTTATAGAATTGTGCTCGAAGTAGGGCATAAATGGTTCAACAAAGATTGAGATGATGAAATCTAATTATATTTGGCAAGAGTTGGCATGCGGACTGATGACAATGGATTAGGACTTTTCATTAGGATTGATCGAGAATTATGAAGAGAAGTATTTTATTGGTCAATCATCTCTGGAGAGAATAGAGAGAGAGAGAGAGTCCATTCTGGGTTTAATCGGGGTTTGGGTTTGATTGTCAATGGCATGAGTCAATCTAGATCAATCATATGACTTGATGAGGGTCTATGCTAAATTACGGAGTACCTTTGGATCTTTGGTGCATCAACCTCCTCTCTAAAGTAGACTATTTGCGTTGTATTTAATTACCTTCTTTCCTAATCTCTTGCTTTTTTGTTCTTCTCAAAACTTGCACATAATTATCTTCTTTAATGGAGGGAAGCTGCTCGCTTCCACGATTTTCTTTTCTAAAGAAATTAAAAAGATAAAAACTTTAGGAGGGCATCGCGGAACGTATATATGATGGCCTGCTAGGTCCGGTGGCAGACTGGGACGTAGCAGAAGCGGGTGGCGGTGATCGTGTCCGTAAATAATGGCACATGTCAATTAACCCGGCATAATTTGAAAAATAACAGATTGCGTGCACATTAGTGGTGTTTATCCGAAATAGCCAACTATTATACTTACATCTCAAAACTTTAGTATTTAAAATATTTATACATAATCGTCATGCAACCCACATACACCAACTGATCTAAAGATCTATATCTACCAACTACAAATCGGCCGTGCCTCTATATACTTGACGAGAATGCCAATTCTCGTCCTAAAATTTGATGACGGACCTAAAAAATATATATATGAAGATTACGAGCTTTATGGCTCAATAAGTAACAAATCCATTTTGTAAAATAAAATCAAACTAAATTATATAATGCGGCTTAACCAAATCACATAAACGCGACACATCAGTACAGGTTAGGTTACTTTATGAGAATCAATTTCAATAAAATTCATATATTATATAACATATTTCACCTTCTCGTTGCTATACAAAAAATGAATGGATCACTTAAACAACACATCCAGCTAGCTTGGTGTTCTCTAAAAAGTTTCTGCAAACCCAAGCCAACCTGACATGGTTGGTAAACGGGTTGGTGGATCTAGAGGGGGCCATTATTTTTTCTCAAAAAGGTCCTTCAGCATTAAATAGGTATTAAAGATCCAATTTTTATTAAGGGTATAATAGAAATTATACATAACTTTTTCAGAAAAGTAGATGTCAACCAAACATAAGCAATCTGAAAATCTGTCACTTTCCCATGGTCAACCAAACATGCCAAAAGTATTTTTCCAGGCATCCTCTTTCTAAAAATCTGCTTCCCAGAAATCATATTCCTAAAAAAAAAAATACTTCCTGTGAACCAAACGAGCCCTAATTGTTGCATTCAACCAGCAGCAACAAAAAAATATATATAGCAAGCATTTTTTTAATTACTAAATTAGATATATATAGAAAAGAAACTGCACATACTCTGTTACTTAAAGTAAGTTTTTTGTTTTTTAATTTATTTTTTTTCTTTTTCCTATGTACTAATAACACATTTGCAAGTAAAGCATTTTGTTCGCCCCACCTTCAACTTATACCGGTGCATGCTAAAAAGGCATAACCATAAATGACCCAGGAAATGTTCAAAAAATTTGCAGTACTCCCAGGGCCAGCTAATATATCATAATGCATGACAAGAAATAATTCAATTATACTGGAAGAACTTTTTAGAAGCAACACCGATAAAATACAAAATTATCAGCTCAATTACCTGTAAATGAAAATGAAAGAAGTAGGAGCAAGTTACATGTTTCCTTGGTGGTTAAAAGTAAAAGTTGATGGAGTTATATGCTCACTCTGACTTGAGTAGAATAGCAAATAATTAGTTATAGCAAAAGAAGAATGTGTTATTCTTGTGCAAAAATTAACTTCAGAAATAAGAATGCAACGGGTCTGTCTTGGATGGAGGTACGTGGGGTGGCGCGGATTTTGTCATTCGGAACTCATCTGCCAGAGTTGTGGTTGTTGGGAGCAGTCAACTTTTCGACATATCGTTTCGGATGCAAAGCTGCGGGCCGCTTGGGCGGGCCTTCGTCACACCCAGTGTGTTTTACGGACTAGTTCCATTATCCTGAAGGAGGATTCGGCCACTGTCATCAGTTGGATCTGAAAGGGCCCTAGGGGCAGCGGTTACGCCCACTCGTTGCTGCAAGACATCTGGGTTATGGTGAGGGATGGCGGGGACTTTTAAGCTAAGTATGTGTTCCGTGAAGCTAATGGAGCTGCGGATTGGATGGTTTCTTATGTAGCCCACCATTCCGGTAGCACCCTATGGGTTGGTAATGGAAAGTTGTCCTTGGCACTCCGAGGCATTCTGTTTTTGACTTTATTGGGTGCATCCTTACTCGTCAGATATGATTCACCCGTCTTAGCGCGCGCGCGAAAAAAAAAAAAGAAAAAAAGAAAAAAAGAAGAGAGAGAGAGAGAGAGAGAGAGAGAGGGCAGCTACTCCTGCATAACATCTCAAACAACAGTACTAGAAAGAAATATGACATGTATTTAGAAGAGGCCTATCACATGTAAAATAAAATAAAAAGCAAATCAATTCCTAGTTCCTCGGGAGATTCCCAAGTACTCGAAGCATATCTCTCCTACATAACCTGGGCAGCTCATACACCAGATTTCAGCTCTCTTCAGTCATAGTCTCCCTCACATTTTATCAATAGGTAGCTCCACTTATTGCATTCAGCGTTCAAAACTGTTGGTGACCAAACATCTGCGATAAATAAGAGGCCAAAAAGAAACTCTTCACCATTTCTCTGCACAGAGCATACTTTTTCCTGGATATGTGGAATCAGCTATTTTTTCTCCATCTGTCAAGCATTATATCATTCTATTCCTGAAATTGCAAGAAGATTCTCAAAAAGAATGGTGACTCATCAGCTTGGATTACAATAAAAAAGGCATTAGAAGACTGCTTGGAGCTAATCCTTAATCTCAGTGCCAGGAACACAACAATTTCTTCTTATATCTGATCCTGTGTCGATCACTGAACTTGTGCAAGTCACTTCACAAAGTGACATCCCCCTCTCTTCCATCTCTTGCTGCAAAGCAAGTGCCTTTCTTTTATATCCAAATTTTTTGTAGGAATCAATCAGTACACTGTACACACCCCTATCAGGAGCCAGATTGTTTTGCAACATCTTCTGATATAAAGTATCAAGTTCATACATTCTTCCATCCTTGCCCAAACGACTTATTAATGCATGATATGTAGCTAAGGTGGGTTTGAGGCCTAACTTCTCCATCTTTTCATAGAGTTCCATTGCCTTCTCCGTACTGCTAACTTTGCAAAATGCGGAGATTAGAGTACCATATGTTATCACATCAGGGCTCAGACCTTCATTTCTTAATTGCGACGCCAAGTCTTCAGCTTCAGATAGGAATCCTTCGCAACAGAGGCCTTTTATTAGAGAATTATAAGTTACAATACTCAGAGAAATCCCTCTCCTCTTCATGTCCCCAATCAATTCGCTGGCACGTTGGAAGTTGCCCACTCTACCATTTGCATCGATGAGCATATTGTAGATTTGCACACTGGGTTGAATATCTCCGGCTACCAAGTCTTGGAAGAGGGCTTCTGCTTCAGCAATTTTGTGCTTCTTACACAAGCCATTCAACAGAGAACCATAAGACACAACATTTGGTTTGATCCCCATCTTCTCTTGCATCTCCTTAATAATTCCAGAGCACCTTTCAAATTGGCCAGCTCGCCCATAGGCATCGATGAGAGAATTGTATATCTCTACAGTTGGGAACACTCCCTTCTCCACCATCTCGTTCACCACCTCCTCTGCCTCGGCCATCCTCCCTAATTTGCACAATCCATTTATCAGCGAACTGTAAGTGATGAAATCGGACTTCAACCCAAGTGACTCCATCCGTCTCAGTGCAGAGAAGGCCCCCTCCAAGTCCCCAACCCGGCAGTAGCCATCAACTATCGTAGTATACATCACACTTGCTGGAATTAAACCCTTTTCTGTCAACCTCTCCAAGATCTCTTCGGCCTTGGAAACCTTCCCGTCCTTGCAAAGCCCATTCAACAAAATACTGCACGTGTAGGCTTCAATCTGCACACCCTTTTTCATCGATTCATCGAGCAAAGCAAGCGATGACTCCACATTCCCACATCTTGAATGCCCATCAAATAGAACACTGTAACTGAACCCATCAGGCACAAGCCCATCGGCCTCCATCTCTTCCAACAACTGTCTGGTTTCGTCCATGCGGCGAGCACCACAGAGCCCAGCAAGCAGGGAATTGTACGTGATGAGGTTTGGCTTCAAACCAGAAGCCCGTATCCTGTCCCGGATCTCAAAAGCAGAATCCAAGTCCCCAGCTTTACAATACCCATCAATCATCATGTTATATGTGACAATAGTTGGCGAGATTTCCCTCTCCACCATTTCATCAAACAGCTTCTGTGCATCTCCAGTTCGCCGCTCCCTCCACAAACCAGAGATGAGAACATTGTACGTGAAAGCGTCGGGCTTTCTTCGATCAACTCGCTCCATCCGGTCCAATAGCTCCAGAGCTCCATCGACATCGCCGGATTTTACAGCAGACTGGATGGCTTTGTTGTAGGCCGGGGTATCAGGGGAAATTCCGCAGGAAACGATCAAGGAGAAGAGATGCCGGGCATCCGAGTACCTCCGAGCGGAGACTAGGGCTTCGAGCAGTAGCTTGCCGTAGTAGACGGAGGGAAACCGTCGCCGGCCCTCGGGGATGGCGGAGAGGAGGTCGATGGCGGCGTCGGGGAGTTTGAGGTCGGCGCAGGCAGCGACAAGGACGCTTGCGACGGAAGGGGAGGGGGAGAGGGCTCGGAAGAGGTGGAAGGGGGAAGGGAATACATCTTTGTGGGAGAGGATTAGGGTTTTAGCGAGGGGTAGGGCGGACTCGAAGCGGCCGCGGCGGATGAGCGCTCGGAGCTTCTTCACGAGATTCTCCGGTCCTCCGCCACCGCTGCCGTCGACGTCTTCTGCTCGTTCGGTGTCTTTTCCTTCTTCGATGTTCGTGGAAACGGAGGACAGAGGTCTTCGGAAAGGGGAGGATGGGGGAGTTCGGATCCCGTCGACGGCGAGGCGAACGCGCTTCGCCATATCCTTGCTTTACGCGGGAGCAGGGGTTTTAGAGAGGTCTACATTTTTTTATTAAAAAAAAATAATCAAAATACAGTCAGACCCTCTTATTTAAAAATATTAAAAAAATACTACGAAGATGCCTTCTCAGTTTAGATTAGTTTCAATTAGCACCCTCTAATTTAAAAAAGTTTTAAAATGGTTCGATATGGTCTTGAGCTCAGGGCCGGCCCGAGCCTTAGGCGACTGAGGCGGTTGCCTAAGGCCCCGGGCCAACGGAAGGCCCCCGGAAGGTGAAGAGAGAGAGAGAGAGAGAGAGAGAGAGAGAGAGGGAGGGACCGTGACCAAAAGGAAGCAAAGGCCCCATATAAAATGGGATGAGCTGGCTACGAGTCTTCCCCCTTGATGGAAGGGAGGTGGAGAGTTTCTTGGCCTGCAGAGGGGAAATTTAGGAAGTTGGGGACTGTAGTTTTGTTTTGGATGGAGAGAGAGAGAGAGAGAGGAGGGATTTGGTTGGCTTGATACACGCCTGAAGCCACTCTTACCTTTCATCCCTTCTCTTGTTTGGTTTTGGTCTTGGTTTTCCTTCCCTCACATTACTCCTGATCCAGCTGGGCCATCAGGAAGAAAGGGGGATTGGAAATGGACTTCTTGGAGGGTGGAGATTCTTTTAATTTTCTCCTCTTGGTTTCTTCTCCCCACTTGGGTGGTAGAGAGAGAAGGAGGGAGGGGGTTGAATGGCTGCTGTGCTGTGAGTCAATTTCCCATAATGCCCTTACTTTCTCTTATAGAGAAGCTCCTGGAGAAATTCTTTTCTTTACCTTGACCATGAAGTGCCATGGGATGACCTTTTCCTATTCCGCTCTTGCTTGACATGATAAACAAAATTGCCAAGCATTATCTCAGTTATTTAATCAGTTTTATGGCCCTTCTTTTAGGATAATTACTTTTCTGCATTTCCATTCAAAAATAATATTAAATTAAAAAGATTTCTGGCCTATCTTTATTAGATTCATGTACCTTTGTTGAAATAGTGTACTTGATAGCTATCCATTTTCATATCATTTTTTTAATATTTTATATTTATTAAAAAAATTTATTATTAAAAAAAAGGTCTCATTCATTGGATTCGCCTTAGGCCCCCAAATGTATTGGGCCGCCCCTGCTTGAGCTACAATAATAATTCAATGCTGTTAAGATGTTATCATAAAAAACAATTTTACAACATTGCAATAATTTATTTATCAAATAATGCCTTCTTCTCCTCTTTTCTAAATGCTGCTGCCATTCTCATTCCTCCTTTTCCATCATCTTTTCTAACATCTCCTCCTTCTCTCCAATCTCGTTATCATCCTCATCCTTTCTCTTCATCCCTTCTCTCCATCTAATGTGGTTCGAGCCCTCCCCACTCTACTTCTCATCCCTCCTTTCTGCTAACCTTCGTTTCCCCTCTCCTCTCTCCTATATTGCGGATCTCCTCTTCTTTGTTGTTATCTTTTAGCTCAATTCATAAATTTTATAGAATTTTGAGCCTAATCATCCAAACATATTCTAAACCGGTAAGTTTCTTCTACTCTTTTCCATCCAAGCTCTTTGTACAGATACGAAGGTGCTCTTCTTTGGGTCAGGTAGACTGGATGGTCGTAATACGAGAGGGAGCTTCTAAACTTTCCAAAGTTGAGGAATCTTCGGAGGAGATCGTTTGACTTTGGAGGCTATTGACCCTGGATTTGAGTTTTTCATTTTGCTGCCATCTTTTCTTGCCCCCTTTGTATTGTATTTGCTTCCTGTACGTGGTCTTCTTTTTTTTTTTCAGTAAATAGGTGGCTCTGCCTCCTTTCATCAGTAAATGAAAAAATAAACAAATAAATTCTGATGGGACAAAGAATCACATTAGGTAAACCGTGTAACATAAAGGCCAAGTTAACAAATTTTAAACTAGAGGACCTCGGACAAAGTCGAGAGGTGAAGCGTGAACTTTTATCTTGGACCTCGGACAAAGTTCAGGACGATATTGGTATCCTAGGTACCCCTACCTCCTGGCTTTATCAAAGTGAACTTCGATGGCTGTGTAGCAGTGGACGGAAGTTGTAGAGATGTGGGATTTGTCATCAAGGATCACAACGCCAGACTTGTGGCGGCAGGTAGGCGAAGGATTTTTGACTCGTCAGTGGTGACCACTGAGCTTCGGGTGGCTTGGGAGGGTGTCTCCTATGCGAGGCGGGTAATGGGTGCGGGTTGCATCCTCCTCAAGGGAGACTCGACCACGGTGAGGGGGGGTGCTCAGTTGAGGATCGACCGTTGCTCGACGATATTCATAGGGCATTAGGGGAGGCTGACTTCTAGCAGGTCATGCACGTATATCGGGAGACGAACGATGCTACAGATTAGGTTGCTTTCTTCGCAGCTCATCACTCAGAAGGCTTTTTCTGAATAGACTATGGGGTTGTGGCTATGCCTTTGCGTAGCATTTTGTTTTTAGATTTTGTTGGCCGTCTTCACACTCGTCAGGTGTGAGCCGCCGATTTACCAAAAAAAAAAGCGTAAATTTTTTTTTTTTTTTAAGGAAGCACTTATACCAGTCGAAGGTGAGAAATCCCTCCCATGCATTGTTGAGTAAAAGGACACCATTGGGTCCAAACTCCTTGAAGCTACTCCCATACAAATTAAGCATATGTGCATTCAAATAATGTGAGGACCCATATAATGTGAGGACCCATGCAAAGGTATGTTTAGTTCCACATCGATTATTCGCCAAGTAGATCTTAGATATTTATATAAGATCAACAAATCGAAATAATACCTTTCGACTAGCCATTTTAGGTAAGATCCTAAATTATTACAAATGGTATTAAACAGGCGGATCAAGAGTTAACCCTACGCTTCAAAAATGACACTTGCAGTGTAACCCTTTCAGTAAAGAGCAATGATACTAGTTTACCTACAAAAAAAAAGTGGATGACTTGGCTCAAGTCATGCAGCTAATCCCACGGACCTGGGCGCAGGACGAGCTGCAACAATTTAGGCTCTTCCGTGCAGGTTGCTGTCCAGCCATGGGCGTCCAAATATGGGCGCTGGCCAACCCCTACAATGGGACCTATAGTGTAGGTTGAGTTGCACCCTGTCAAATAGACCCATAGATAATTTAGTTTGCCAATAACCAGAAATAAATCTCAATAAAATCTATCTAAAATAATTTAATAAGACGGATCTTTTTTTTTTTGGCAGAACAAACAATTTCTTGATATCCCATGAAGATAGACAGCTTGGCTCTAATGATGAAATTTGGCATATACTGAATCCTAGAGTGACCCAATCAGCTTATATTTCAAACGCATGCATCAATATCAACAGCTAGAAATCCCAACATTCTCCTAGGGATGATTCTGGTTTCTTGGAGTAAGAAAACTTTTTATATAAATAGCTTTCAACTGGAACCTACCCTCTATTGCTCAATATCAAATTCTTAAAAGGAAAGAAGCGTGTTAGAACAGACCTAAAAGGTCAAAGTCCGAGAGCATGAAATTAATTCATCTGATTTTAGCTCCTGATTGTTTCTTTTTTTTTTTTTTGATACAGCGGTACCTCACGCTCTACACGCATGAGTACACTCATAAGAGTCATAAAAAAGAAGACAGAGAGGAAGGAATAGAATCGAAACTCTTTCACAGAAATTCTCCTGAATGGTATGCCGCGAAGGAGGTACCTCCTGATTGTTTCTAAGATTACTACTCTATTTAAGCTTATGCAACGTTTTGGTATTTCTCTCGCTCCTCGGATCAACAAAGCAGAAATGTTTTCGTCTTTGATAAATTATAAGATAGAAGGCCAAAACAAAGGCAGTCCAATATTGCTTGCTATCTAAATCTTCCAATATTTTCACATAAGAGCTTCACAAAGAGTCAGATTGATGCACCTAGACAAGCACCATCATGCTGCTGCCTCCATGATCCGCACCAATTTTGGGGTTAGATAGGTACGGTTGACATGTCCATTCTGAATTATTCGCTGCTATGCATGAGATTGAAGAAAATACATGCGCAGATTGCAGCAATTTAGCAGAGGATGGTGGCATCCAGAGCTATTACGCGAGTAACATGTATTCTGTTTGCAGAACAAGATAATTACCAATAAAATATCCTTAGTTTACAAATAGTACTCTTACATAAGATTTTAGAGATAGAAAGTTTGCATTGACAGAGAGAAAAATGGCATCAAAAGTTTGTTTTCCTTTGAACTTGTATAAATAAATTGAAAAATAATGCAGACCTGTCCAACAATAACATCAATAAAGTGAATTTCTACTAAAGCTATGAAGTTTACGGTTTAAAACGACCGCTTCATGCCCTTCTTTAAAGTAATTGAAAAGTTTGATTTATATTTACAGCATTAAATGTTACAAGCCATGCTACAATATATATATATATATATATATATATATATATATATATATATATATATATATATATATATATATATATATATATATTGCCAACCTGTTAGATGTCGCCATAAGAAATTTTGGTTGAAGAGAATGCTCATAAGTAGATTCCAGTCACCATTGGTTCCTGCAATCATTTTCAGAGATATAGATTAGTGCAGGCTAGAGAAGAGCCTAGGATTTGATTATACCAGGACTCAGAACTTTGCTGGAAAACAGAATAGCATATCAATCATTCAGTCAAACGCTGGGTGCACCGACTGAGCACCTCCTCCAACAGTTCCTTCTGCTTCATGGCTGCACCAAAAAAGAACACGAGTAACAAAAATTTCGTACCATGAAATTTCCTGTATGATTTAACTAACTCAGGATTTGTCTGAAGTTTCACTCTCCTTAAACTTGTCCGTCCTTGCAGAGAAACAGTGCATTGCAACAGTAGCTGTCACTAATTCTTAGATGGCAAACTTAAACAACCCTTGGATAAACATGACCTAGTTTGTCATAGAACTTGGAGACTCAAGTTTACATCTCAATCATGGATGTTTAAGAATATTCCTGTGTAACTGCATGACAACAATCAGAGAGAGCCCAACTATTTGCCTCGGTGGCACCTCATTATGGGCATGGCTAGTACCTTAAAAAAAGTGTGGGACTATTAAAAGAATCAATAAAATTGATTTTTCTATTTCAATCTTTTCAAACAAAACGCCCAGAAGCTAATTTAAGAAGAATCATAACTTAAACAGTCATTCCTCAAGACAACAAACCTGAACAGCTGTCTCAAAATCTCCAGAGAGAGGATGTAAGTTCAAAGTTTATCTTCAACTGGTGGTTGGTTACTTTATCATCCTATAAATCAATACAATGTTGTCGGATTCCTAGAAAAGATTGGAGGAAAAAGACAAAGATACCTGCATTATATGATTCTTATTTTTAAAAAAGTGTTCTATTAGCGAAATTTGAATTTTAACTATCCTGAGATGAAACACATATGCCTATCAATCTGATGCATCTAATAGTGAAAATTGAATAAATTTGCCTAATGGTTGGTTTTAATTCTGAAAATGGCAAAGATTATCTGTTTACCTGGTAATTGTATGTCCTTGTTTTTTCTGCATGAGCACCGGTGTCAACCTACAATTTTCTAATACACGCACACGCACACACACACACACACACATATATATTTGCAAATGCATCTGGTACTTAAAAATTCCTCATAATGAATATACCATGTGAATGTGAAAAGGCTTGCATATCACTGCTATGGTTCTTACCCAAAACAACAGCATCATGTGATTGCGTGCAACTTCTTTCAACCATGCTCAGAAAAAAGTACTCAACTAAAGCAATCCAAATAATCATATTTTATTATATTTCTTAAAGGTTAATGGCCATCATAAAAGAAAGCATCTCAACTTCATTCAACAAAGCTCTGAAAGAACTAAAAGTAAACCAATCTAACTGATCATATATTATTACATTGGGAAGGTTAACTGGCATGTCAAAAGAAAACAATAAAAATAAAGCTACGAGAAAACCAGTAAAAAAGGAAAACCACAACAATTTATGAACTATCGACCTTTTTTCTCTTGTTGGTACACGGCCTTTGTCTACTTGAGACACTTTCTAAATAGAAGTTCAAGTAGTAACCTACAGTATACGTATAAATGGTGAACTACAGCTTTAAATTTTGACTGTTCTTAATGTCAAGTTTCAAAAATTGGGGGGTTGTTTGGCTGTCAGGTTCTACTAAAATAGATCTGCACAAATTATAAATTTTATGAGTTTTATTTAAATGCTTATTTGATTGCTTTTACAAACAAAAACCCCTTGGATTCAGTTTACCATCTGGTGGAGCCAAATCAGTTTCAGTTTCAGCATTTTGACAGTTTTGGTGGCGCCAATTTTGGCAAGATCAACCACAAAATAACAAGAAACTAAGGGAAAAATAATAGAAAATATAACACAAAAACAGATAAGCAAATGAGGAGAATACATATTGTTTTCCTTCAATTAATTAGGGCTCATATATTTCTCAATGTAACAAATAAAAAAAATATAATGATAAGACTAAATCTAAATGTCTATTACCATAAACCAAATAGGTGCGGACTATAAATCATCTGTATATAAACATAGTGGACAAAAGGAAGTCCATAGATTCCCTAAAACTTGCAATAAAATGATTCTTTTGATTCTTTTGATGGCCTGATGATTTTTATATTCCTCGAAAAAAATGCTTTACTATCAAATCTAATAACTCTTTTGATGGCCTGATTCCTAATATATATTGCGAATGGTTTGAAGTTTCACCTAATGTGAAGTATTCAACTAGTCTACCTCACATCTAAGAATCACTAATTAGATAGGCTTCAAGTTGGTAGGAACATAAGTTGAAACATTTCATGCTTATACCAACATAATACACATTTATAAGCAAAGCTTTGGTCCATAGATTTATTTCATTGTTGTATTCAATTAGCAGTAACATATATATTTATAGCAAGCATTTTTCAATTACTAAATTCTGTATATAGAAAGGAAACTGCACATTATCTGTTACTTAGAATAAGGTTTTTTTAACTTTGCTTTCCTATAATAACATGTTGGCAGGTAAAGCATTTTGTTCCCCCTGCCTTCATCTTATACAGGTATATGCTCAAAAAACTTAACTATAAATTATCTAGGAAATGTTCAAAATATGTGCGGTACTTCCAAGACCAGCTAATATATAACAATGCATGACAAGAAACAATTCAATAATGCTTGAAGAACCTTTTAAAAGCAACACAGATATACAGAATTATCACTTCAATTACCTATAAATGATAATGAAAGAAGTAGGAGCAAATTACATGTTTCCTTAATGGTTAAAAGTAAACCTTGATGGAGTTGTATATTCATTCTGATCGAATAGAATAGCAAATAATTAGTTATAGTAGAAGAAGAAAAGTGTCATTCAGGTGCATAAATTAACTTACAGAAAATAAGAATGAAACAAGGAAACTACTCCTGCATAACATCTCAAACCATTGAGTTCGAAAAACATATAACATGGATATAGAAGAGACCTGTCACATGTAAATAAAATAAAAAGCATTTCAATTTTTAGAAAATCTAAATTGCAGAGTCATACCTGTTCCTCAGGAGATTCACTGAGTACACGAAGCATATCTCTCCTCCATAAACTGGGCAGCTCATACACCAGAATTCAGATTTCTTCAGTCATATTCTCCCTTTCATTTCATCATTAGGTGGCTCCACTTATTGCATTCAGACCTCAAATCTTTTGTTGACCAAACATCTGCGATAAATAAGGGGCCAAAAGAGACTCTTCACCATATCCCTGCATAAAGCATACTTTTTTCCTGGATATGTGGAATCAGCTATTTTCTGTCCATGTCTGTCTAGCACGATATCATTCTATTCTTGACATTGCAATAAGATTCTCAAGAAGAAAAAAGGTGCTTCATCAGCTTGGATTACCATATTACAAGCACTGCCTGGGGCTAGTCCTCAACCCAAATACCGGGAAGACAACGATTTCTCCTTATATCTGACCTTCTGTACACATGTCGATCACTGAACTAGTGCATGTCACCTCATAAAGGGATAGCCCCCTCTCTTCCATCTCTTGCTGCAAAGCAAGTGCTTTTCTTTCATCTCCATGTTTTATGTACAAATTAATTAGTAAACTGTATACACCCCTATCAGGAGCCAGATTGTTGTGCAACATCTTCTGATATAAAGTATCAAGTTCATACATTCTTCCATCCTTGCCCAAACGACTTATTAGTGAATGATATGTAGCTAAGGTTGGTTTGATGCCTAACTTCTCCATCTCTTGATAGATTTCCATTGCCTTCTTCGTATTGCTAACATTGCAATATGCTGAGATTAGAGTACCATATGTAATCACGTCAGGATTCAGACCTTCATCTCTTAATTGAAATGCCAAGTCTTCAGCTTCAGATAGGAATCCTTCACCACAGAGACATTTTATTAAAGAATTATAAGTTACGATGCTCAGAGAAATCCCTCTCCTCTTCATGTCCTCAAACAATTCACTGGCACGCTTGAGATTGCCCAGTTTACCATTTCCATCAATGAGCATATTGTAGATTTGCACATTGGGTTGAATATCTCTGGCTACCATGTCTTGGAAGAGGGCTTCTGCTTCAGCGAGCTTGCGCTTCTTACACAAGCCATTAACCAGAGAACCATAGGACACAGCATTCGGTTTGATCCCCATCTCTTGCATCTCATTAATAATTCCAGAACACCTTTCAAATTTGCCAGCTCTTCCATAGGCATCGATGAGAGAATTGTAGGTCTCCACACTTGGGAACACCCCCTTCTCCACCATCTCCTTCACCATCTCCTCTGCCTCAGCCATCCTCCCTAATTTGCACTGTCCATTTATCAGTGAATTGTAAGTGATAAAGTCAGACTTCAGCCCAAGTGACTCCATCCGCCTCATGGCAGAGAAAGCCGATTCCATATCCCCAACTCGGCAGTAGCCATCAACTATCGTATTATAAATCACACTTGTTGGAACTAAACCCTTTTCTGTCAACCTCGCTAAGACCTCTTCGGCTTTCGAAACCTTCCCGTCCTTGCAAAGCCCATTCAGCAAAATACTGCATGTGTAGGCTTTAATCTGGACACCCTTTTTCATCGATTCATCAAACAAAGTAAGCGATGACTCCACACTCCCACATCTTGAATGGCCATCAAATAGAATACTGTACGTGAACCCATCAGGCACAAGCCCATCAGCCTCCATCTCTTCCAACAACTGTTTAGTCTTGTCCATGCGGTGAGCATGAAAGAGCCCAGAAAGCAGTGAATTGTACGTGATGAGGTTCGGCTTCAAACCAGAAGTCCGTATCCTGTCCCGGGTCTCAAGAGCAGAATCCAAGTCCCCAGCTTTACAAAATCCATCAATCATCATGTTATATGTGACAATAGTCGGTGTGATTTCCCTCTGCACCATTTCATCAAACAGCTTATGGGCATCCCCAGCTCGCCGCTCCCTCCACAAACCAGAAATTAGAACATTGTACGTGAAAGCGTCGGGCTTTCTTCGATCAATTCGCTCCATCCGGTCCAATAGCTCCAGAGCTCCATCGACATCGCCTGATTTCACTGCAGATTGGATGGCTTTGTTGTAGGCCGGGGTATCAGGGGAAATTCCGCAGGTAACGATCAAGGAAAAGAGATGCCGGGCATCGGAGTACCTCCGAGCGGAGACCAGGGTTTCGAGCAGAAGCTTGCCGTAATAGAGGGAAGGGAACCGGCGCCGGCCCTCAGGGACGGCGGAAAGGAGGTCGAGGCCTGCGTCGGGGAGGTTGAGGTCGGCGCAGGCGGCGACGAGGAGGGTGGCAGCGGAGGGGGAGCTGGAGAGCGCTCGGAAGAGGTGGAAGGGGGAAGGGAATTCCTCTCTGTGGGAGAGGATTAAGGTTTTGGCGAGGGGTAGGGCGGACTCGAAGCTGCCGCGGCGGATGAGAGCTCCGAGCTTCTTCACGAGATTCTCCGGTCCTCCTCCTCCTCCTCCGCCGCCGCCGCCGCCACCGACTTGGGCTCCTTCGATGTCTTTCTCTTGTTTGGGGTTCGTGGGATCGGAGGAGAGGGGTCGCTGGAAAGGGGTGGTTGGGGGATTTCGGGCTCGGTGGGCGGCAAGGCGAAGGATCTTCGCCATGTCCCAGACTCCCAGTACGCAGTGGCAGGAGCTCTACAGGGCTCTCGTTACGTGCCCGCAACGGGGACTGGATCAAGTTATGCTTGCGAAACGGTTCACGTTGTACGTGCCAAATCAACAATTGCATGAAGTGGTCAAATCAGCAATTATAGGCTTGATGATTTCTTTTGCTCATGCATGATGAGTGCCCAAAACATTTCCCTTTTAGATTATATCAAGTTTAGCAAAGAGGTTGGATTTAAATGGAAAGAGAATATCATTCGGGAGAGAGACTCAGCCTCTTGATTATGTGCCTTAGGAAGGAAGGGCAGAAGGAGGTGGAGCATCCGCTTCTAGACGACATTCGTCGGATGCTACGAGAGTACCGGACTTTCCAGATCAGACATGTCCTTCGGAAGACGAACCAGACTGCTGACTGGATCGCCTTTTTCGCTGCGTACCATTCGGAAGAGTTTCTCTGGACTCAGCAGTCTTTAGTATCCTTTGCTTTGTGTAGGTTGCTAGATTTTGATGGAGCTGGCTGTGCTTATGCTAGAGTAGTGTGAGTAGCCGATTCACCAAAAAAAAATAGAAAGAGAATTTAAACTATGATCTGTAATTTTTTTTGGTACAACGGCTGCTTACATCCTACGGGTGTGAATGGAGCCAACAAAATCAGAAAAACAAGAAGCTACATAAAGGCTTCAACACAGACATGTAGTCCGTTTAGATAAATTCTCTAGCAACCCAGTTAGTGACACCATTTGTCTCTCTGTAAACATACGTAATCTGGTAGGAATCACACTTTTCTAATAGACCGCGGATGTCATGGATCTGCAACTTTTTTCCATCAGCATCTTCCTGACCTCGGACCACTCTTTTTCACCTACTAAAATCCACATTCCTCCAAGGTGTGTGCATCCCTTGCTGCCTCAATGTATGCATATAAATATCATCTACTCTTATCAAAAGATTAGTTAATATGGAAGACTTCAGGACTACCATCCATAGAAGTTTCTAATCCTTTTAAAGCACATATTCATGAACAAGTTTTCTGATGAACAATTTATGGAAGCTTGCTACTTCAAATAACAAAGAATTTTTTCTTCTATAAGGCACAAGCATTCCTACTATTATATAGTTCATTAACTACAGATCACAAGCTTGTGAAAGTATATTAAAATTCTTGATCTTTGCAGCTGCGAGATGGATGCCTAATTGGTTTTTCTATTCTTTTATTACTAAAGTACTCCACCTAATATACTTTTTGATTGAACTTGACCTATCCTTTCTATTCAAATGCGGCCAGCAACTCTCCTTCCACAGATGTTTATGCGTCGTTTTGTTAATAGTTGGTTGGAATACATTACACATCTAGAAGCGGCCCATTATATTTGGAGGCCTAAGGCCGTTTTGTCTTTGCAGCTTTTTCTACAGTGAGCCGGCCTAAGACGAACTTACAGATGGGCCTTTTTTCTTTTCTATTTTGTTTTTAAGATCTTTCCTGCGGTAGGTGTTCTTTAGGCCAGGGCCTTAAGCGATCGTCTCAGTTGCCTAAGAGTTGGACCGGCTCTGCACACATCTCGGATTGCATACAGTGTGATAGTGCACACGTTATTCATTTTCTCATTGCATGCCAATGCACCAAAATTACGTTGTTCATTTTATGAATCATCGTGGCAATACAAAAATGCTTGCTGCTATTTCATGAGCATAACCTTATGAGCACATGGTGAACATATGCTCCCTCATAAGGCAATAAATACATTAGTTACAATGGATGAAAATATGAAGTTATATTTACTTGGTGACATGCCATCTTATAATTTACCACAGATGATACCATAGGCTCTTCTAAGTCCAGCCAGTCCACTATTTCTATCAAAAGGTATTATAATTAAATCTACATGCAATTTAGGTGAAGATTAACTGTATGTAGCATCACCCCCGAATAATACCCTCTAGATATGGACTCCAAAAGACAATCTAAACTATATTCTTTTTATATCTTTTAAAACCCACCATCTATCTCAAAGGAATTTTTTCAAGATCGATTATAGCATCCTTTGCAGCCTCAAACCATATATATGAATCATGACTCCGATCTTCTGTTTTCTGAAACAAATGTGGCTGGAATTTTTCTTTCTCGGCTCTCAAAGTAGCTTGGGGGAGGGTAGGCTCATTGGATTGAATTAGCGTGGTTCGATTTTACCAGGAGCATACGGCATTACCTGTCGAATAAGCGGTGAATCACGGCATGATATACTAGAAATGGGATATTAAAGACCACCCTTCATAAAAGTTTCTAAATTTATCTTTTAGGGCACATATTCATGAATCGATTTATGGGAATTAGCTAGTTACTCAAAAAAAAAAAAAAAGTTTTCTTTTTGTAGGACAAGTTTGTCCCATTTTTTTATACTATTATCTAGACATAACAAGCTCATAATTCCAGGCAGAAGATGGATGTCGATGTGGATTTACTATCCTTATATTAATAAAGTAGTTTACCTAACATGCTTTTTGGTTCAACCAACAAGACTTAACCTACATTTTCTGGTTAAGTGCAAGTCAGCATCTAATTGGACAGATGCTTATGTATCGTTTCTTAGTGGTTGGTTAGAGAGTAGGAGAAGAGAGAAAAAGGAGAGAGAGAATTGCAGACCAAAGAGGCGCTCGTAAACAGTCTCTATTAAAGGTGTTGTTATCGGACTCATATTTTCATGCCTGCCGACGCTGCTTAGAAGCGTCGGCAAATTTTGGCATCGGAGCCAAAATTATCGATGCCTCTATCTAGTGTCGGCATGATATGTTGGTATTCACAATCTGCGAAAACTAATAAATCTCCACAGAACCATCACTCCCACTTAAGAAGATTGTCCCCTGTTAGGATCTAGTTCTGAAGAGCAAGCCACGCAAAGAAGATAACTTCCATGGGTATTGGAACTTCCCATAGATGGTTAGCAATAAGATCACGGGTGCTGGAGTTGATGAGAAACTTATAATAGAATTTTAGCGAAGAATGCCATCCAGTGTTTTCAATTCTAAATGTTACCAAGCAACTAAAGCCATCCACCGAGTCTAGCATCTCAGCAAGATTGGTGGTTTTTCTTTGTTCGGCCAGATACCTAAGCTGTTCGGTGCTAACTAACTAGTCCAATGCTCTATTAACAGTTTAACATCCTCTCCATTGAAAGAGAGATGAGGAATAATGTCGAAGAGAGAAGCACATCAGATGGTCTATCCATCCATCTAAAAAAGTACAGGCTTGTATTTAGCCCCATATTAGTTATTTGCTGAAAAGATTTTGAATATTTATAAAATTCGAAAAATATTTTTTGCTAGCTTTTTTGGACAAGATCTTGAATTGTGACAAATGATATAAGAGTGAGTTCGGTCAACGATCCATGTGGAACATAGAACACTGTAGTATATCGATCACAGGCTGCATGGTGCTTATGATTAAACTTGAATAGATTTGAACCTTTAGTTTTGAAAGAACTCGATATTATATCGGCTCTAAAATAAGTATTAAATCCAACTTCAAATAGGCCACAGATGATTTTTATGCTTAACATCTAAATCCTGCTGTAGGATTGGGACTCTTGTTAACCCTCAGATTAACATGACACACCCATGTCCCATCCCGAAAAGGACTGGGATTTGATTTTTTTTTCCTTTTATTTTTTTGGTTGCAACGGCCCTAGTCACAGATCCTACTTTTTTTAATTCAGTAAGTCACTAATGCTGGAATAAATTTGTGAAAGAGTAATTAAAGTTGGATAGGATGGCGAATGTATGAAACTACCAGCAAAAATATTAGAGCCCTTGTAATTAATGATCACAAGGGGAAGATGGAATAGGAAAAGGCAGGAACCAAGAAGACGTAAGGAGAGCTAGAAGCTAATTAAACAAGAGTGTAGCCTTCGAGCGCGTATGAGAGGGAGAGAGCGAGAGAAAAATTATAGCAGTCTTTGACGTTTCTCACCATGCTTTCCTGCATTAACTAGGGAGGGCAAGAGTTTAAAATCATAAAGGCAGGCACGCATATAGACACCACTTCTTTTTTTTAATTTAGGAGAAGGGCAACCGTCATTCCTACTAATACAATAAAACCTATGTTGATCCTACAAAAAGCACAAAAATGGTGGATGACTAAAGAAAGCATGTACCCTTGTCTTTAAATGAAATGAAGACTAGCAAATTAGAACATACATTGCTGCTAGGCTCCACTCTCTTGATACAACGGTTAATTGGTGGATCCCATCTAGGTATAGGTGATGCTAGAATAACCAGAGCAGGCTTGTAGTTCTCATAAAGCTAGCCGCTAGAGTGCTGTACAACAAAAATGGCGATTCAATCAGCCGTACTATTCGCCTCACGATAAGTATGAGTAACTTGGACAACCACACAGTCCTTCACGAGATATCTGATGTCCTGTAGCAGTAGGTGCTTGTCCCCTGCTCTCATATAGTCGTGGATCCACCTGATCACAGTAGCTGAGTCTCCTTCTAGGTGGATGCACTCCACCCCCAATCTAACCTGCGTATAAGTGATCTTTTTCCGAGCAGCTCTGAGCTCAGCTCTAGAAATAGAAATATCATAGAGTTGGGTCCTCCTGCAATGATTAGTTTGGAATTGGCGACTCTAATCACAAATCTAGCACCTCCTCGATCTTCCTCCTCAAGCACACTCTCGTCGAAGTTCACCTTGAGAAAGCTCGAGGATGGGGGCTCCCAGAAGACGAGAATCGTCTAAGTCGCTCCAAAAGCTAAGTAGGGGCTCTAGATGTCCCTAGCTGTCCTAGATACTCTGCAAGCCTGAGTCTACGTAAACTCCTCTCCTAGCAGCCACAGTCTGCAAGCTCTACCATTGTCTCTCAAAGGTTTTGGCATTCATGTCCAGCCATGTGTGATATGCAATATAGGCAGCAATGACACCCCCATACCCTATGATCAGTCTATTGGTGGATCCCTCTGGTAATCAAGGAAAGATAAATTCGAGATCGGAGACCGTAAAAAATCCTAGTTGCCACCTGCCACCCCATCACACAAGCCGCTCTCAAGCAATTGAATAGCACATGCTCAATAGTCTCCTGTTCTCCCCTACACTTGTGACTAGTGGGGTGGATGCTTCCACCCCATCTGCTCTCTTCTCGTTGGAATGCAACCTCGCACCACCTTCCAAAGGAATAAAGCGATTCGGGGTGAACATTGAGCCTCCAAAACCAGCCACTATCCTGCGACCGAGGTGCCTCAACTCTGTATAACTTCCTAAGGTTATTAGCTCTCACTCTAGATCTACAGGTTGAGCTCTAGGTCCTATTGTCGGGTCCTCCCCTCCGAGGCACCGAATGGCTAGGATTCGCTTCGCTAATTGATCCCAAAAAAAAAGCCGGACATGTATCATATCTCATATTATCTCGTCTGGCCTGAATAGGTCACACACTCTAAGACCCGAGCTTTTCACATCAACTATGGTAGGCTATATTCGAATAGGAATATCCGACACTCAGAGATCATTGACCACATCGATCGACTAACCATCTCCAACTGAGTTTTTTTTTATTTTTTGGTATAATGGCACCTCATCCTACTCTATTGTAGGACATGCCAACAGAATCAGAGACTAGAATCTGACTTAGAAGCGAGGGAGGAGCCCCCAAACACACACACGCGTACACACACACACACACGGTGTATGTGAACATCATGAAGTAAGCATGACTGGTTGAGTTTATGCGAGAAAAAGTACTAATGGTTGTAATCTTTTCATCTAGCAAATATATTCTTACTAATGGATATTTGATAAAACATAATAAATAATAGAATTTAAATATATTAAAAATTCAAGACAATAAAAGAATTTTTTTACGCAATGCTTTGAGATGATGGGGATACGGCAAAATCTCAGCATTTCGAGGCCACACTAGAAAAGATGTGATGTTTCGAGATCCAAAAAAGAAAAGAGAACAAATATTTAATTTGTATCAAGTCTGACAAATCAATCGATAATCCAATAGGGCAGGACATGTATCGTAGTAGAAATTAGATGTTACATTGCACGCAGGATGGGGTCTTGCATGCACAGCCGTTCGTTTTTATAACCTTATTCATCAAATGCTTATTTTGGCGTTTTGTTTTAATAATAAGTGCGTGTGATTATCTATAGCCACCTGAATAATTTTTCCGTTGAGAGAAGTCAAATCAGAGCCATTCTTAATAAACGGTGATTGATGGACTAGAATTTCTCCTTCAAGGACCGGTGAGGGCCTGCACTCGACAAGTAGCACAAGCGACAAGGCGACGCCCTTCTTGCCCGCCTCTCCCTCCATCTCTTCTCATATTTCTCTCGTTCCTCGGCGCTCCCTATTTCCTTTCTCGGTTTCTTCTTTCTTGCCCAGAAAGCAAGCAATTCGCCTAGAGATCTCCGAGGTGAGGATGCCGGAGCGATCCAGAGGATTACTGTAAACCATTTCTTTCTTCGCGATCGTTCACGGAGCTCCATCTCTCCGCCCCTATTGAGGTTCCCGCCGTAAAACCCTAAAATCTTGCAGGTCATTTCGCCGTTGTCTTCTTTTTTCTTTCTCCATCGTTTGATGGAGCCCTTGATCGCAGGCTCCACCAAGAACGCGCCACAGAAGGGTTTTCTTCACCAGCATTGTCGCCTCTGAGCGTTCTTGCCTCTGCAAGCCGTTCGGAAGGCTGTTTGGGTTCTCAATTTGGTGTCTCCTGGGCTAATTTGAAGGGTTTCTTGAGAGGTTTTCTCTTCCAATGGTGAGTTTTCTCTGCTACTGCTGTGATCATTATGTCATCTCTTTCAGTTCCATGCTTTGATCCCCCTTTTTTCTCTTTCTTTCAATTTTTTTTTTTTTTTTGTTTTGGACTTTCCCTTCTCTTTATTTGTTTAGGAAACTTGGACCAGTGATAGTGATCAGGATCTTGAATGGGGTAGTGATGATGAAGTCGTGGATGAGGGCACAAGGCACAGCTCTGTGCCGCCTTCTGGCCCAAGCCAGCCGCCGGTTTCTTCCCATGAAGCCATTGCAGGCCAATCTAATAAGGTAATTAAAACTATTTTTCCTGGAGATAAGAAAAAAAAGTTGAGGTTTTTTACACCCCTGCGTCTTAGCTGTCTTGGTAGGTGAGTGATACAAGGCTGAACCGAGATATAGGTTTATTGTTGGCAGGCTGAGAGATTTTTAAGAGGACTAACATAATGTTCGTCGATATAAAAATTGAAATGAAAATTTAGTTTTATGCATTGATTTTTGCCATTTAGTGATTGGAAAACCCATATAAGATAGTGAAAAGAGTATTGGGAAAATCTCGGCCAGTATACTAATAATATAAGCAAATGCTAGATACCTTTACTTTTGATGGGAAAATGCACTATGTTAGCTGATATCTAGTAGGCTTGGATTGTGAACCGTCTTTCAGTTTGGACACATTTACTTTTGATGCAAAGTTGTATTGGATGCATTTTACTCTTTGAATGATGGATGATGGAAATGCAACTGGGTGTACTGACTGATTGCATTCTGTATTTATCCAAGGCTTGTGAGGAGGGTCCTTCTCGTCCTAGTTTGGTCCGTGAATTTATAGTGATGGGATTTAAAGAAGACATGGTGGTTAAAGCAATTCAGGAAAATGGTAGGTGCTCTATGTTACAATCATCCGATTGTAAAAAAAATTAGCAACTGTCTGATAGCATATATCAACAATTGTTTTGTGGCTTGCAGGGGAAGGTGATACAGAAGCTATACTAGAGACACTTCTTACCTATAAGGTAAGCATTTGCATTGCTTATCTGGAGTAACCAATATATACTCAATGCTTTATTGGCCTCAGGAAACTTAAAATTGCACATATAACAAGTGTTTGGTTCATATGCAGGAGTTAGGGTTGCATTTCTCGTAGTTTACTTTATTTTGTACTTTGCAGGCTATTGAAAAAGCTCCTTCAGACCATGAAAACTCCCCAAATGATTGCTCTTTATCAAGTGACAGAGAGAATACAGATGAAGATCTTTGTGACATGGATGACTTTGAGGATGAGGTAATTAACTTAGCTGGCCTCTTTTAGAAGTTTGGTGGCTGTAGAATGGATTTATTTGGAAAATGCATATACAGGTATAAAATGATCAATTTTGATATATAAGAATATGATTGAGAATCTATGCTGTCCTTGTTTACTCTGTGTTATTTTTCCTTGTGGGTAATCATTAACATTAGAATAACTTCACAATGAGTTTTCTAGTTATTGACAACTTGAGGTAGTTCAATCCATGTTATGCAAGGTGGTTGATCAAGCCGGTTAGTGCCAGGGTCACAAATAATTTGCAGGCACATAATTATATAAGGCATGGTTATAATACACATGGGATGTGAAGAAAAGAGTTTACGCCCCCACCAAATTCAATGTTAGTGGTCAGAAATAAAGATATAACTTGTTGAATGTGTGCAAAAATAAAAATAAAATGAAAGGTGTAAATATCTATATGCAAAAAGTCATATGTTTTGGAGACTCCTAAATTATGCATTAAGTTGCCCTAAATATATAGCTCTAATAGGGTGACATAGAGTGTCGCTTCTAGAATATTTTGATGTGTAGGTTAGGTATCTACAAAATATATGATTTTTTGTAAACAGGCATTTTAGGCCTTCTTAATCACATCCAATGGTTTATACTTTTGTTTTTCGACCATCAACACTAAATTTGGTGGGTGTATATTACTTTCTTTACACCTTTATGTATTATAACTATATCCATATACATACATGATTCATCATTGTGTATTGACCCATAGTTATGGACCGTTAAACATCCCTAAAATAATGTTTCTTCTTCATAGAAGGACTCTCCAGTATCCTATGATAAATCTAGGACTCTAACTTAAGTAGTTTTACTCAAAAGAGGACTCTAGGTCAACATAAAACTTACTCAAATAGAAACTATTTACTTTCTAAATGTATTAAATTTGGAGTTCTATGGGATCCCACATAGCAAGCAATAAAAATCTATCCAAATTTCAACCCTGATTTTCTTGGAACATTTCTAATCTATCCTAGATAGAAAGTTGCACCTTATTTTCACATAATTTTTCTATCAAGTTTTAAGTCTTTTTTCTGAGGGGATTTGAGTAGAACTATCATTTAAGGAGATATAGGCACTCAAGCAAAGCGGGGGAACCCTTGAGCCCGCCTCAATGACTACTAGGATAGGCAGGTTTACTGAGGCGATGCCTGGCGAGCATCTGGGATGGAGCACCAGGAATTTGTGCAAGCACCTCCCCGGTATCCAGCACTATCATTTGATGTAGGACAATTTAGGGATTCTCTACAATGTATATGATGACCCCCCAAAAAGGGTTGGCTTGGAATTATAAAAACTTTTCTTGCTTGATTTCCAGAATTGAAAACAGGACAGCCAACAACAGAGCTTCAAATTCGAGGCAGTTACTGTTCAAGAAAAATCTTTTTTAAGGTTCCTTATATGGGGAAGGATGAGTGGAATCAAAATCTAGGGTTTCTTAGGTCTTAATTGAAGAATCCAATATGAACCTATAAATTTTATCAAATAATGCAAATAAACTATATAGACAGCAATGATTTGAATTTTCACAAGCAAAATAGAGAAGGAATGTCAGACCTGATGATTTATGTAAGAAAGAACTTAACAGATAAAAGCAGTAGACTAGCATTGCAAATAAATATTGATAGAACTATTTATAGCAACTGATATCTGCTGATAATCAGGTATTGCAAGCAGCAAACACTATGTAGAATAGGAGGTATAAAGCACAAAACTAGTAGAGAAAAAAGAGAGGATAATAAAGATAGGGAGGAAGAAGTGTGAGACACATACGCAGAGAGAGAGAGAGAGAGCCATCTTCACTAGCCTTTTCTTTTTTTTTTTATCCACAAAAAAACAACGTACATTACCCTAGGTGGCCAATCATAGAGTTTTATTTGAACCCTGACGTGATTTGCTTTCCAACCAAATTTTGAGCCCTTTTAGGACTCTTACAAACACCCACTAATTGACCAGCTAACTGACACTGCTTATGACTCCTAATAACTTGTTCATCACAGCATTAAGTGTTCATGCTACAGTAATTGGAACAGTAACCAATCCATTTAATTGAAATTTCCTAAACCACCCCTGAACTCAATTAAACACCAAAGACAGAAAAAATTAATCTGAGCCAATTCAAGCAACTCTTGGACTTCGTTTTGCTCCTCCAAGGCATCAATTGGATGGATGAACAGTAACCAATCCTTTTAATAGAAATTTCCTAAACCACCCGTGAACTCAATTAAACACCAAAGACAGAGTACCAAATTAAATCTGAACCAATTCAAGCAGCTCTTGGATTTTGTTTTACTCCTCCAAAGCACCAATTGGATGGATCTGGTCCAACTGTTCCGTCATGGATTGATGATCATGTGATTTCACCCCTTCTTTGCTCAGATTGACGATTGGAAAGCTTTCTAGGCTGACTCTTCTATCCATTGCATCCTCTTTTAGACTATAAATACCTTTCTTCAATAGAGATTGCATCATTCTTCCTATCCTTTGCTCATCCTTTTAGAGCTTTATTAGATTTATTTTGATGTTGATTTCGACATATCGGTGTCCTCATAAATAAAGGGATGCTCTAGGATGTTCAGTGGTTTACTCTTTCGTGTGTTATATATTGTCTAAAAACATGAACTTTATTATGGGAAGTGGTGTTTTGCTGATTCGATCGGAGAAAAGGAAGATTTTTTTCAATCCGATCCACTCGAATCTCTCAAAAAAATTAAAAGAAGATAAAAGAAATCTCGAAAGTAGGGCTTAAGTCCTCTTTTCTTCCATTGATTCTCCACACACCAAAACTAAGGTACATAACCCTATTTATAATACTAGTGAGGTCCCCCCTATCATAATTTAGGTTGGACTCCTCTTCTAGTTCGAATAGAATCAGACATCTTAAAATAAATATAACTAATAGAAATATTCTAGAAAAAACTTAAATTTAGAATATTCTAGAAAAAATTAAAATTGTTGAAGAGGTAGATCTCGACTTCTACATTAGTTTTGCTTTCTGTCACTTTGCTTGATTCTTTTCTGATGGAGAGCTATATCCGGTTAAAATCTAACTCGAAAAAAAAACTTTCAGCTTGATCAGCCCGTTTTAGAGCCTAAATGTTGGAATTTCGGCCCGATTCAACATCTTAGATGTAGATCTCGAAAAGCTACCTAATTTTAAAAAAAGATAATCTCAATCAGACATCATATGACCAAGTTCTGGCCTTCGAAAATTTGATATGCGACTCGGTTTTCTGATGTGGCAGATCTCGCTCCTGAATCCTGTCCAGCCTTGCTCGTAGTAGCCAAAGTTTTTCATATCGAGTCTAGCGATCCTCCTAATACTCGTTGTGGCTAAAGTGATTCACATAGAATTTGGTGATCCTCCTAGATATCCGTAGTGGCCAAAGTGGTCCACATCGAGTTTGGTGATCCCCTTTATACTCAAAGTGGCTAAAGTGATCCGCATCGAGTTTGGTAATCCTTTTGAATACTCGTAGTAGCCAAAGTGGTCCACATTGAGTCCGGTGATCCTCCTGGATTATGTGGTATCATGTTTGAACTTTGAAGCTATTTTAGGATGCCCAATGATTTAGTTTTGCTGACTTTGTATGAAAAGATGCTATAGGAACTTGTATCTTGGTGTGATTTTGGAAATATGGGAAACAAAAATATGGGATTTTTGAAAAGATGCTAATGTTTAAGATGATCATTGTTTAGGTCCTTAGGATGTTGAAAACTGATTAAACTTATGTTTTTTGTATTGTTTTGAGACAAAAATACTATCTATGTCTAATGCAATTATTGAATCTTTCATAATCTAACACCTTGCTTTCTTTAGGCTAGTGTCATTTGGAACCTAGTGCCTCAGGTGGTGGGGATCTTGTCGCCTTAAGGCACCTTTTGCTTTTGAGAACCTTGCTCCAAACCACACCCTAAGATTGAAAGTGCTGGTAAAGTCTCTTGGTGGTTGTATAAGAGACATGCGTTCAAATCCCGCCTTCGCCACTAGGTAGTCCATTGCCTTTGGGCCTTTCAATTTAGAAAAACACATGACTCAGTAAAACTAGCAAATTAAACTGAAACTAAACTAAACTAAACCTAATTTGGACCTAAGCTACATCACTTGCCATTGTTCTAAATGACAGCATTTTCCCTATTCCTTTTATTTTTGAATGCAGACAAGCACTTCTACTATGAGATCATTTTGTAACCACTGAACTATATGCAATTGTTGTAACTGGTAACTTGCACACTTTGTGTTTTCTTATAATGCATCAAATAACATTTTATTTGGCATTTCATTGAGCCGTTTTCACTGTCTCAAAATTGCTGCATATCTTTTAAATTAGACAATTAGATGTTAGGTTGGTAATCATCCCCAAGGCCTCCTAGTAGATCATTGGCCTCCTGGTAGATTATGGTGCGCAGTGAAGTTTGTGTGGACATGGATAGTGCATGGAAGCTATTGTTTATGGAAATGAGGTAGCTGAAACAGTTTGTGACAGGTGGCGTTAAAGATCACGAAGGAGGTGCATCCTCTGTTGCATGGAAGGACAAAACCTTGGGATTGGAGTTGCCCTGAAAAGGTAGCGATGCTTGCGATTTCATTTGAGATGGCAGGTTCAGGTGTGAGGAGAAGAAAAGCTGTAGATATTTAAGGAGAAGAAAATGTTGGGATTGTGGGATCTTATAGAAATCCTTCTAATAGTTTGGACTAAACATTGATGGTAGAGGTTATAAGCTTAATATTGAATGCTGAAAGATAATTTTATCTTGTAGAAGTTTTGCACTAACAAGGGAGAGTTCATGATTCTTACACATGTTCCATGCAAACTAAGATACAATAGCTTAAGATGGGGAAACAAAATCTCTTATGTGTGGAGCATACTTTCAATTGTTGAACAAGAGATGGAGGGCAGGTGCTGTGCATGAGTTGATGGTCGAGCAGGACAAAGAGTAGAGATGGAAATAACAGCAAGAAGAAGGGATAGAGATGCGACAAAGAGAATGCATAGGTTGGTGAAAACTGATGTAGAATTGATAAATTCATTGTACGGGTAACTAAAGCAGGGACAGAATCTAGAAGTGTGAATTTATTCATGTGGAGGGGTATACTAAGTAGAGGTGTATTTTGAGAGCATAAAATTTTTACATGGTGGAAAATTTCAGGATATTGTATGATTGTAGTAATAGGACGTGTATGTGCTATATGGATATGGAAATATATGGTATAAGCTGAGTTTTCTGGTTTTTGAGTATGAGTTGGCCTACATCTAAATCTGGATCCTACATGATCAAGGTTGTTAATGCAGCTAGGCAATTCCTAGTCATTGGCGCTGTAACTGCATAAGGCACTGCCCAGGCAGATCGCCTAGGCAGTCCATCTTTTAGAAGGGCCAAAAAGCACATAAGCTGCCGATAGTAACACTATCGACCTCATTTTTTTTTTCAAACCATGCATGTAAATATCAGATTCACCATTGTAGCATAAGAGGATCAAAACAATGACATGATCCATGTTAATCAGCCAGTCAAATGCTGTAGTAAAAAGTGATAACAAAGTCACGGTATTAAAAGATAAATCTGAAAAATAAAAATTAGACGAGTTTACCAAAAAAAAAAAAAAATCTAAAGTGCATAACTTAGTTGAAATCTCATATTCGCATTCCAAGAAAAAATGCAAGTAGAAAGAAAATAGAGAAAAAATGACAAAATATGGATGGAAATGAATAGAAAAGAGGAAGAAGAAGAGAATGAGAAGGGAAAGAGAGTAACATGAGAGGAGAGGTGGAAAAGGAAAAGAAAAGAGTAAGTATTAAAAGAAGAAACTTCTAGTGTTCTTTGGACTAACAACAATGGTCGACAACCTCTTGGAGGGCTGCTGAACTGAGAGCCTCTGGCCCATGGAGGATAGTGACTAGATGACAACTGGTAGAGGACTCCTTAGTTGCCCTATAGATGAGGGAGGTTGTTGGGTTGTGAGAGATCGGGGAGGGAATGAGCAAACTGAAAACAGATTTTAAATTATGTTAACTAAAATAAGTTTATTTTAGTTATAGTAATGAAAATAAAATAAAGCAAGAAAGTACAAAACAAAAGAATGGAGTGTATGTATCCTTTAATGTAAGAGCACCTAGAGGCTCTCTAAGGGCCTAGGGTGGCACTTTTGACAACACTCTACATGGTTTTGGTCTAATTGTTGGGCTTGAACTTGACACTATAGCAATTAGGATTGGATTTTGTTGCAGTGGGCTATTGGCCCCAATGGTACCCCCGCATAATGAATGTCATCATTAAATGCATCTTATAAAAAGTTACCTATGTTGAAAAAATCATTCATATATAATCACTTTTCTAATCTAATCTCAAACGAGCCTTTTACTTGGTAGCATGTGCATACACTTGTAATTTCCCTCCTCCTTATGAATTCGTTAAAGCTAACATCTAATTAATGGATACTCAATGATTAATCTTTTTAATAACCATAATTCTGTTTTTTTCTGACGAATATTTACCAAGAATAAATAGTGACATGTAATGAGAATGATAGTTCATTCAAAACCTCAGCCCATTTCAATGGGTATAATTTATTTGAGAAGAGAAATTTGCAGAAAGGCTTTTAATTTCTCATAATCCATGGACAAATGAGAATATCCATTTAGCTATGGTCGTCAAATAGCTTGAGTGATGAACTCTTACTTTTTTTTTCTTTTAGGAAAATGCTAAAAACTACCTTTTAAGATTTCTGAATGGTCCTGGTTTTAGATTTTGTGTTTCTTTCCGATTAGTTGATCCAACTCTTAGTATGGGGAGGGGGTTGGAATATGTTTAGGATTGAATGGCATCAAATTTTGCACCTATTCGTCATATCCATATAGTGCCATAAAATCCTATGCATATAGGTTACCGCTGAGTTATAGTTTGATAAGGTGCCATGGATGATCATGATGTAGGCTTTGTACCTATAGAGAAGATACCATGCAATCTTTAGCATATAGTCTTGTATTGTACTGGATGGGATGGAAATTTGAACCAGTATATGGAGAGGGAGAGGAGGTTTGTGAATGTGTGTGTGTGTTGGGGAGGGGGAGACGAGATAAAAGAGAGAGTTGCATGCTTCGACAGTGTGACTTCTATTTCATAGCATAGGCATGTGTCCAGCGAAATTGAACTAATTAACAGCTAAACTGGCTTGCAAGTTGCATGAGGTTATTGACCAGGTATAGAGATGACTTTGAAAGACAATGAGACTGATCTCAAGCTTTGGACAATCATGAGTTCAGATCCAACTTGAGGATGATATGGCAGCACTAGAAAGACTTTCTTTTATAAGATGATTGCTCTAGCTATAAGAATATTGTTGAGAGCATTCTGACTTTGAAAGCTCCCTCTCTATCGCATTCACCTCTAGGTTAAACCTCTGTTTTCCTACTATAAAGCCATTAAATGTTTGAAATTACTAGATCAAGTTGATTTCAAAGGAATGAGGGATCATGAATTTAGTTTTTTGGTATCAAAGCTTCTTGACCCAATATCTTTCTTGCTAATTTTTCATGGATCAAGGAATTTTGATTTTTTTTACTTATTTATTTTCAAAGTTTCTTTTGTGGCTTTTGGCATGTTAGGTTTTAGAACTTCTTTGCTCATTCTTTTTTCGTCTCCCGGAGCAGAACAACATTGTCTTATGATATTCTGTTTTTGCTTTTCATTTTAATGATTTCATGTTCTTCAATATTATCAGTGACTACCAACAGTTTTCTGTACTTAATGCTAGTGAATATAACTTTTATGTGGCTTCCAATACATGCCTATTGGTAGTATTATGGGTTTTTTAACGGCATGCATTCATTTTTGTATAATATGTTAGATGTATGTTTGTTTACCTGCAAGAACATTTTCCAGACCGATCCTATATTAGAAACTTATTTTTTATGTACCTCTTTTATGAACCCCTTCCCTTCCTGCTTGTGGTCGATGCTTTAAGGTGCAGCCCTTTTGGTTCACAATCTTGAATGCATTTAGAGGCTTATCATGTTGCATCTTGAATGATTGTAAGGTCATCTTTTCCCCTCTGATTCTTGGATTATCTTTGGTCTTTGACCTCTCTTTCTGACCTCATTTTTCCCTTGCTTTTTTATTTGATTTGAATGATTAATACTATAGTGATGCCTGGTGATAACTTGTTTTACCAACTAAAAGTTTTGCCTTAAAAAGCAAGTTTTTAAGCTTATCAAATACTTTGTTTCAGATTCTAGATTTGAAATTTTATATGATTCTTGTATGATGTTGACATTTTTTCCAGAAGTATAAAATTCTTGGTTAAAAATACTCTATGCCATAGGATGAATGCATAACTCGTGAATTTTGCTGTCTGTTCAGGAATTCGCAGAAGATTTGTCCGAGAAAGATAGGAAATTATTAATTTTAGTGGAGATGGGTTTCCCCACAGACAAGGCATCTTCAGCCATAGATAGATGTGGTACTGTTATAGCATCTAGTCAATACCTATAACAGAACATTTTTTTGGGAGATTGTAAAACAGTAACCATGATTACTCTGACCTGAATGAATTTATATTGATTTTCTTTAGCTTGACTGCATGTGGAGACCTAGTAGGTGCTTGGAGTGATTTGCTGTTTGGTGCATCCCATACATCTATTTTTCATATTACATGAATCTTCTGACTTAGTTGAAATCAACTTTCTATGTGGATATGCAGCAAGATATCACATGCATGTGCTGCAAATAGCTTATATACATATTATATGCAGTAAATACTGTTTCTTCTAGTTTCTGAAACTCTTGACATATTTAAAGGCTTCAAGCCTTGAAAGATATTGTTTATCTTGTTTCAGTTGCAGTTGTTGATCAATACTTCCTTGTCATTTTTCCTTTTTTTCTTGAGAGGGAGTTCTAATTGTGTCAAATAAGTATGGCTGGTGTTAACTATCAACGACAAGGATATAATATTTTTTTTCTGTGAAATAGGAAATTTATAATTCCTACTATCTGAAGTTTAGTTAATAGATAACAATGAAATTTGCTTGCACTTATATTTGACACTTTATTGTACAAGAATATTTCTTGAACATGAAAAATGGAAGAAACAATATAAGGAAGGAAGCAAACATTCCAAATGTCTGGTAAGTGAAATTTTTTTAGTGTTGTTACTTGTTAACTTAACAATAGGTAACAGGCCTTTATTATGGCATAGGTTTCCACTAAAGGATGGGTACTTCAAAACTCTTCTCACTACTGTTGATTATTGCTATTCTTGGTTCACTCTACTATGTTTCCAATCATTTAACTTGAAATTAAGGTCTGCTCAATGAAACTATCTAGTGCCAAAACCAAGCATAATCAAACCATCTTATACAATATTCCTTACATTATTGTCTTGCTGAACTATCATTCCTATCTATTCTCATATTTTTCATATTTGACCCCTAACTTTGTCACAAGATTATCTCAAAGTTCTCACATGTTCTACTCATTTATGCTCATGTTTCTTGTCATAGGCTAGATGTTCTAATAGCTAAATTATACATAGAATTACACTGTTGATTGCCTCTATATACATGTATTTCAAACAGTTTTGTTGTATACTTGCCTCATTATTTCTTACAACTTTAGTGTGGGGGCGCTGGGTTGTTGCCCCACGTGGAATTCAACTGAATGAGCTTTGCAACTTCTCCAATGCAATGCCCATGGGCATGCTTACATAATCGTCTTTGGGAACTTATTCATCCTTCAAACCCTTTCACCTAGGTGTAAGATCACTTTGTTGTGGTGTGGGCTAAGATAAGCTTCCAAGACATAGCATAAGAGAACTTGTATAGAAGAAATTCCCTACATCCAGACCTGGATGTTAGTAATGGTACTTGGACCTGTTGGACTTTTTTTATCTTGGATGATGTCCAATAAGAGGTCCTCTACCTTCCTAGAGATTCCAAACCCTACTAAGGCCTTGGGATTATGCCAGTGGCATTCATCCAAATGGTAAGGAAAATTTGGAATTTCCCTGCTACATGTATCCTATGTACAATTCTTAATAAGACCTCTGAAATTTTGGAGTTTCGAGTCTTTTTTATTTAATCCCATAAGGTCAGCAGCCAATTGCTACCTAAATTCTTCTGCATTTACCTACCCCAAGGAAAAACTTGACTCCTTCCTTTTGAGCATGCATCAATGCATGCCATATGCCCACAGCCTATGTTAAGGTTGATATTCCAGAGCACTGTGCTTGCTTTTCCCTAGCATCATGGTGTGAAAGCCATCCAAACTCCCTGTAGTCTATGTTCATCATTAAAGATAATCGAAGCATCAAATAGTTGTTCTTTTTCATTAATAAGCCTGATTGCAACAGATGTAATGTATTAGCATCATGATCCAACTAATTTGCTAAACTTAGCTGCTTTTTATTATTGGTGGTTTACTGGATCTTCAAATATATATGTGCAATGTTATTATGTGCTCATATGATTGCAGAAATTGTTGTTCTTTAGATTAATGCTGACAGCCATAAATAGTATTAGATCCCTGCTTAGTCCTAGTTGTCTGAAGAAATATAGTTCATATGGACTTTGTTAATCATATCATTGGGTTTCCTACCATTTATTGTCATAATCTCTATTGAGTTCCTGTATTTTTGAAACATAAGGGGATCAGTCTAAAGAAGGTAGCTAATTAAGGGACATGATGAAAATGCTTACATTGAATAACAGATACCTTGTCACGAATACAATTTACTATTTTGGTGTATTTTCTACATTCTGCTGCCTAAAATGCTTACTTGAATAACAGATACCTTGTCACGAATACAATTTACCATTTTGGTGTATTTTCTACATTCTGCCACCTTCTACCTCTTTGTCAATCTCATGTTGAATGTTCATTCTTCTCATTTTCTCTTTAGTTTTAATTTTTTTTTCCATTTTAGATCTTCTACTACCATACAAGCTCATGATTAATAGATAACCAGATTGTTCTCTTGTATTTCCCTCCTTCCCACCATTTGTGTTACTCGATCTATTGTTCTGCTTCTTAGTTTAGCTGACTGAGCTCTTTTTGTTTATGTATTTCACTGAAATTGTGCCTCGCATTATTATCTTGTTTAAAGCATTACTGAGTGTTTTGAACTCTGATTTGATAACTCACTGGTGATATGGAACATTGAATGGAGATTTGTAGGAGATTTTTGGCCCAACACATACTCGTATGTTGACAGGGCTTTACACATATGGTGTCTTTTTATCCTTATGTTTGCACCAATAATGTGGCTTACATGTTCTTCATGTGATCTAAGAACTAGATCAGTTTCATGAGTGAACAATGGCTAGGCCTTTGACTGACATGTGAGCCTTGCAGTCAAGTTTTAGGCGTGTCATGTGGTTTTTTTGTCTTTCTCAATGTTGGAGAAGAGAATGGCCAAACCAGCTACCGCACAAAGTGTTCTGAATTTTTACTTGTAGAATCTTAAGGCTCACCAAAATTGTCTGTAGTAGAGTTTCTGTCCAACATAATCTCTACCACAATTTAAGGCTCAATCAATAACTCTATTTCTTCCAATATTGGTTAATGTCATCCAATTTAGGGCCTTCTTGGTAAAATCCTGCTGGATCTGGTGGGATCAGTGGAGAGAGACAGCATAGTATTTCTTTTTTTTTTTTGGTGGGGGGCTGTGTCTGATTGCTGCAGGATTAAATAAAAAAAGAAGTTGAAAGGTCTTGTTTCATCAGGAAGCGATCAGGCCCCACTAACCCTCCACTATCTCCTTCCCTTTCTCCCACTCCCTCCCTTCCACGGTGCTCTCTCCCCCACTGATCCTGTCAGATCTAGCAGGAAGTTTATAAAGAGGCCCTTACTGTGCTTAGGATTATGGCATAAGCTGATCCGCTCCCTGTGGGCATTAACAATGGATGAACAGGAAAATTAATTGGACAGACTTGGGTACCATTTTGGTATGATTTCGTAAGATTAGGTCTTCAACATAGGGCAAAGTATATGTTAAATATAAGGGAGAGTTTATAACAGGAGAATTAGTTAAAGGGCTAAAAATTGCAGATCTATTTGATTATAGAATTCTTGGTTCGCAAGGCTAGTAGGAATAAGGCTGGTTAGGGTTGTGAACATATCTTGGGGTTAAGCAATGAGGTTTGAAGGGCTAATGGGTCAACATTGTATAGATCTCATTAGGGAATCAGATCAGATCTAAGGCCTCTTCGTTGAAAGTTACATTTTCAAGAAGCAAGGGGAGCATGTCCATGAGAGAGCAAGAGAGGGGTGATCACTATTCTAGCAACCAAGAAAGAAATATGAGTTGTTTAGTGTCTCCCAGAAGTAAAAGGGCAAAAAGGAAAGAATATTAAGTCTTCACTTGCGGTGGATGCTCCCCTAACCATACTCTTGAGCAAGGTCCGCCGTACCAGTATCGATCGGCGTACTGGTGGCGACCCGGACCGGTACGAACCGGTCCGTACCGGTTCTTCAACAATAAACTATCGGTACCGGATTCCACGCTGATCCGGTACCGGTCCCAGACCGGACCGGTACGTACCGGCCCGTACTGGCCTGTACAGACCGGTACGGCAGACCATGCTCTTGAGAATGATACCTACACCAGCTTTCAAGCTTCTCTCTGCAATAAAGAGAATGGCAGATCCTATTTCAATCTTTCGAAATCCATTTAGAGTCCAAAACAGAGCAAACTAGTGGCCCTAGAGCCTTTTATGGCAGATTGTTTACCAATCTTTTAAGCAACCCCAGATTTATAAATGAGTTTTTTAAGTTACTTTATCACTTAACCTAAGTTTGTATAATTTTTTGTTTTAGTTCATTGCTAGCCAGTCTTTTGATGAACTTCCATATTGCACTCTAACTCATGAATAAAGTAAAGTGTTTCTCATGGATGTTAATGCAATATTTTATAATAACAATGATGGCATTTAGAAAAATTTGCTGATATGCCATCACAATGGAGAGGTTAGGCACCTTAGGAAGTATCTTGGTAGCTGTTGCAAACAGGGGTTAGGGTTTATTCAACATGATTTAGATGAATCATTTCAATTCTATGTCGTTCTTGTTTTTCTAGGTGATGGTCACCCAGAATTTCTCTCAAAGCCATTGTTAAATAAACTGTATCTATGTAATGGATTGACTGATATCCTTAGCTGGATATAAGCATTATGAGTCTTGTAATTTCATTTCTTGAAATATATACAGGTTTTAGCACTCTTTATCCAAGTATGCTTCCATTAATCTCTTTAATATCTCTGTTCATTCCCTTATATTTGCCATGTCACCAGGTCCAAATGCATCTCTTTTGGAACTAGCAGATTCCATACATGCTGCACAGATGGCAGAAGAATCCGATTGTCATCTAAGAGAATCTCGTATTTCAGATTCGACTGAAGAGGGGGTAATCTCGAGATCTGTAAAATTTATATTAGAACTGCACTGTTTATATTTTCTTACTGCAGACTCTCTGTTATGGTTTGGTCCATGCAGACTTACGTTTATGATTCCCAGAGAGGTAGGAAAAGGAGGTCTCCTGAGGAGACAAATTACAAGAGGAAACGTTTGCTTTCTGACAGTGAATCTATGATCTGTCTTCCTAAACCGATGGTTGGATTTGGTCTCCCAAATCAGAGGATGACCCTTGCAAACAGAAAGATACCTGAGGCAGCTACAGGCCCACCGTACTTCTATTACGAAAATGTGGCCCTAGCACCAAAAGGTGCTTGGGAAACAATCTCACGGTTCTTGTACGACATTGAGCCGGAGTTCGTGGACTCAAAATACTTTTGTGCTGCTGCCAGAAAGAGAGGGTATGTTCACAACCTGCCCATCCACAACCGATTTCTTCTTCATCCTACTCCTCCAAAAACCATACAAGAAGCCTTCCCAGTGACAAAGAAGTGGTGGCCTTCTTGGGACTACAGGAGACAGTTCAATTGTTTGCAGACCTGTGTTGCAAGTGCAAAACTGACGGAGAGGATACGGACTGAGCTTGAGAAGTGTGGCGACCCACCTCCTGAACGAATACAAAAGTACGTTCTTGAGGAATGTAGGAGATGGAATCTTGTTTGGGTGGGGCGGCACAAGGTTGCACCATTGGAGCCAGACGAGATTGAAATGTTGTTGGGCTTCCCAAGGGATCACACTAGAGGGGGAGGTATTAGCAGGATGAATAGGTACAAGTCCCTTGGGAATTCATTCCAGGTGGATACAGTTGCTTACCATCTCTCCGTATTGAAGGACATGTTCCCTAATGGAATAACTGTATTATCACTTTTTTCGGGTATTGGGGGTGCTGAGGTGGCTCTCCATCAGCTGGGAATACATATGAAGACTGTTGTTTCCGTTGAGATTTCAGATGTAAACAGAAACATACTTAAGAGTTGGTGGGAGCAAACAAATCAAACAGGGGAACTAATAGACCTTTCTGATGTACAAGAACTTAACGGTGACAAGCTTGAGCAGATGATTAACACATTTGGTGGGTTTGATCTAGTTATTGGTGGAAGTCCATGTAATAATCTTTCAGGTAGCAACCGCTATAGTCGTGATGGGCTGGAGGGTAAACATTCATCTCTTTTTTATGATTATTTTCGCATCTTAGACCTTGTGAAGTGTATCATGGGGAAGAACTTTTGATTGCACCATCTCACTTTCTTGTTTTTGGGTCTGATAAGCAACAGTTATGTTAGCTATGTATTTAAAATGTTGAAAGATCATGAGGATGTTCTCTTTGAACCTTAACTTGCATTGCAGAGGCAAATTATGTTATTTATCCATGCTTAGCACAAATAAATTTCATGGTTTAAATTTTGAATTTACAGCAATACTATCATCTCAAGAATTATTGAGAAAAAATCTTGAATATTCGATTATTATTTATTGGCCAGGTGATTCTCTGACTTATTCTCCAATAAGTAAATTTTATTGAGGTAGATGTATTTCTCTCTCTCTCTCTCTCTCTCTTTTTTCCTCTATTTTTGCAATAATAGCTTAAAACAAGTTGTTCATGGACTGTTCGTGGATTACCAAGTAATGAAGCTGTATTATACTGCAGTGGTGATGGCCTTTTAACTCTGCTTGAGGCCTTCCCTTGCTTGTTTTCCCCCTTTTTTTTCAATTATTTAATTATAGAACTAACATGGGACCAAGATGTCGATAGCGATGTTTTCACGGATTTTAATGTTGCTGCTGTTGCCTGTTACTTGAAATAGTGGCTAGGATTGCTCAATCAATCCTGTGACTAGATTGTTGTGGAATAGAGTAATGGCTATAATAATAACTTATAATGGGAAATAGCAGGCATTGAAATCAAAATAAAGGCATCATTTGATATATCACTTTTAATGGATTATAATATTATTCTTTCGGATTGGTAACTTTTTTCAGTTATTATGTATTAATATTAATAATATTTTTATTTTAAAAAGAATGAATAAAAATAATTGAGGTGCCTACATGGCAGCTGCAATTTCTTCTAAAACACAGTTTAGGAAAGTGCATAATTAGAGGAGCACAAAATAGGGATGCAAATATGCTCGGCAGAACCGGGTAGTTAGCTTGGGTTTGGCTTGTTATAGAATCAGTATTTTAGCTTAAGCTGAGCTTGACAGCACATGTTTAAGGTTAAATCATTTGTAATTTGAACCAAGCAACATGAATAAGCTTGTTATTGAGATGATGTTTAAGGTTAAATCATTTATAATGGAATCCACCCACAGATGAAACCTCACATAAATGGTCCCTACCCAGGTTGTCCTCAGCTCAGCACTAGGCATAGTGACATCATAAATTTGACTCCCACCAGCAATGATGAGGCAAGAATCTAGACCTTTGATCACAAAGCCCGTGCCTCCTTTGATACCACCAGCACTCATACTACCATCGAAGTTTACCTTGAGGAAGCTCGGAGGTGGAGGCTTCTAGAAGATGAATTGCATCCCGGACGCTGTGTGAGCTGAGGTGGGGTCCCAGGTGTTCCGAACTATCAAGGTCTCTCCAATGGCGGATGAGTGAATAACTTTAGCAGCCTAAGTGAAGGACCTCTCCAAAGTGACTCTCTGTGGCTGAGTACTATCCTCAAATATTTGGCCATTCCTGGCAAATCAGATGTAGTAGGCTAAATATGCAATCCTGATGCCCTAGCTTTCGATGTGAGGTCTATTCTTACACCTCCTCAGACAGGAAAGGAAGAACTCAACTAGGACCCCAGCTTGGAGGAAAGTCAAGGGGTTTTGGATGAGGCCCCAAACCTAGCGTGCTTGCGGGCACCGAAATAAGATATGATCCACAGACTCCACTACCAGGCAAATGTCGCAGTTCGAGGATTTTCTCATCCCTCGACCGCTCAGAACTCCCTTGGATGGCAGCCGACCCCATGCCACTTTCCAAATGAACAATGCCACTCTTAGGTGAACCCCCAGCTTTCAAATCCAAGCACCATCCAATATCCGGTCATGCTCAGCCTTGTAGATATTATACAAGTCCTTAGCCCTTACTCTCGGACTGCAAGTGAAGTGCCACACCCTCCTGTTCGTGGTAGCGAACCTAGAGATAGGTAAGGATATAGGCTCTATTTAACAGAGCTTTTGGTGGGCCAAAAAATATTTTTTGACCCTCCAAAAGAACTTTTAGATGAAATAGTAGTGTTTAGTAAAAAATCGAGAAGTTGTTTTAGTTTTATCAGAAAGTTGAAAATGTCTACTTGGGAGAATCTTTAAAATAAAGTTTCTTTGGAAAAGTACTTTTAGCACACATTAAAAAGTTGTTTTAGATTTATAATTTTTTTAAGATTAAAATACCCATGATAAAATTATATAATTGCAGAAAGTGTCTCTTTATATCATAATGCATGAAGAAAAAAATCTATAGGAGCTTCAACAAATAAGAAACCCTAATCGGCCTTGGCTTTCTTCTTTGCTACGTGATCAAGATATTATTTCTTTCCTCCATTTATTTGTCCATCGTTTTGAATGAGAAAGCATTGAAAAAAAAAGAATCGTAAAATCTTACTTTTGCAAGTATGATTGCATGCCTCTATATTTTTCTCCAAAAATTAGTTCCTAAAAATATTATATTAATAAAATTTTAATATATAATGATAATAATTATAATATTTTATATTAAAATATTGTATTATACTATAAATATAATATTATATGACATTATATCATAATACATTGATATGTTATGTTATATAATATCGAATTATGCTATATTATTATGCTACAGTATACGATATTATATTAACTATATTAAAATAATATTATATTACATTACAGTAATATTATACTATATCATATATTTATGTATTAATATATATTATATTTTATTATGTTCTATTATATAATATTATGCAATATTTTTTATGATCATTTTGTTAGCTATAAGTACTTTCTCAGTTTGTTTGCCAAACACATTAAAGCTCCACAGCATTTTAGAAATGTAGTTACCAAATAATAAATATCTTTTTATAAAAGCTCTACTTCAAAAAGTTCGACTTTTGAAAGTTCTACTGCTAATAGCTCTATCAAATAGGGCCATAATCTGCGTTGTTGATCGCACTCCAAAAAGACGAGTGATGAGGTCAATGTCTCATCTCTTCTGCCCAAGAACGAACAACTCACAGATTCACATGTTTGGGCTCACCTTAGCATTGACCATGGTGGGCCATTGCAAAAGAGGTAAGTCCGAATCCAAGCATCTGCGATCACATTCACTGATCGTCCATCACCAATGGACCATCTAATATTCGCAATAACTGTAGGGGCCTAGAAACAGATCTTTCTCCATATTAATGAACTATTTTGATTGGCCCGGATACCAAAGGTGATGTCCATGGGCCATATTTGGCCCTCACAATAGAGCTCCACAAGCAGTCATGCTCCAACAAGAACCTGGCAGGGCCTCTTGTCTAATCATCAAGGATTGCACTCTCAAGCCACCATCACATAGGGGTTGGCAGATAGCTCCTTAGGCAACCAAATGCACTCTGTCTGCTCCACCCCCCATCCTCCACAAGAAGTTTCTGAATAGTTGTTCAAGCTTCGTTAAAGAGGACTTTGGGAGGGCAGTATGAGACATAAAAAAGATCGGGATAGAACTAAGCATAGACCTCACCAGTGTTATTTTGCTTGATGGCACCACAGTCCGCTCTTCGTAGCCTCTTCTTGAAAAGAGGGATCCCAAGGTAGTCCCAGGCCCCATCCTGCTCTCTAAACTCTAAAGTAATTCTTGACAGAGGCCTTTAGCTGCGTCTGTGCCTTTGGATTGAAGCAAGCTGCTGACTTCGAAAGGTTCAACCTGGTATATGCTCGCAGAGGTGACAGGTAATGCCCAAGGCTTTGAGGAACAGTGTTTCGGCCGTATATTGGTAGGTAGCAAATACGCAGACAACCGATATTTCGGTTTTTCTCGGTCGGATTACTCGGCATCGTAACGCAAAAGAATAAAGTCGCATTATATCAGTCTCCCTTCATCCCTTCCCCCCATCTTTCGCCAGCCTCAGCTGATATTTTGGATTTATCGGTGAATGCCCGAAATTTCGGTTGGCGATACCTGAGCAGTTGCCTTAAGGCCTAAGGCGAGACTTCTACGGCCAGAAGCACCCTCCATGACTCCATCACTTTTCTCGATCTCGATCGCAGGCCTCGACTCCTCCAAACTCTAATTTCTTGGAATTCCGTCGAACTCCAACCCTAAAATCTTCTCCGATCTCGAATTCCTCTTCTCGACTCTCCCAATCAATCCGGATCTTGGGAAGAAGCCGCCGCCGCCGCCGCTGCTGCCGATGGCGAAGGAGTTCAGCGTCCCCCCGGTGGTCTTCCCCTCCTCTGCCGGCAACCCCAACGCCCCCCACCAGCGCCGCGCCCCGGCAGCGCCGCCCTTCCAGCCCTCCCGCCCGGCCGCTGCCTCCTTCGCCACCGGCCCCTCCAACCCCAGCCTCCCCTTCTTGTCCTTCGACATCGGCTCCGCCCCCTCCAGCTCATCCTTTTCCGCCCCCGTCTTCGCCTCCACCGGCGGCGGTCCCCTCTCCGCCGGCGCCGCCTCCTTCGACGACGAGCCCCCTCTCCTCGAGGAGCTCGGCATCAACACCCGCCAGATCTGGCGCAAGACCGCCTCCATCCTCAACCCCTTCCGTGTTAACCCTGACCTCCACGAGGACGCCGACCTTTCCGGCCCCTTCCTCTTCCTCATGGCCTTCGGCCTCTTCCAGCTTCTCGCCGGCAAGTTCCACTTCGGCATCATCCTCGGCTGGGTCACCGTCGCCGCCCTCTTCCTTTACGTCGTCTTCAACATGCTTGCCGGCCGCAACGGCAACCTCGATCTCTACCGCTGTGTCAGCCTTGTCGGCTACTGCATGCTTCCCATGGTCATTTTCTCCGCGGTCTCCCTCTTCGTGCCCCATGGCGGCCTTGTAATCTTTGCCATGGGGGCCGTATTCGTTCTCTGGTCTACCAGGGTCTGCACGAGGCTTCTCGTCGAGCTGGCCTTGTGCGGGGACGAGCATCGCGGCCTCATAGCCTATGCTTGCTGGCTCGTCTACATGCTCTTCTCCCTGCTTGTAATATTCTGATTATTGGTGAGGACTCGCTCAGGACTTCTTTTTTATTCTACTATTCTTCTTCTGCTTCTTGTTTAGGATAAAAACTATCATCATTTTGTGATCTTGGATTCTCTACTTGTAAATCCTTTATTAGTCATTTGGTTTAGCCTGAGAAATGTGGTTCCATATTAATAGATTTTCAGTGTTCTGGAAATTGATGGTTACCTTTTAATGATGTGTACTGAAGTTATTAGCTGGAATTGTTATTTTTTGCTTTGAAAGTTTTGCAATATGCTTTTGAAACTTTAGAGCTTAATATGATATCCATGGCTCGCAATAGTCAAGGTTAGAGAGATAAATTTCACCTTTCATTTGCTGCTATACTCTAGCAGCATATTGCTAGTTCCCATTATCTGAACTGAAAAAATCTTTATAAGAACCTCACCTTTGGGGGAAAGAAGTGCATATTTTTTCAGTCACCTTTGGGGGAAAAGAAATGCTTTTAGCGTGAATTGTTAATAAGAATTGCTTGGGTGTTATCTTTACGAGGAATTATCACTTTGAAATGATTGGCTTTCTTAGATTTCACAACAATGTTTCATTTGAATGGAAACTTGCACTTGGATATGAAGTACAACTCATTTAAGTAGTGACTTTCCCTAAATGATCTTTCCGATTGGTTTGACATGGGTTAAGCACTATCTCGCAGCTGAAGGGTTCTCCTCACAATGCAAGGGGCCAGGATTCATTGTTTGGCCGCTAGACACTCTTAATGGTGTGATCTTGCTTTGATGGTGGAGATTCAGAGTGATGGTTTTTGAGGATATCAAATACTCATATCAGGGTTGTTTCTGAGACTCCAAAAAAGTTTATGGATCTTTCTTTCACATGTTGAGGAAGCATTTGAATAGGACACGGATTGCAGAGGAGTCATGGGACAATAATTTATTAAAAGTTTGTGGAAACTCAAAGTACTTCATTCCCAACAAGTCTTTATGGTTTCTTTTTTTGCAAAATCATTAACACAGTTATGAAAGATTACTAAACCCTACTTCGAGAAACTAACGTATCACACAATGGTATTGGTACTAGAACTCTTTTGGAGTTGCTTCTGGATGTCCTTAAAGGAGAAGTACATATCATGTCTACTTGTCTACATGTTTTGTTTATGACTATGATTCTCACGATTGGCTTGCCATGTTTATACTAAGAACACTAGCTGACTCCATGCTAAGAAATGGTCTGCTCTAGGCTCTGGCTGTTATGAAGCAAGCGCAAACAAATATATCTCATTTTGCTACAGTTATGGTGACAAGTTTGTGGCATGAATCTATGCAAAATGGAACAATTGAATAAGAGGATTAGAAACCATGAGCATGGATTATACAGGGAGAAGGAGAAAAACTTTAGGAGCTACCAGTTGAGGTTTCTGGATATGCTATGTTTGTATCTCTGTATTCCTTAGCTGAAGCATATGAGTGGACTGCCTGGTTGTGGATCATCACTTTTCTCACTCAAATATGTTAAAGCATGTAGATGTGAACTTTGTATGAAGATTTATGACAAAATATTGGAAGAAAAGCCCACCGGTATGGTGGTTGCACATGGCCAGATGTGACTCAGCATGTAAATGTTCTAACTTTCTCCCTTTTTTTTTAATTGCAAGGCGATTGAAGACTGACTTCTGTCTGCTTCTCTGAGATGTGTTGTTGTGAATTTATTTTGTCAACTCTTGTAGGTTGTTTTTGTAGTTTATTTTTGAAGAAGAATTCCATGCCTTGAAGGGTCTAGGGTTCCTCCGTCTCAGCTTATCTATAGACACTTAATTCAACAAATGATATTAATCTTAGGGTCCATTTTTCCTCTTTTTTGCTTTATATTATGTGGAGATGATCATGATTCACAGATTTTAAATTTTGTTGAAAGGTCTTTATTTTTTTATATTTTATTGTTATTGTTTTTATTGTCTAAATCATACTCATAACTAGTCTGACTTGCTGCTATATGTTGAAGCACCTCAAACAAACTCCCTTGCCCATTTATTCGTATAAACAGGGTGATCTAGGAGCAACCTTCTTAGATGCAATGATGGAAACAACATTGCTAGAACAAGAAATTATCATCAAAAATCCTCGTCCAGAAATGTGATGGATCAAAGGATGAATTTAGCACTCAAGTAGGTGTTTAGTTGGTTCATTTAATGATTTATATAGGGTAAGTTAATTTTGAAAGTTGGATCTCAATTTAGTGTACAATCAAATTAAAGTCAAGATATTCGATATGCTTGAGAAACACAATGAGTTCTTTGTCTTTCCACTTTATTGAATGGCACTCAAAAATTAATTTTTTGAAGCCTTATGAATACCATCTTCAGGCTCTATTAGTGCCATTTTTCCTAGTTATCTTGGATGGTGAATTTATGTATACTTAAACTTGAGTAAAGATCCTATACAACTATACTTATTTAAAATCTCAATTAGATATTACCACGGGAATCTATGCTTTTTACAATTTAAGGCCTTATTTTCACAAGCCTGACTCAGGCTGCTAGTATGAGACTTGGCTAACATGTCATAACAAGTAATTTACTATAAGTCCTTTTACATTGTTGGCTAGCTGCAAAATGCAAATTACTTTGACATGCCTACCGTACATGATAGACCTAACTGCTTGCCTAGTGTGGGCAATTCATGGTAGTTGACATCTTACCCTGATTTCATTGAGGCTTATACTGCCCCTAGGTCTGCTGTTAGTTATATCTCCAGCTGGCTTGGTTCATGGTTTCATTGATTATTGCTTGTGATATAGATCATCATGATATCCAATACTGATCATGAATGATATAAACTTAGTGGCTGATCCAGTTTATTAGCTTATGGTAAAAATTAAGATCAGATTTCATGAACTCACCACCAGATCCTGGATTCCACATTATTTATGCTCTTCTCTTGTGCTATTGGTTGTGTAGACTAAAGATTGGTGTGATGATGGTCTAATTTTTCACATATCATTTGGAACACCACAGGGCATAAGATCACCATTTTCTTCTGAATTTTTAATTTGCATGTATCCTCAGTTTGATTGAATAAAAAAATTCATTCTCAAGCAGTTTCATACTTCTTTTAGATCCTTCGCTGTGCTTCTTTATCATGTGCAGTCTCGTTCTCTTGTATCAGGACTTAGAAACAGTCCTAATAGCTGGGACTTGACTCTTGATCTTGTCACAGCCCTTTTCTTTTGTATGAATGGCTGATGCAGAAGTCATGTATTTAGATGTGTGCATCTTGCTTTATATACACATATATGCTGTACGTATATCAAATTGGGCGACGATCCCCAAGTGTAGTGATATCAGGATTTGGATCTCGGAGTTCTTAATCCACTAAATGCTTGTTTGATCTAGATTTGTGTCCTTGTAGATTTACCCTTTTTCATTGATATCTGATAAGTCTCTGCATCACTTGTTTGAGCCAGATATAGCTAAAGTAAATAATTATAATTCATTATTCAAAGAAAACAATGAGCTTCATAATTCATAAGACCAGGACTTCACCAAAGTTGCTGGCTAATTATTAGCTTGCAGTAATTGGTTGTCTTACGATGAGCTTCATAGTTCAACCAGTTATGAAAACATTGTCTTTTGACCTTGACCTTGAGGCTAGTGATTTGCATTCAGCTTTTTGGATTGTCATATTGAATTATATTGTATCTTGTCACAACAAGATGGTTAATATGCAAGCCTACATAATCTTTTACACTTGATGCTTAAAAAGGTCGGATGGAGGAGCGGAGGTGGAAATTATATTGCAAAATTTGTAAGGGAAAATTTAACTCTATAATAAATGAATGAAAGGCAGTTTATAGCTATTTTCCTGTCAATAGTTTCCAGAATTCAAGATGGTTTTGCAGTCATTGCATCATTCTAGATTAGATTAAAAAGATAAATATTCATTATTTGTAGATATATTCAAAAATTCTCTGTAAAATGGTGATCTGAAGCCAGAGCATATTAATAGTAGGAACTTTTGAGTCCTTTGTGGAATGAATTGCTGACATACATTTCAAGTTTACCTTCATAGATACAGGTGTTAGCAAGGTTCGCGTACCGGTACCGAACCCCATACCGGTGCCGCACTAGTATAGATGTACCGAGTGTCGGTACGGTACGGTATGCGGTACGCCAAGCGTACCGACATTGGTGTACCGATACCGGTACCCATCGATACGGGTACGGTACGCTCGGTACCGAACGGTACAGCAAACCTTGGGTGCTAGTCATTGTCGACTCAAGATGTTACATGATAGCCTTTGAGTTTTGCATAGTCACTGACTTCTGGATCTTGGAAGCTTTGGTTTCGTTATTTCCGAAACCGTTGATGTTTAGCCATCTGCAGGCTCATTACTTTTTGTGAACTTGTGTCAAATTGCTCGATGTTCTGCCATCCTTGTTCTAACTCTAGACCTGGCTATTTCAGCAACTACTTACTATTATATATTACAAAACTGAATGTTCTTTATACCATTGCGGCTGCAGTTCACATCCATGATTTTTTTTTCAATGAAGCATCGAGAGGCCTCTGGTTTCTATGAGGCATTGAGGGATATCTTCAGACCTTTGCCAGTCTCATATTGTCAATCTGAGGTCCCCCTACGACTCTCCAAGGATTTGAATCCAAGTCATTGTATTGTATGCTTAAATTCTGGCTGGTGTAATATTCGTCAATACCATTTGCCATGTATAGGTGCCAAAGAATCTTGAATCTGGAAAGGATTATTTTTGAAAGATCAGGAAAGGGAATGTTGAAGAGCGAAGAGTAGTGTGAAGTGGAGAATTGCTTGTCTTGATAGTTGCTATAGTTGAATAGTATGCTTTTCCAATTGCTAGCTATATGATTGACCTTCCTTAACTACCCTATTGATATATTCTATGAAAACACTTTCAGATAGTTTCCTTCTTTCATGTTGGTTATTGCCCGAACACCATCACTCTGGCTTCTTTAGTGTTATTCTAATTGAGTAACTTGGGCTTCTTAAATGTGCATATATCAGGTGTCTAATCATCGCAAATTCAGCTCTGATGGTTTCATTAAATTGTGCTTGAGGATGAGAGTCCTTAATGTCCTTGTAATTTTTCATTGTTTGTGCACTTCTGATCTTCTTATTCTTTTGCTGACTGTATTATGTTGATACTTTGCTTTCAAGTTTTTTCCTGTTGGACGGTATGTTCCAAAATATCCTTCATGTCTTCAGAACTCTGAACCAGATACGTATTGAGCCTTTAGTCATTAGTGACATTATTGAGCCATGTCGCAACCTTTACGTATGTGCATCTCATTTGGTATATCTTTAATCTTATTGAGTTATAGACCTGTGTAAGTGCTTTTAAATAAGATATCTATCATTCCAACACTAACTGTATCAATATTATTCAGGACATTCTTTCGATCAAAAATTACCTTTAAAATCTAAGATTACTCAATTAATTCGACACAATCGAAATTTAGCTTAAGATAGGGTTGGACTGGATTAGCATTGGGAGATATGGTGATTAAGTTGGTTAGGGTTAAGTCTCGACCTAATCCAACCCACCCAAAGGTCATACTGAGTCCAAGTATCATCTCAAAACTAAAGACCTATAAGAGGAGGCGAGTATAAATTCTGACCAAGATCCTATCCAATTATAGGTAAGAGGAACCTTTGCAAGAATTACATTTTGGAGCTGCTCTAGCATTGGCTGAGTTACATGTTGTTGAGGGATGAAATAAAGATGCCATATCACTACTTGAGAGATATCTTAAAGATTGAGCAGATGACCCTCTCCACGTCAAGTTGGCTCTAAGTATTTGCACCATCAAATATGCTCTCAGATGCTCGTTCGCATTATGAGGCTGCTTTGGGGTACTGCTTCACTGGACCATTTCCAAACAATCAAATAGGAAGAGCAACTCTCTCAAGGTGTCCTTTTAATGTTAGATCTCTGACCAGTTTCACATGCACGAGATAGATAAATGTATTTACCCTTTTAAAGGTAGATAAATGCATATGTGCCCATCCAAAACTCTAAAATTTGCATGTATATATACTCTTCCCGTTTTGGCTTCATTTCCATCATTTGAATGTTAGTTTGGCTAATATGTACATGTGTTTATGTACGTATGTATGTAAGATGGCAAGATAAAATGGTAAGGTTAGTCTTTGTTTGAAGGATGTTATTGAACGACAAGGATGTGTGCAATTTTTTTCTCTTTGGAAGCGCATATATAAGTATCAAACTTTTGGAAATCAATAGAATTTGATGCTCAGATAATATCAAGATATTGTACAAATGCGTTTCTGCTTGTGCAGGGAATGGATCCAGGTGCACTCGAAGAGAGAAGAAAATGATACTGAGGAGGCTGAAGGTGATCAATAAGCTGAGCTGCCATAGTATGCAAAGATTAAAAACTCGTGGGTACTTTGTGCAGGCTATGTCAGTAGCTCGAGCTGCCTCACCTAACAAAACATGCAAACCCTACTGCATCTGGGAAGGACACAGCAATATAAGAAAAGAAATTCATTGTTATGCTATCTCTGCTTCCAGTTGTCTTTCAAGGCTTTTGTGGGATGGTCACTTGCAGCAATATCAGTAGTTTTTACTACTAACAGAAAAAAAGTGACCGTTGGCGCAATGTTTTAAGTTATTATTAGAAACACTGAGCACTTATGATGAGGCCAATTATTTTGATTTTCACAACCGTAAGTGATCAGATAGATGCACCATTAATTTTCAGGATTGTCCTTTGTAGACGTGAAAAGATTTGCTGAGGAAGCTACTGTAAGTTTTCGTCTTTGTTTTTTCCATAATTATGTATGTAGTTGAAAGCAGAGTTTTGGCCAATGATATATAGACACATGATCAAATTGTTATCAAAATGGTTAGGAGAACAATAACCTCAGCATTTATCGCATATACAATATGGATGTCAATTGGAGGCTTGGGTTTTGAAGTAGGTCAACAGGATGACAGTTGAGGGGTCATCCTGAAAGTTTCAACTTTGAATCCTCTTCAATGTGCAGGCGATGTGTTCTTGGTGTGATGATTTTAATTATCGAGTAATCTGTCAGTGTCGTGTCAACATGGCATTAGCTTATAGGCGTTTTAAGTCATGTTTAACCCTGATGCGCACAAGCTTTATTGAGATAATGCAGAACTTTTACTGATTTCTTTCTTAGCTATTTTCCTTCCGCCCGTAGATTGCTGCCAGCTTATCTCGTTTGATGAACCTCTAACTAGAGGAATTGACACCATATTTTTAATCAAATAAGAATTGGCACAAGCAGCTTGTGCGCTTACCTACTCAAAAGGAAATGATGTTTCTGTGGTGCTAACAATAATTTCTTCACCTCGGAAATAAAATCCGATGTCTATCAGTGTGGCTCCATTACCAGCATCAGGACTTTGTACACATTGGCACCTCAACGTTGGCTTCAAGAATTCTAAAGAATGACGCAGCTGGATCGAGTGTTAGGATTGTGAGATCAAAATTATTAGTTGTTCATCAATCTAACTGGACCAAGTTGGGCAGCCGGAGTTTTTTTTGCAATTTAATATGAAAAGCTTTGGTCTGCAGAACCGCTCAGAACTCGGTCCGACTCCAAAGAGCAATAGTATAGTCTCCAAAGAGCAATAGTATAGTGTGGCCAAATATTCTTCCTATTAATTTATTATTATTATTATTATTTGCTGAAACAAATGATTCATACAATTCTAATATTGATATATTCAATAAAATCAAATATTGATATATTTAATAAAATCAAAGTTCTATATAGTTAGCTCCTCTCTCCCAACCTATGAAGTGCCCCAAGAATGACTAGTCATCTTCAAAGGTATTCAATCTGCAGCTTCATTTGCCACTCTGAAAGCATGCTATACCACCGCTCATCTACTACTACAGCTTCCCTCAGCATTTACCAAGACCATTCCAGCATGATTCGCTTTGACCAGTCGGGTTGTGCAAAGAAGAGGGCGGATCGAACAGATATCATGAGCCAGGGAGTTCATGTATCTTAGAAAAGAAAACCAGTTGGGTGATACAACCTCTACCTTTCTTGTGATTAGGCAGTTCATCTATATTTGAGAGCTAAAGATTGACTGGGGATCGACAGCAGTGCAATAAATTTTCATGGTAGCTTGCTGACACATTATGAAGAAAAAGCTCGACAGCACACTCATATAAGCAAAAGACAGCACACTCATATAAGCAAAAGAACGCATCAGAGTTCCTTACAAACTTCTGCCACAATGAAATGGGCCAGAATCATCCTAATTAGTCGAGGATTAACATTGCAGTCCCCCAGAATATTGACAAGGTAACGAGTTGCTAGTTTAAAAATTTACATGATACAATTACACCTTGATATGCTAAGTAGCTTACAAATTTACTCTGTACAGGCAAAGAACATAGTCTACGGTGAACCAAGATACAAGTGCCAGTTGAAAAGTCCAATGAAAAAGAAAGTCTGACATTCTGCGGGGAAAAGATTCTGTTCTCTACATGTGGAAAGGTTTTCTTGGTGTTGGTGCCCTGTTCTCCATAGACTGCAATCTTTGCTTCAGATGAAAGACTTCCACCTACAAATTAATATGAATATTATCGATTAAGTTCCCTCCATACTAGGCAACTTTAGATGAAAAATAACAGCTCTACCTGGAGCTGGAATGCTCTTGCCCTTTCTCCAGCTAGAACCCCCCGGGTCGAATGCAGCTCCTGGGTCACAGAGAGGCTCCTCAATCAAGCATAATAGGGAAGGCGTAAGTGACTGATGCTAAGTCAAATAAAAGTGCACCTTACCTTTTGGGTATCATCCAAAACCGCTTTTAAGAATGCCACATCATGTTCAAGCCGTACATTATCAGAGTGGACCATATTTGAGAGACTATTTGCCTCTTCTTGAGCTAACTCCACACTTGCCAGCTTCTCTTTCAGCAGCTCAACCTCTTTCATTGCATCAGCAATTTTTTTCTCCATGTCCTGCCTACTCTTAATAGCAGAAGATAAGTTCTTCTCCGTAGCTTCCTGGCTTGCCATTGCAACATTCAACTGCTCTTCTAGCAAGACGTTTTTTCTAGTCAAGGTTACTATTTTGGTTTCATACAGTTGATATATATTGGAAGGATTTGTTAGCATCGATCTATTTTCAGTTTCTGGAGGTGCAATATGATTGCTATCAGACATAAGATTGTTATTCCCCTGCTTCTGATACAGGTTCGAGCTTTCAGAGTCGAATAGGTTTTCTTCTGTGCTAGCTAGAATTCCAGCAATATCCATCTGGATTGCAGTTTCTTGTTTCTTACTTCTCTGCTCCATTGCCTGAAAACAATTTTATAGCAGTAAGAGGATGCATGAACTTCAAATTTTTTGCATTTATGAGACAAAAGAACAAATCAAAAACTCTATCAAGGACGGGAATTTTTTGTGAAGTGAGACATGGCAAGAACTGTAATGGATATGTTCTCACAGTATCACAAAGTAAACCATAATCACATCCAACCACAAGTATAATATTTGCAACAAAGGATCAACAAGAATTTTTATTTAAGAAAAGGAGATCTTCTACACAGATGACATTCCAAAAAGTAGACTTCCTAGAAGCGGGTGAAGATATAAAACAACACTAACTGAACATACCGACCTGAATAAGAATGCGTAGTTCAACAAATTTTGAAACATTAGTAACTGAACATGCTTACTTGAATAAGAATGCATAGCTCAATAAATTCCAGAGGCTTTCCATAAAGGAGCATTCAATATCATTTTGTACTTTTCATATACTACAAGGACAGGGAGAAATCAAAGAGGCAGTGGCACTGATGCAATGACTATCATTCAGACGTTTCCAAATGGAAATTAATCAGCTATATTATTCTGGAAAATTTATGACACTTTCCTTAAAAGTGAATGGCTTTCTCCCAACAAGTATGAGACCAATTTATTCAATGAGAACGGGATGTCAGAAGCTAAACTAATTGATAATTTGATCCAGCTTTATTGAGAGAGGAAGTACTAACAGTTCTAGGAAGAGAAATGATACTTGTCAGGATGTTTTTATATTTAACAATTACACAGCCAAATATTACAATTTCAATAAGTCCAACAGGTCCCAAAAGTACTTGTTAGGCAGCTATTTGTTGAACCGTAACCAAGGTTCAAAAATGCAATTTCAGTTTCAATTATGGCCAGGTTCAACTAACTTCTGGTTTTGTAGTTTCACCATCTCGGTAGTTACTTCTTGACTTTCAAATTTTTTACACAACGTAAAATGTCAATATGGAGTAAACATGGTCCACAATCTCGGTACTGGGCATCATATCGGTGCTTTTCTAGTTTGGTACAGTACAATCGGTATGGTATCGTGCACCCCACACCGAAACATCTCTCTAACTATTTTTCCCATTTTTTATCTCAATATGCCTCGGTACGAGTTGGTATACACCTCGATTTGCCTCGATATATTTTTTGGTACGCCTCAATATCGAGCGGTACACTTCGGTACAAAGTAGTATGGGATGGTACTGGGCATCATATCGGTGCTTTTCTAGTTTGGTACAGTACAATCGGTATGGTATCGTGCACCCCACACCGAAACATCTCTCTAACTATTTTTCCCATTTTTTATCTCAATATGCCTCGGTACGAGTTGGTATACACCTCGATTTGCCTCGATATACTTTTTGGTACGCCTCAATATCGAGCGGTACACTTCGGTACAAAGTAGTATGGGATGGTACAGAGCCTGTACCTATCCGAACGTGAGTTTCGTACTAGTTCCTACCCAGTATGGTATAATATATCCCATATTGGGTGGTACAGGGCAGTACAACAGATTATGATAGTAAGATTAAAAAAGATTAGACAATTAGAACATATAGAAAATGAAGATGAATAAAGCAAAACAAGTTAGAAAAGGAGCAAATTGCGGTGCTTAGGAATTTTGGGTGCGTATATCGTGTTGTAGCTTATAAAATAAAATGAAAATTTGGATGTCTATTTCACATCATTTTAGCATATAATTATTTATTCAACTACTTGATGTCAATTTACAAACAAGAATCTAAATAACTAATAGACATTAAAATCCATATTTTTCATTGAGCATTAGAAGATCTTCTATTAAACTTCAAAACATAACAGTGGTTCCACTTCCATAAGATTTGCATAGAGAAATGATTTATCTACGAAGAGATTATAGGTGAGGAATTTAAAATATGTTTTAACTTTCGGATTTGGAACTTGACACCCCACGGAAAAATTTAGTTTAAACTTCAGAAACCCAAGTTCAATCATCACAAATCTACTCCTCACGAGGCCCAATCTACTCCACAAAGCCTCTTCTCATTTGCCCTCAAAAATCTCTCAACAACCCAAAAATCTCCCAATCATTTTCAAAAGAATGCTTTTAATATTCTCAAAACATGCAAAAAGACTTAGTGTTAATACAATACTACCAACAAATTAAATGAGTAAACAAATGAGCAGGAAAAACATTACTGATATATACACTAAATAAACCATGTAGGTTAGCTTCAGTCAGCAATCCATAACGACACTTGGTTTCAGACTGATAACAGATGAATTTAGAAGCGCTCCTAGTAAAGGCCTTGTTTTCAAGCATGCTAATGAGCTTAACATTATAATTTAATTTGAGGGTGGCTAACCTGAATCTCCAATATCAAAGATTTATATTAGATTATCGTTCATTTTAGGTGACAGCGCTTATCACATGGTGAAAAGAAAGAGTTTCATAAGAGCATACGCTGAGAGGCAATACATTAAATTGGCTCATAAAAGCTGGAAAAGCATTGAAAAAGCTCTGTGACAACCAAGATGCGATGCATCAAAAAAGAGAGAGGAAAAAACCTTGCTTTTATTGATTGAACTAAATATGTAGAAGTTGATTGCCAATCTATACAAGATGTAATGAGTGAAACATCAAAAGTCAATTCACCAAAAAAAAAAAAAAAATCAAAACTCAACGGTTAAATATGAGAATCACCCATGTAATATCTTAAAAAAGAGACAATTCATTGTCCAAGCACAATATTAAGCATTTTGAGCTAGAAACAAGAGATCTATGAACAAGATAAACAAAATATATGCCTTCTGTCTATTATCTTTCTTATGGTCACTGTGCTAGAAATCATGTATTGCACATAAACAGATCATCTTGAAGTACCATTCCAAGCCCATTAAAGAGTTATACTTGCGATCAGCCTTCACACAATTACTATTGTATCTATCTACATGGTTATGCCAAGCATGCCTTTGACTACTGGCGTAAGGATCTTCTGGTACAACTAAATTCTATTAAGATGGAAGATTTTAACAAAGTTCGATAAAGAATCCACTGCGCTGTTCTCAGTGCAATGAGCATAACTATGGCCCATGTGCAAGCTGAATGTTACACAGGATGCCGAAAACAAAACATTCATGAATCATAATATCTGCTACAGAATTGTATATTGAAGTACTCAAATTACTTACTTGTGAGGAAGGATTACTCAACAAGTAGTCACAACGCTCCTTGTATTTGTCATCTCTGGGAGATTTCTGCATCTTAAGAGCTAAATTGTAATCTTCTTCATGGTGGAATTGCTTACGGAGTAATACATTACCAACAGAATGTGGATCAATGGATGAATCTGAGAGAGATTTCCTGCCAGATGCATGCTGCTCCACTGCAGATGCTAGACTGTGCCTGCCAACAGGATCAACAGAACAAGGGGGGGCAGCATTGTTAAGATGGGCACCAAGATCTTTGGTACTTGCAGGGCAATCTTCATATGACAATGGATCTGTATCTGGGGCAGATCGCCAGCTCATTGAATGTTCATTCTTGAACAAGACCAATATTTCAACCTGTACAACCCAGAATGGATATAAGTATTGTTGCGCACAGGAAGAATATAAATGACCATATCATAGTTATGTGCTTATCTCTTAACCTGATTTGATGGCTCTTTCTTATATCCTCCAAAAGCAACAAGAAAAATCTTGTCTTTGTAATGCACAGGAACTACACTGAACCCCTGTTCAACAGCAGATTCTTTAGCAATTCTTTCAAAAAAAGCAAGCACCAAAGGTTTAACTTATGTCTGAAATGTATAAAAATATAATTGCAGCAGATTATTTGGTATTCTTTCCCATGAAGCAATAATTAGTTATATACTACACACATGACATTTGAAATGCAGCCGAAGTATCATATGACATGTTAAAATTAATGCACTTAAAAAATTAAGTATTTAATGAGAAAATTATGTCTCCACTCGACCACAACTTGTGCTAAAATGCTGTCTCCATCAAACTTGTCTGCTATATAATCAGTAAGAGATATGAAGAAGTAAAAAAAAGTATATATTTGAGTTTTCATAACTATCTTCTGCTCAATAGTGCCTAAATGATAGTAAATTAGTAAATTTGTCTTCTTTCTACCCTAGCTTGAGGTGTTAATGACAACATATCCAATTGTATCTATCTAAGCAACCATTTTATGTTTCATGCTTTTTCTCAATGAGGTTTTCACGACTTCATTGTGAAACAATGAAACATGCATGCTCATGCAATTCACATGCATGCAAGGTCATGCAATGGATAAGGAGAAAGTATGAATTGTTAAAAGACTAGAAGGAATCGTTTCATTTACCCATGGCAGGCACACACTGATAATGCATGTAACCTTCACTATATCAGGAAGGTACCCATATGAATCTCTTTACGCAACGAACATCCTGAGTATTCAATACAATGCCACCTACCAAAAGGGCTGCAGAAATCCACCATGCCTGGATAATAGAACTTCTTGCACTGAGCTTCTTTCATATGGCTAAGACAAAAGGTGCACAGAAAGGTTCCATCACAAGAGTAAGAATCATTAAGTCATGGCTAGATTTTTGGAGGTGCACTAAGGCAGTTAGCTAGTAAGGGACCAGCGCCCAGATCATGGGCTACTACGAATGTCTGATCTGGCCTAATAGTGCTCAGAAATAAACCACCTCTTTGCCATTGTAGAAAAAAAGAAACAGGATTTCTAACCTTTCTTGAGGGGGAAAAAAGAAATCACAGCCAACTAGTTCTCTTTGCATGACGGTTTTAGATGATCTAGTTGCTTAGTCAAACAGTTACATGATTTACATTTCTTTTTCTGGGAAATATCCTCGCTGCAGTCCAACTATACAACCTGTAATTGACCTCATTAGACATAAGAAAGTCTGGCTGGGTAAGGTGAAGAAACTTCAATAATCATTAGTGAAATAAGTAAACCATGTTTCTCTACCTTTACTCCTTTTGTCTTCTTGTCTTTTTTCCAGCCCTTTCACCTTTCTTCTAGTTTTCACTTCTTCATACCTGCTGGCTGCTGCCATTATAGAACAAATCTGAACTGCGATAAAGATATTATCCTACAAAACTAGGGCTAGAAATGATCCTGAGTTGGCCTGGCCAATTATAACACTACATAAGCCTTAATTACTCTCCTCTCCTTTCCTCTTCGTTCTTTCTTCCCCTAGACTCCCCTCTCCCCTCGCTTGCTTCTACTCTACCGATTAACCCAAAGGCCCTTCCAAGTCAAGCAACTGGGATCAACCAATTATACCAGATTCATATTAAAAAATTAAATTAATAAAATAAATTACTTGCATCAGCTTTCCATTTCAGATTTCCACTATTAAGATAAACAAAACCTACGGGCTTGTTTTCATGTTCAATAAATTAAGAAAAAATCTGCACAGAATCAACAGTACTAGCAACTTGAAACCCATTACGGTAACTTTCGCATACAGAATATTGATGCCATGAAGAAAAGTATCAATAGAAACCATAATGACACAGGAAGTTAAGATATTCTTCTAGAAATTTTCAGAATTTCTGATTAAATATTTAGAATGACATCATAGGTAAGGAAAACTACAGAACTATCATCATAAAACTGATGAATGGCAATAGACACATGACTGTAAAAAGTCGAAATAAAGGCAATGGAAAAAATTATTAGCAAACTCACTTTGTTGGTAGTAACAGAAGCACCAGGTGAAATAACTGAAACAGACCACTCAAATTTTAGAACATCAAAGACTAGAGTTTCTGCATGCCCTGAGAAGAGAACTATATGTTAGAAAGCATGTGAATGTTCCATGAATTATTAATGATATTAATGCTCCATAAATAGTTCTAACAAGCAACCCGCAAAAATTACAAAAAAAGGATCTTCCTCATATGACTACCAAAACTTGGGGATAGAATATGGAAATTAGATTGAGGAGAGGATATGGAGGCTTTCACTGCTGAATTCAAAGGATGAACAAAATTTAATGCTTGAAAAAAGTACTGACAAAAGGGAAGGTGGAAACCCAGTTGAATCAGGGTGAAGGCAGCATCGAACCCAGGTCTCTTGCAGCAACCACAAGAGAATTTGCCAATATGGTAGTTGGCACCCTCAGCATCAAGTTAACAATTTACATGGACATAACAAGGTGACATCCAGAAAAGGGAAATGATGGTGAAAGGGGTGAAGAGCACCACTTACCCAGGTAGAAGGGGGATGGCGAGTCATAGAGGACAAGAAACTACTTCAATGGCAATATGATTTCTTTCATTAATAGAAAAGTCGACAAGGAATTTTATGAAAACATTTTCTCACTAGATGCCCCTTGCCAGCAAAAAAAAAAGACGATAAAATTTTAGTAAGGTGACGAAGCCTACTACAAAATTCAAATTATAATAAAGATTCAAGGGAAATCATCCTTACATGTTGGTAGATCAGCTATAAATTCAAAATAAAAAGATGTGACACAAAATATAGTATATGATAGTTAACTATTTGGAGAATGGACTTCTTATCACACTAGGACAAGAACCAAATAAGTATTCATCTATTGTAGGAGCAGAAATATTTAAGTGTTGCAAAGTAAAGGCCTAAAGTTATAAACCACTTTTTAAAGCGGAAAATGTCAGCCTACTTTCTATTACATAATAACACAAACATACTTGAGATGTTTATAGACATTCATCTGAGACATGACTCTGCGCATAGTATGCATTTTATAACATATGTGCATAGACTCTCCATATACACTTCTTTGTGTGGTGTTTTACTTATTATGAGTAAACAACTTCACTATCTATCATGTGGTACATAGTTACATTACCTATCAGGCTTTGTGCTCTATTTAGATAGTTTATACATTCCCGATACTTCCTCAAGTTTCATCGTATTGCAATCTTGATCAACATCTAGAAGCATTCCTCTTTATTATTTAATTATCTACAAGATTCTTGAACAGTATTGGCTGAGTTGGAGGAAAGGACAGATAGTTCATTTGAAGGGAGAAGGTTATATATTATTATGGCTCCGTTTGGCATTGATCTTGGAGGGCCACAAAATGCTTTTTGGAAGGTCAAAGCTCTTTTGAGCGATTTTAAGATGTTCCATAAAAATATTGAACTAGCTTTCCAGCTCATCCAAAAGTTGAAAAAGGTCCATATTAGGGCTCTAATTTGGAGCTTTTAGGCAAAACTTCTACTTGAGACGCATTGGAAAGCAGTTTTTTGGGCAAAAGCTTACCCGAGAGACATGGATTTTTTTTAAAAAAATCAATTTAAAATATTTTTATTGCTGTAATCATTTAAATTGGTGTCTTTTATGCTTGTAACATGGATATTAAGAAATGCTAGTAAACATTTATGTTGCTATTATGATTGTGGATATATAAACAATTTTATTGCCATTTTGTATCTGGATGAACAAAGTCAAAGATTTATATTGCTATTAGAATCAAGAACTACCTAGTTTGCCATTAGGATATTCTACTTTATTTGGCAATCACCCATAAAAAAATAATTACATTATTTATTATATTATTTAGATTAAAATATAAAAATTATTTATAAATTAACAATACTTTATAATAATAATTTTTGATAATAATAACTATGCAATATGATATACTAATATAATATTTATATTATATTATTATATTATATTATTAAATTATATTATTAAATTATATTATTAAATTATATTATTATTATATCATATCATTATATTATAATAATCATAATATAAAAATATAATATTATTTAATAATATTATAAAATATTGTTATATTATAAATTAAGCGTATTTAATAATATAAACAATTAGATAATTGAAAGCATTATGCAATATCATTTATTATCATTTTTTGATACTAAAAGTACTTCCTCAATTTGGTTATCAGATACATGTTAAAACTTCAAAGTATTTTAAAAACATAGTTACCAAAGAGTAACATTCTTTTACTAAAAACTTTACTAACAAAAGCTCTACCATCAAAAGCTCTACGAATAAAAGCCATATCACCTACTGCCATGCCTTTGTGAGTTTCACATGGACTACCAAGCGGGTAACTCAATAATAAACTTTGTTTATCAACTATAGCAAATTGCTCCAAGGCAGGATATTATATTATGTACAATTAACATTAATAAATAAAAATTTGCACTAAACACATATTTTAGAGCAGCTTTCTTAAAACATGGGTCAGCCATATGGTTTCAACAAAAGCATATTCAATAAAAACCTACTCAAACTTTTATAGGAAAAGAAAGAAATGAGAAAAATTGGAAATTCGCCGTCTTTACCTCTAAATCATAAATATAAACTTTATATCCTAGTGTGGATAAGATTTTTAACAAAATCGAGAGTCTCAGAACTACGCATAACTCGAGCATAAAAACCTTAAGATGGAAGCTGCAAAATAAATAGTCTCTTAATCATGAAAATCAAGAGCATTTAAAACAGAATAATCTATCAGAACAGAATCTAAGCAACAGTATAAGCATACGTTTTTTCTTGCTTCCTCCCCCCGTGATATACCATTTAGTTCCACAAAGAGCTCCACAACAACCTGCTCTAGGTGATGGATGATGACCGCGGATCTTTATTCTTGACCATACCATCTGAAAGAAGATATATGTATGCAAACAAGTTGTCAAATCCTTCACCATATGCAACACTTTTGACAAACGTCAACTTGACAACGTTGAAGAGGCCTCCATGTCACTTACCGTTTCAAAGTCTAGTGAATGAAGATCATTCAGAATCCTGGACTTCGATTGCCCTCCAAAAACAAAAAGGATTCGGTCGTCATAAAGAGCAGCCACATGATTTGATCTTGGAGAAGGTCGAGTTCCTCTGTTCATAGCATGGTTTACTTCCAAGGTGCAATTGAAAGGCATTCAAAACTAAAGCATGTCTATAACTTCTGGATTTATATTAAAAAGGAAATGCAACTCCAAAAGCAATGCAGGTATCAAGTAAGCAAATAAATCTTTTAATACAAAATGGGAAAAGGTCCCGGTTATTTTCTATGTGATTTTTTTAAATACTGCATTTCTTTGTGGCTTCTATAATCATGCTCGTTGTATCAAGATTTATTGATCAAATATAAAAGAGTGCTGAACAGAAAGCCTACTCACGTATAATGTAAGGGAAGCCATGTTAAAGACTTCAGATCAAACATATGAAGATCATTTAATTTTCTCCTCTTTGCATCCTCACCCCCAAACAGGATCAAGACAAGACCTGCTCTGATTACAGTATGCCCACTGCGAGCAGCCTGAAATACGATGGAAAGGTTTTGAAATTCTACCACCATGGAGAAAAAGAAAGAAAGAAAGAAAGAAGAAACGCAGCATTCTTTACTGCCAACTACAATCTAGAATGGATAAGTAGACAAGATGACAAAAACAAGTACAAAGGAACATAATTTTAAGATTTTGCTTTCAGTTGATGACTGTAACATGGAAGGAATTGTACAAAGATAATAAAGCATACAGACTTCAAGAAAATATAAGGCAGTTAAACTCAATCCAAATGCAGAAAGCTGAAAGTATAATGAATTACCGGAATGTCTCCCTTGGCTTCTATCTGCAACCAGCATTCTGTTTCTATATCAAAAGACCATACTGTTGGGTATTGAATACACGATATTAATTAACCAATCGTCATCAGAAAAAAATGAAAATTTATGGGATTAACTAGTGGAACCGTGATTGTATAAGCATGACATACAACCTGATATTTTGTCACTCACAGGATCAGTTTTCCCCCCAACAAGAAGAACCATTTTTCCCCAAGACACCTACGACAACAAATGCAGGCAAGTTATTTTCCATGTTCAGGATAGAAGTTTAGCACTCATCCATATTTGTGGCATAGCAAGATAATATGTACCTTAAAAATTCAGTAACAATCATGCTTAGGCAAATGAACTTTTCAAACATAGAATGAATAAGAAGTGCTGGACGATTATAAGGAGGCAACGAATCCACCAAGGAGGCTCGTGGTTCAAATCATACACTATTAATAGGCCAAAGGCCATCCCATGTAATAACACATGAACGTTGGAGCATGCACGTACAAAATATAACTATAGAAAAAGGGATCCTAATTTATGGTCAATATCGAACCCACCCCTGCAGTCAAGGAGGCCTGTTTCTGATATATAAAGCTGACTGACTAATGAGCATTGAAAATTACAGTGGTATAATTTTCGGTTGAAGAGCATGGAAGTTGCTTAAAATATTGGGCAAAAAACATGATTGAATGCTGTAGACATGGCAACTTCATCTGAATGTGGAAAACCTTGTTTGCTTGTGATACCAGTTTGTTGGCTATGTAAATAACTATTGCGATTACTATTGTTGAGACTGGGAGCATCAAAAGTAATGACCAAGATAGAGATAAAAATACATGACAGCAAGACGATTTCCACACAAGCATTAAACATCACCTAAGAGGTGAACTAATCTGAAACAAAATATCATCTTTCATCTTACTGTTCCAGGAGATGAGGTGATTTCTTCAATAAAGACAAAATACTTGGTATCCCAATCTAACTGCCCAGAGCTAGAGAGTGCATACAAGCAGATCTAGCCACAGGCTGCAGTGGGGAAATGGTGGTTCTCAGATACCACAAGAAGCAAGAGACCTCAAATAAATTATAAATAAAATCCTTTGTAGTTTCCTGGGGTTTCTCAACAAGATAACCGATAATCGGTCGATCGCGTTGGGACACCACCCCGTTGGGTCATCGATTTGGTGGGAGTAGTTCTACTTCTCTTTTCCCTTGACTTTAGATTGGATGTCGTACTTTCCTTTATAAAGGATGTCCTACTTCTATTTAATATTTCACCGAACCCTACTTCACTCAATCAATCTCCTAATCTTAATCCTACCGCCCTTACTACAACTAAACCACCAACAGCGGGAACTGGATCTCTTACTTTCAAATTCAAAGGAAATCCAGTCGGTGCAGTTTGTTCAGTGTCAGTAGAAGGGGGGCAAGGGCCGGCTTCATGGCAAAGCTTCCAAGAGGTTGGTCAATGGCAATAAGGGCTGATAGAGGGAGCCTTTCATTCCCTCCTGCCTCGAGAAAAGAAAGGGAACTGCTTGCTGCCAATGGAGATTCAAGAGACTTTTGCTTCTCTATAATCTGTTGGTCGATCAATGGATGAATACCCCACCGGGGAACCAGACGGAGATTCGAGATTGAAAAAATGTTCATGGGGCACTCGCATAACTGTAGTTTGGTGCAGAAAGATAGAAAGATGACAAATGAAACAGATTAATGCCAACAAGCTTGAGAAGAAATAATAAAAGAAAAAGGCAGCAAATTTAAAGAGAGAAATGTGAGCAACTATCTCATGAAGTGTAAAGAACAGAATTACAAGACAAGAGATAGACCTAGTAGCCACAACTCTCTTCACATAGTGCTACACCTGCTCTAGCTTTTCATTCCCTGTTTGATGCTGATGCGCTAGCCCTTACAGCCCTCATTCAGTTTCAGATAAAGCACTTTTTATTATATCAAGTCTAAAAAATTCAATAAAAATATCAAAGATGCACCATCTTTCCTTTCCCTAACCATCACAACTTGACATAGTACATTCAAATAAAAACATGCAACAGGACCTGGAATATGGACATGAAAATTATCACAAAAATGAGACTGAAATACTGCACTGAAAAACTGTGACATTATTAGTAGATCTCTAGTCGAGGAAGATCATGCAAGTTACTGGAGATTGTTAATGGGACAATACAATCTACCAATGGCACATGAACCATTGCAAGGAGGGAGGAATACGGAATCAGCTAATTTTTAAAACTCTAGATTTGAGGGAATAGAGATAAGGAAATATGCTTACAAGAAAAAATAACAACCACAAGTATGAAGTCAAATTTGGGGAACAAAACTCTCAAAAAATTTAGGATGCAGTGAAATGCAGTTCCAACAAGAACTAGAAGAAGCATAAAGCACAGCAAGGATGCAAAAGAAATAAAATAAAATAAAAAATCCAATTTGGCTATTATGATCCCAAAACAAGGTGAGGGATCCCAATAAATAGTTGAACTATCAAAAGCACAAAGTCAGGTTGAATAGACATCAGGAGTTTCTGACCAAAGGCACTTTAATAATTTAACATCATGATGTAGAAACTCTGAATTGATCATTAGCCATATCAAGTCAACATATACTTATATTGTAGCTTACAATCACAAGTCGATGCAAACAGATTGGATGGAACATCAACTAAGATGGCAGCTTTGACCAACCAGCCGCTTCACAAGTTTTATAGATCACAAATCCTAGAGCAATAATAAAATAGAGTAGACCCTTTATTTCTCTAGAAGTTGATGTTTAAGGGCAAATTAGAAGCTCAAGATATGATGTAAGGTACACTATTAAAGAAACTGAATCCAGGAAGGATTTATACAGGTACACATTACATGCAAGGAGAAGTGGACGCATGCATGATGACTTTAAAAGGAGGCTAAAGAAGGTCGAAATGACCCAAACTAATTTCACCTCCCATATCTCATCAAAGAATAAATTATTTGAATAGCACTGGTTTTCTACCTTCATGTCCATCATCATTCCAGCACTAGCCCTAAAATAGTTTGAGGAACAAAAATGGAACCCTTCGTCAATTTCAAGCAAATTTTGCAATGCCCTTCAGAGAGTAGACAGGTAGATTTGGATAAGTTTTGTGAAAAGGTTTAGCAAAGGTAACCCAAAGAAAAGTTAAGGCAGCAGATATGACCTCAGACAAGAAATGAATTACAATAATTGAACGGCTTTAGGTTGCATAGCTATCAAAGATGGAACCCTTTGTCTAATTCAAGCAAATTTTGCAATGTTCTTCAGAGAGTAGATAGGTAGATTTGAATAAGATTGGTGAGAAGGTTTAGCAAAGGTAACCCAAGGAAAAGTTAAGGCAGCAGAAATGTCCACAAGCAAAAAAATGAATTATAATAATTGAACAGCTTACAATAGGTTCCATAACTATCAAAAGAAGCCTGAGGGCTTAGGAATATTTTTCAACTCTGTCATGTATTTGAAATGCAGGTTTTGGATACATTGCAGCAATACAGTGAATAACAAGGACAGAAGGTAACCTAAAATATATACTTATCATATGCCATTCCTCCTTGCCTAGAATATGCAAGCCACAACAGCAAATGCAAAATACTAGCACATATAATTAATACCGCTAGCAATAAAGAGAAATTAATGCAAAAGCAAAGCCACCAAGTATCAAAATCAATTTGGAACAAATACAACGCAGAGGCAAGTGGCAACGAGCTATCAGAAGTATACCAGAGAGTGACCTTTGCATGCAGGAATTTTTAATGAATGGCCACTGGGTGATAAGTAAACCTTTGGAGCAGCAGTAGCCCAGGTAAGGTTATCCAAACTTAATACCTGAAAATATACAAATTCAATGCACGAAGTGAACACTCTTATATTGAATAGCAAAACACCAGTCTATCTGAGAATGTAACTGGAATAGAACATAACTCCAGACCAATACCCTCAAGACTGGTAACTGAGTGAGGCAATCACCATGAACCATAAATGCAAATTCAAAAGATAATACAAAATATTGAACATAGTGGATTATCAAAGTTCGCAAAATGAATGATCAGGCGCTCATGGTTGAATTCTGTAAAGCAAGTACATATATTTCATTACCAGTGTGTCATCCATTAATCCGTGGCCAGAATCACCTCCCACAACCACCATTTTGCTCCCAACAACAGCTGCTGCATGCTATTGGGGGAAACATTTTAGTCCGTTTATTTTAAAAAGTAAAATAGAAAAATTCATCTTGAATAGAAAGGTATAAACATCATAAAGTGCAAGTTTAAGGCAGTAAAACCAAGACTACCCATTACATTGAAACGCGGAGCAGGTTTGTGCCCTTCGATCGGCAACACCGTCCAATTCTCAGAACTCCCCAAACCGCACTTACTGAGATCAAATGCACCCAACGGGCACCGGCAATTGATGTCATCGGACCGACCATTCACTGAAGCTGACACCACATTCTCTCCCTGCACCAACTTCAATACCTCAGCGCAACCAAAACCAACAACTAGAGCCTTACATGGGTCGTCAGAGGATCCTTACATTCGACTGGCTGGCTCGCTTAGTGTGCCGAATGGGACTTCTGGTCCCCTGCGAAGGATCCCCTAGATGAACCTTCAACCTACACCATCCCAAACCATAAATTTGTTATCTTTTCAGAAGAAATGCTTTAAAGAATCCATCTTTTTTTCTCCCTCCTCAAGCTTTCCCAGATTAAAATTTTCTCAACAAAGGTCATAAATCAAAGACATAGGTAAATGGAGCTTCAACCTATTACAGCAAACACCATAAATTTGCAAACAGAAGTCCTTTTAAAAAACCATCTTTTTTTTCAACTCATCTTCCCAAGATTCAGTTTTAATCAAGAAATCTAATAAAGAAAGGGGAAAGGGTCAACGAGCACAAAGGAAACGGGCAAATGGGCTGGCGGTTACCTTCCCAGCTTCATTCGGCGGCGAGAAAAGCCAAACATCTTGGGCATGATGGGCACCAAAATCGAAGAAGGACTGCGCTGGAGGGGTTAGGGCAGCAAGCATAGCAAGAAGGCGGGATCGTAGTGCGAGAGAAACCCTAGAAAGAGGAGGAGAGCAGCTGGAGAAGAGGAAACGGAAGGAAGAAGGGATGAGGGAAGAGAAGAATAAAGGAGAGGAGGTTGTCGGTGGGAGAACAAGCCCAGAGGGTTCGAACCAACTCCAGTTACCTTCTACTTCCAGTCTGGTTTCCGGAATTGGAGGGAGCCCATCTCTCTCTCTCTTCCAATCTGGTTTCCGGAAGTAGAAGAGGCCATCTCTCTCTCTCTCTCTCTCGTTCTCTCCCTCCCCGGATCCAATTGCCGTACCACGTTTTGGTGGTGGGAAACGGTAATATATAAAATTAAAACTAGATAGTACGCTCAAAAATGGCGTGTTAATTTAACAACAGTAGTAGTACCTTCATTCCCGCTTTCACCTCTTCTCCAGGTTAAGTCTGGCATTTGGGTTTTTTTTTTTTTTTTTTTTTTTTCGGTGAAGAAGTCTGGTATATGTTATTCAACCTTTCCTGTTAGCTTAAATTTTAGAAATTAATTAATTATTCAAGATGGTGTCAGAGATTTAATTTGCTTGAGATCACAAGCTCGAATTCCACCGGATCAATTATTGACCTAATTATTTTTTTATTTATATATTACTGTGATTCTTATATATCTTAACTCGGTTATTCTCTTGCATGCATAATTAGAATTACATACGATTGGTGTCTTAAGTTTGATATATATTGATGGCTTTTTATTTATTTATTTAAATTTTTGGATTCAATTGATTGCTTGGCTTGATATAATCAGGTATATATTGTTGACTTTTTTATTTGTTAATGTAAACTTTTAGAGTCTATTAGTTACTTAATATAGTGTCGAAGCTTTATCTATTATCCTAGTTTCTATATAAATTTGGAAGATCTATTGATATAAAGATATATATATATAATAAAGTAATGGCATGTGCCATGCTTGTGATTTTTATTTTTTTAAGTGATTAAAAGTTAGATTATTTAAATAAAAGACAATGATGAATGAATAAGTTAAATCTTCAACTTTGTGATTAACAACTAAATATTCGGGTTTAATCAAATGGGAGAAATGTAAAGAAATGTGGGATGGGAAAAGACAAGATAAAAATTAAATATGCCCATGTATGAACTTATTACGAGAGCTCATGTTATATGGTAGAATAGATATAAGATTGGCATAATAAAAGAAAGAAATGTCAACACTTTGAGTTCAACTTCATATTTCATACTTTCAAAATTATATTTTTTAAATATTTAAATTAGCCTTGTAACGATCATTCATTTCAAGGCAAAACATATGTTTAACTCTAGCTATAGTATATCTAAAAACTGCTAGTTTAATTTGATGTTAGATCTTTTAGAGACATCCCATTTTTATTAAGGTTTGAGAGGGCAAGAATATCTGGAAAAGAGTTATTCCATGTTGCCACCATTTCATAATCCAATTTTAGATTTGCAATCATAAAAAAATAACAAATATTGTATCTACAATATTGAATCGTAATACATAACAAGCAATAGCAGCAATATATGGTGTTACCTGTCAAAACCATTTTTTCTTATATATATATATATATTGGTACATCGGCTGCTTACACTGCTCTTGCATGAGCATAAAGTAGAATAAACAGAGAACTGATATTTTTTTAACTAATATCTGTGCTTAAATAGAAAGTATAAATATATAATTCACATTTTGAAAGAGTAAATGTTAGCCAAAGAAGATAACAGCACAGAAAATATATATATACATAATGTATGTTTGTATGCATATAATTATCAAGATGAAATAATAGGATAAAGATTGGCATGATGGTCTCAAAGGGCTCTATGTATACAATGAGAATTTATCCAAGCACCCTTATCTAACCATTATATTTTGTCATGATGGTGATCATTTAATATTTTCACTACTTAATATATAATGCTACTAGTGGTAACCTAAAGGCCCTCATATTTTGTTATTGGGAAAATGTTTTCCAAAATTTAACTGCAAAAAAAAAAAAAAAACATTGTCATGCACATCAATCATGTAACTAAAAGGGCCTTTACCACTCATAAAAATCAAAACTGTCGTTTAATCATAGTTGCCATCACAAGCCAATTTTCTTGCAGTGTAATTACTCTTATCTTTTTTTTAAGAAAATAAAAGAAAAATATCGTTTCCATTTGGGAAACGCCTTTTCCGGCATCCTGATGCCTTATCCGACACATAATTAATGCACGTAACGTCAGTTCAGTGACTGGTACCAGGATGGCAGCTATCTCCATGCTTGTGACCATGTCATGGTCAGGGAGTCAAACGCATGAACAAAGAAACAGCGCTAAACGGACGGGGGTTGTATCTTTGGCGCGAAAGACTGATTCCCCTTCCTTCGAGCGAATTCACCGTCGGATCGCGCAACGGTCGCTTGGAGATCCGTTCAGACGGACGAATGAAGGAGTCCGGATTGCTTTGAGGTCCGTGCGCCTTGCGATCCGACGGTCTATATCGCGAAAGAAGATCGAACGTTCTTCCGGGTGATCATGTAACGTATGACACGGTCCCTGGGTGGGACATACATGGATGTGTTTGTGACTGAGGGAGTTGGTTTCTCGGAGCCGGTGAGGCGCGGCGATCCTCCTGGCATCCAACGCGCCGCTTTCACTGCTTTCGGTGTAAAATATGGAGCCTAGCTTCGGATGGAGAAAAGGACAAATTTTCCCATCAGAGCTGGGGACAGCTTTTGTGTAAGTTTGAATCATGATTTAAGGTAACGGCTGTTACAATGGTCATGTTACATTTAACTATGCGCTGGTAATTAAAATTTAATTTAATTAGCAACTAGTGCTGCTTAGGATGAAAATAACATTTTGTTTTAGACCTGTTAAAAATACATTAGCAAATTTTAGAAAAATTAAAATAGTCATACACTTGCAAAGACATGTGACTGGTGTATACTACTTTTAGAAGTTAGTTTTTTTTTTGTTTTTTTTTTTGCACAGTTGTAATAAAAGGCACACATACATTACTCCATGTGATTCTTTGTATATACATCACAGAGTTAATTAGAATATTTTTTTAATTATATATATATATATATATATATATATCTATATATATATATATATATATATATATACAGATTGTAAGAGCAATAGTGAATTGAATGAAATTTTTCTCATTCCTTCGAGCTACGTATCGCATTTGCTCTGCTTGCTCTTTCCTTGTTCTTTGTTCATCGCTTGCATTTCTTGTGAGTTCAAGTGGTGTTGACAGCAATAGAGCTGGGACTATATTTTTGATATGGTATCAGAGCTCTGAGCTTTTCTTCTTGCTTCCGCTTACTTCTTCTTCTTACCCATCCTCTATTTGTATCTTTTTCTCAATAGCTCTCTCTCATGCTTCTTGTTTCCCTGATTCTCCTCATTTCACACCTACTGAGAATCCTTTGAGCCCCTTCTATCTCCCTTATGATGATCATCCTGGTCAAGTCTTGGTGGCTTAACTTTTTACCACCGAGAACTACAATTTCTGGCGTCGTGTAGTCATTCATGGTTTACGAGCCCAGCATAAGTTGGGCTTCATAGATGGTACACTCCCTGAACCTAACCCCACTGATGCAACCTATTCCTCTTGGTTAGCGTGTAACAGTTTGCTGCATTCCTGGTTGATGAATTCAATTTTACCAGGTATTATTTCTAGTGTTCAATATATTGAATATGTTAAAGAGCTATTGTTAGATCTAGAAGAATGATATTTTCAAGACAATAAGGCTAGGATTTATGAGCTGCAGTCACAGATTGGTGCTCTTTCACAAAGCTCCAATTCTGTCTCGATCTATTTCACTCAATTGAAAGCTTTTTGGAATGAATTAATGCAGTTTAGAGCTCTTCCTTCTTGCCAATATACTCCTACTTGTAGCTGTGGTGCTCTCACCACCATTTCCTCTTTTTAACATAAGGATTATGTTGTGAAGTTTCTTAATGATTTAAATAACAGTTTTGTTTCTGTCAAGGACCACATATTGTTGATGGAACCTTTGCCTTCCATTAATAAAGTCTTCTCCACTGTGTTTCAAGCTGAGAAGCAGAAATCCAATCGAGCTAGCTTTGGTCATAACATTTCTGTAGAGTTTGCTGCTCTTGCAAGTCAAGCTAAGCCCCAGCAACAAGATCAAAGGAAGCCTCAATCTAGCACCAATAACAAGAAACGTCCCATTTGCAATTGGTGTGGGAAGGAAGGACATATAGAGGACAAATACTTTGAAAAGCATGGATATCCACCAGGCTAGAGGATCAATCAAAATAAATCTACACATTCTAGTAAAAGGAATACCACTTCTGCCAATCAAGCACAAGGAGCTGTGATTGATCAAGGGGATGCAGCTGGTGACATTCCACAACTCCCATTCACTCCTAAGTAGTGTCGGAAGCTTCTCTCCTTGATTTTCAATTCAGATATCTTACAACCACCATCAGATAACCAAACTTTACACCAAGCAAGTAGTTTCTTAGGTCCCCCACCAATGTTAGGTATCCCTCTGCCCTATTTTTCAATTCATTCAGTTTTTAGTGTCTTCCATGAACCACAGTATCTTTCTCTCTTATTACATACAGCTCATCATCCTTCACAATCACCTTGGATAATTGATTCGGGTGCTACAGATCGATCACATGGTCTGTAGTGTCACCCTATTAACTTCCATTTCTTATCAAGTGAACTCTATTGTGCAACTCCCAAATGGTGAATCTGTTTTTGTCACACATAGAGGCACCATCCATATCCCAAAACGCCTAATCCTCACTAATGTTCTTGGTGTTCCCTCTTTCACTTTCAATTTAATCTCTGCCAGTAAACTCACTGAGACAAGAATTATTGTCTAATCATTCTTATTGGACTTTGTTTTATTCAGGCCATGCCTACATGGATGATGATTGGACTGGCTAGGGAACGTGATGGCCTCTTCTACTTGATTTTACCTTACAAACTGCATTTCAAACCTCAAAAACAGTCTTTCACACAAAATCACAATCTTTCAGTTGCTATTCCATCTCACTGTAAAGCACATGGTGTTGAATCACATATTGTCTTTTTTGTAATGATTTCGATCTTTGGTATTATAGGTTAGGCTGTTATCTAATAATCACCTTGATAGCATAGGGAGATCTTCTTCAGGAGTAAATTTCTCTCATTATCAGCATTATACTGTCTGCCCTTTGGCAAAATGGAAACACCTTTCTTTTCAATCAAGTACTACTGTTACTCATTCTATTTGATCTTATACACCGTGACATTTGGGGACCTTATACAGTTGCTACTTGGGTATGGTAGATGATTATTCTTGAGCTACTTGGGTATATCCTATGAAAACAAAAGGAGAAACCCAACAGCTGCTACATTCCTTTTTTAATCTTGCTGCTACACAGCTTGGTGTACAAATTAAGAAAATTTGCAGTGATAATGGACCTAAATTTTACATGCTTGATCTTTACAAAGTGATGGGGACATCAGAGCCCTTCATCCAGATGATCCTGAGCCCCCGGATTGAGTCAGACCCGTTTATTTGCATATTTATTTTATTATTTTATTTCTGGGCTTATTTGCATTCTAGGGTTTATTTGTGGTTTATTTTATGTCCGGGCTTATTTGCATTTTAGGGCTTATTTGTGGTTTATTTATGTTATTTGTGGGTTTATTAGGATTTATTTCTGTGTAAGGGGGTTTATGCAAATTGTATATTTGGGCCCTATATATAAGGAACTATTTTCATGATTAGGGTTTAATGAAGTGATTTGGAATTTCTTTCCCCCTACGTTCTTTCTTCTCTTTTTCTCCTCTCCTCCTCTATTCTTCCTGCGTCTCTACAACCTCTTCTTCCTTCTCTTTCTCTTGTTCTTCCTTCTCTCCTCTTTTCCCGCACTGGTGCTGCATCAACTTGGTATCAGAGCCTCGGCTTTGCCCCTGTGCCAAAGCCTCGGATCCCTACACAGCATCTTTCTCCGTTGCTGCCACTTGAATCGTCACCCACGCCCGCTGCACAACCTCACCCCACCACCTCCACCTCCGTCTTTATCCTTTTGATTTCCCGCTGCCCGCTACCACACGCCTCCTTCATCAGGCCTCCCCCCCCCCCCCCCAAAAAAAAAAAAATCCTTTCTTCCCTCTCTCAGTTCTCACACAAGGAACAGGGGGAAAATCCCTTCGCCAGGTCCACCCCACCCGTCGTCACACCCGTGCCCACCGCCGCCGCCAGTCGCCGCCAGCAGCGCCGAGCCACCGTCGGACATTCTCGCCGCTGCCGCTGCCCAGTGAAGGCCCGAGCCCATCGTCGGAGGAGCCATATCCCACCACCCGTCGCTCCCACGGCCGCCTTCACCCCGCGCACAACGCCAGCAGCGCCACCAGCTCGCCCGCGCCGCCCACAGCCGACCCGTGGCAAACCCGGGAACGCCAGCCATCCCCCGCTGCAGGTCACGGAGCCGCAGCCGTGACTGCCGACGCGTCACTTGAAGCGCCGCCAGTCGGAGCCCGTGACCGGCCCCGCCCGCCGCCATAGGTCCCAGAGCCCCGGCCACCGCCATCGCCGTGAAGATCAGAGCCTTCTCCCGAAACCATCGGGAGGTTTAAGAAAACGAACCTAACGGGTAAGATCCAAACCCGTTACCCGTTTCTCTGCTAGCCCGGATCCATTCCAAAAAAAAAAAATACACGTGCCTTGTACGTGAGGAACTAACGGGTTATCGGAGCGGTTCACGCCCGACAACCTGAATCCGACCGGATCCAAGGTTTTAACAACACACGTGATCTCACGTGTCTAAAAAAAAAAGAAAAAAAAGAAAAAAAAGGAAAAAAAAATTACCTCTGTAACTGTTCATCTTCAACCTCCGCCCACGCTGTGAACCGCGCCGCCGTCGTTGCCGAGTCGCATCATCACCATGCCGCAGCTGCCCAATCGCCACCCACCCGACGAGCAGCGTCGCCGCACCAGCCAGTCATCCCCGCTGCCCCTCTGTCGCCGCAGCGCCGCCAAGCCGTGCGCCTCCTTCTCCGTGGCCGACCGCAGTGCCGCTCCACCGCTTTAGCGCCGCCTCCACCGGGCCCTCCGCCGAGCTTTCCCTCCGAACGCCGCCTTCCCCAAGCAGACCGCCCGCAGCGCTTCTTCGTGCCCTCCGAGCACGCCGCCATCGAACCACCGAGCCGCCCCACCTCTGTGCTTCTTTCTCGGCGCCGAGATCCATCCCCCTACCTCTGCTCCGCTGCCTCGCCGCTTCTCGCCGCTTCCGCTCTCGCCCCAACCCGCGTCCGGCTCCCTTTGTCCCTCTCCTCCCCCACTTCCGCCGCCCCCGCCCCGTTCCCCTTTCCCCTCCCTTCTTCTCCAATCAAAACCCCTCTTCCCTTCAAACTCCCACGGGCCGACTCCACGGGGGTTTCATCAGGCCCCACACCCACACACTCGCCCGCCCCTTCCTCAACCTTCGGGCGAACAAGTGTCAGGTCCGCGCCACCACCGTAAGCATAATCCACCCCACCCTCCCTTCATCAGGCCATCACAAAAAAGTATTCGGCCCATTCCTCCCCATCAGACCCAGCCTGAAAACCACCCTTTTTTTCGCAATCGGGCCACTATCGCCAGGCACGCCACTCCTTTTCAGAGCCGCTGAGTATAGGCCTACTAGTTAGAATTATTCAAGTCTGCAAATTGCTGAAGTCAAATTCGGTCCGCCAATTGAAGAGCCTACCAGCTGCATTCGTGCCCTTGATCGTCGCCCCAGTCCACCAGCACACGATTTTGGTCGACTACTTCACGACAGGTGATAGGTTTCTACTTTTTCTGGCTTGTTCATTTAATTATGTTCTAGTTCTCTTGCATGATAGCCATATTCTTGAAAATTTATATTATTGTCAAAATTCAGAACATTAAACCTTTCACTTCCGAACCCGTCCTATTACCCTTTAAATCTTAACATTAAATTAGCACACCCTAGTAACAGAACGTTTCTCAACATTATTCGATCAGATTACTTTAGGATCAGAATAACTGTACTACTTGATTGCAATCTAATTTCTTAAATTGAATAATCTTAATCCTTAATTCTGAATAACCGAAGTAAAAAATCAGCAACATTTAAACTTTAAGTTATTCTTGTGAAAACTTGCTGATCTCTGTAATCATAATAGATTGCATTAGTAGGTTGTCCTGCATCAAATTTGATCTTGCATCATATTTATTAGGGTCTCATTAGTGACACTGCATTTCACATCATCACCCAGTGTCATCATTGCATGCCAACCTATAGTGATATGGAGTATTATCTCAATCAACCTAAAACCCCTGTAGCTGCCATGAATTCCGACATTTTGAGGTCTCTCTTAGAACAGATCGTTGCCATGCGGGCTGGATACAAGGAATTCAAACAAGAGATCCGTGAGCTCGTGCAAAATTCTAGAATCCCTAAATCGCCAACCCCTGTTACAGCCCAACCTAAAATTGGTTTGGTCGCACCACCTGTAGTCCTTCCCCACTCTCCTAGGCACCAAACCCAATACTCTAGGTGTCAACAATTCGGCCATATAGCGCCCCAATGTTCCACTAAGACCTACCCGATTACTGAACCAGAAGTTAGGAACCAAGAGGCCGAATATGTCGAAGAAGTCTATGAACCAAATATAGAAGACTATGAAGAAGACTTTGAAGACGAACCTACAGAATTAGACCTTGTCCAAAATGATTTCCAAAGGAAGACTATTGATCTAAGTACAACCAAGCCACTCCACATCACTACTGTGGAAGAGGTAGTGACAGATATTGAGAGCAAGTCACCTGAATTGGCACTTGTAGCTAAAGATACCCATGCGGAGTCCAACCTTGAACATTCCCCAGTAGTAGTTTCTCTTCTAGAGGAGTTTCATGATGCACTCCCTGATGATCTTTCGGATGCACTTTCTCCAATGCGTGATATCCAACGCGCAATCGATCTAGTTTCCGGAGCATCTCTGTCCAACCTTCCACATCATAGGCTCAGACCGAATGCATATGCTAGGACCTGGAATTTAATGTTACACAGTTGAGTTTGCATGTAATAGTTCGGTTAACAAGTCCATAGGTATGAGTCCATTCGAATTGGTGCATGATTACAAACCAAAGCAATCCATAGATCTGTTTTTCATGTATCATCAGTATAGAGTCTTTGAGTCTGCACAATCAATTGCATCACATCCACATTCATTGCATCAAGAAATCGGCAATTGTAGTCACTTTAATAACTTAAAATATAAATTCCTTGCTGATTTACATAGACGTTATAAAGAGTTAAGTAAAAAAGATTACATCATGATAAGAATTAGGCTTGAACGATTTTCTTCAGATATGTTTAAGAAATTGCAAACTTGTAGTGCAGAACCGTTCAAAATCTTAAAGAAAATCAGTTCGAATGCATATGTTGTGGATCTTCTTGATGACTATAGGATTAGTGCGACATTTAATATTGAAAATTTGGTCCCATACAAAAAGATAATATTCATGCCTTCTGACCCCTTTATTGATGTACCTGCCCATGTTGGACACCCTGACCTATTACCTGCTGTTGAGCCACCACTTCCCAAAGGTCATGCACGCTGAGAACAAATAGAACATATATTGGATGAGCAGGTTATTTCAACCAGGAACGGTGATTACCAACGTTACCTTGTTCGGTGGAAAGGTCGACCAAAGTCTGATGTGACATGGATTTCCAAAGCACAGTTGCAGCGCCTTGACCCCGATCTTCTGGAGCAGTACGACAGCCGGCCAGACCTGTACTCGACGGGGTCGAGTTTTTCTCACTCGGGAGGAGTTGATGGGGACATTAGAGCCCTTCATCCAGATGATCCTGAGCCCTCGGATTGAGTCAGACCTATTTATTTGCATATTTATTTTATTATTTTATTTCTGGGCTTATTTGCATTCTAGGGTTTATTTGTGGTTTATTTTATTTCTGGGCTTATTTGCATTTTAGGGCTTATTTGTGGTTTATTTGTGTTATTTGTGGGTTTATTAGGATTTATTTCTGTGTAAGGGGGTTTATGCAAATTGTGTATTTGGGCCCTATATATAGGGAACTATTTTCATGATTAGGGTTTAATGAAGTGATTTGGAATTTCTTTCCCCCTACGTTCTTTCTTCTCTTTTTCTCCTCTCCTCCTCTATTCTTCCTGCGTCTCTACAACCTCTTCTTCCTTCTCTTTCTCTTGTTCTTCCTTCTTCTCCTCTTTCCCCGCACTGGTGCTGCATCACAAAGCCAAAGGTGTTTTACATAAAAAATCATGTGTTGAAACCCCTCAACAAAACAGTGTGATTGAAAGAAAACACTAGCACTTGTTACAAGTTGCAAGAGCCCTTCGATTCCCAGCTCATCATCCATTGAAAGTTTGGGGGATTGCATTTTGACTGCTACTTATTTAATCAATCGCATTCCAACTCCTGTTCTGTCCAACAAGTCACCATATGAGCTATTTTTCTGTAAACCACCTTGCTACACTTACTTGCGAATTTTTGGTTCATTGTGTTATGCTTCAACTCTCTCTAGAAACAGATCGAAGTTGGATGCTTGAGCCACTGCATGCATCTTTATTGGTTACCCTTTTGGCATGAACGGATACAAACTTTATGACTTGAGTGCCTACTCAGTTTTCGTATCTCGTGATGTTGTTTTTCATGAAAAACTTTTTCCCTTTCAAAAGTAGCATGTAACCTCCACTTCCTCCGTATTAGGCACATCCCCTGTAATTTTACCTGTGCCAATCACTGATGATATTCCTCACCATGTCACCTCCACTCCTGGCTCTCAAACTCAGAGTTCTTGCCAAGATAGTCCTCCAAATGTCACTTCCTTTCTGACTCCCAAGTCTAGACTTTTTCTCATGTTCCTATAGACCCTGCACCTAGCAGTCCTCGACTTACCAGAGTGAGACATCCTCTCTCTTATCTTAGAGATTATCACTACAACTGGTCAACTCATCCATCTGGCAGTCCATCATCTTCCATGACAGCAAGACCTGATCCATCTTCAAGTACTCAAGTGTCATCTTGTTCTCTTTCATCTATTTTGTCTTACGCAAAGTTGTCATCTACACATCAAGCCTTTACTCTTTTCATTTCTTCTCATTTTGTACCTCAAACCTACTCTCAAGCTGTTGAGTGTCCTGAATGGTGTCAAGCTATGGAAGCTGAACTCACTGCTCTCGAGGAAAATAGAACTTGGACTACCACTGACTTGCTTCCTGGTAAGCAACCAGTAGGGTGTAAGTATGCGTATAAGATTAAGTACAAGTCATATGGGACTATAGAGAGACGCAAAGCTTGGTTAGTAGCAAAAGGCTACACTTAATAAGCTGGGATTGATTACTTGGAGACTTTTTCTCCTGTGGTTAAAATGACCACAGTTAGATTACTCTTAGCAGTTGCTTCTGTTCGTGGATATTTTTTGCAGCAACTTAATGTCAACAATATGTTCCTTCATGGTGATTTGCTTGAAGAGGTTTACATGGAGTTACCTCCTGGATATGCTGGCAGTAAGGAAGAATTTTCTAGTAAGGTGTATAGACTAAATAAGTCATTATATGGCATGAAGCAAGCTTCAAGACAGTGGTACTCAAAACTATCACAAGCTTTACTTAACTATAGCTTTGAGCAATCCAAGTCAGATCGCTCTATTTATATACAAGTCTGATTCTATCTTCTTAGTACTTTTAGTTTATGTTGATGATATCATATTGGCCGGTGATGATATGAATGAGATTACTCGACTGAAAGAGTTCTTAAAATGAGCAGTTCAAAATCAAAGATTTGGAAGAATTGAAGTATTTCCTGAGAATTGAAGTACCACGGTGTAAAAGCGGCATTTCCTTTGTCACAAAGGAAGTATGCTCTCAAAATCTTAAAAGAAGCTAGTTATTTGGGGTGTAAACCAGTTGATTTTTCCATGGAGACAAGCCTAAAGTTGCAGAATACTGATGAAGATATGCTCACTAACCCTATAAGCTATAGAAGATTGATTAGAAAACTTCTATATTTAACTACAACATGGCCTGACATTTCTTATTATGTTGCAAATCTTAGTTAGTTCAAGGATAAGCCAACAAAAGCGCACATGAGTGCTGCTTACAGAGTGCTAAGGTGTATCAAGCAAAATCCAGGACAAAGGGTTGTATTTTTCTGTCAATTCAGAATTGCACATCAAAGGTTTTTGTGATTCAAATTGGGGAGGCTGTAAGGACACCAGAAAGTCAATAACAGGGTACTGTATATTGTTGGGTCAAAGTTTGGTATCTTGTAAGTTAAAGAAATAGTTTATGGTTTCCAGATCTGTAGCTGAAGCAAAGTATCTCTTGCTTCAGCAACCTGTGAGATTTTGTGGTTAACATACTTGCTTGTTGACTTGAAAATTGGTCATTCTCAACCAGCTTTGCTCTTCTGCGACAATCAATCAGCTTTACACAATGCATAGAATTTAGTATTCCATGAATGTACTAAACGCATAGAGATTGACTGTCATGTTATGAGGAAAAAGCTATAAGCAGGAGTCATCAAGCCAATTCACATTTCGTCAGGTCAGCAGATAGCAGACATTCTCACGAAGGCCCTTAGAAAATCATAGTTTCATAATTTGTTGCGCAAGATGAATATGATCAATATATATTCATCTTGAGGGCGAATTTTAGAAGAATTAAAATGGTCACACACTTGTAAGAACACATGGCTGGTGTATACTACTTTTAGAAGTTAGTTTTTTTTGCATAATTGCAATAGGAGGCACACACGCATTACCCCATGTGATTCTTTTGTACATACAGCACAGAGTGAGTTAGAATATTTTCTTTTCTCAACTGTATATATATACACATGGATGTAAGAGCAATAGTGAATTGAATGAAGTATTTTCTTATGATGCAGGACCATTATGAAACCCAACATGGAGCTTTGATTAGGTGATTTGTTTTTTTAATTTCTGGTTAAGGTTGAGTCTAACTGAGTCCTTGTTTAATCAAGTTAATTTCCAATTAAGCTTGTTTAGGGTTTGAGTTAAGTTGTATTAGGAGTCTGTTTGATTAGGATTGTGATTAGGGATTTAGGGGGTGGTTATGTATAAAAGGTCGTGAAGGAGCGCCGCCTCCTTCTTCTTCATTGTTTTCCAGGAATTGAAAGAAAAACACAAAGCTCTGTTTGAGCCCAACTTCTCCCTGTTTTCCCCTCTGTTTGGTTGTGGATTCAGCCGCAGAACAGAGGTCATCTTCTTCACCGCGCTTCCCCTCATCAGTTGGTATCAGAGCAGGCGCCTCCTGCTTCGATGGCGGATGACAACGGCGTAGGTGTCCGCCCCGTCGACGGCGATCACGGGGAACGAGCCCTTTGGGCAGCGATCCGCGGGTTGGAGGGAGCCGTGCGTGAAATCCAGCAAAACCTCCAAGCCATGCGGATCGAAAGCGCTGTGGATCCTAACCGGGAGCGTGTGCAGACTCGCGAGGATCTCCCTCACGGTCCACCGGCACCGGTGCGAGATCCACCCCATCAGCGGCGCCAGCGAGTTCCTCCGGAGTCTTCCGATGAAGAGGAGGGAGCCGCGGTCTATGGGACGGTCGGTGGACCGCATCTGCACCCAGGCGAGTACGGCTTCATCGGGGGCGAACGGGACCGAAGGCCCTTCTACCACCGCTGTCCGGATGAGGGGCCGCCGGAGGAAGAGCTTGGTGGGCGGCGTCCATGGAGGAATCAAGACCGTGCGGGCCACGGGCTCCGTGGACTCGACCGAAGACCCCCTGGGGATATGGCCTTTGACGGCTGGCCACCTGATGACGATGGAGTATTCTACGAAGCACAGGAGCCGCGTCCACGGGTGAACAGGTTCCCTGCAGGAGGTAGGAATGCGGAACCCGTGAGGAACAGGCCCCCTTGGGGCGTTCGTGATAGGGGCTCCCCTGATTTCAGATTGAAGGTGGATCTCCCTGCATTTAACGGTAATCTTCACATTGAGGGATTTTTGGATTGGTTGGCCGAGATAGAAAATTTTTTCGATTATATGGAAATCCCAGATCAGAAGAAGGTGAAGCTGGTCGCGTATAAACTGAAGGGAGGAGCATCTGCATGGTGGGATCAACTGCAACATAACCGTCTACGGCAAGGAAAGATGCAGATCACCACCTGGCGCAAGATGAAACAACATTTGCGTGGCCGTTTTCTCCCGCCTGACTACGAGCAGGCACTCTACCATCAGTACCAGAACTGCCGACAGGGCCCTCGGACGGTGACCGAATACACTGATGAATTCAACCGCCTCAACGCCCGCAACAACTTGTCAGAAACAGAAAATCAGCAAGTGGCAAGGTACATTGGTGGGTTGAAGCCGGCCATCCGAGATCAGGTAGATTTATATCCGGTGTGGAGTCTGACGGAAGCTACAAGTTTAGCCTTAAAACTTGAGGCCCAGGCGGCACGGAAGGCACACCAATCTCAGCCCATGAATCGTGCATCGTCCTCGCGCCCCACCATAGCAAAGCAGAAGTCTGTTGAAGGGGCGGCCACCACAAGTCAACCTCCACCGACGTCCGCGTCAAGAGGAGCCGGAAACTTCAGCAGGCAGCAGGCGGCCCCAAAAGGTAGTGGCAACCCCTACGAGAGACCCATGCCTATAAAATGTTACAGATGTCAGGAGGTGGGGCATCGGTCTAACGAGTGTCCGAGGCGACGGCCAGTCCATGTAGTTGAAGCTGAGGATGAAGAAGAAATGCCGCATGAGGAGGAGGATCATGAAGAGGGGCAGACCGACGATGAAGACGTCGAGGTGACGGCGCCGGATCAGGGAGTTCCGGCCTCCTTTGTAGTTCAGCGAATTTTATTTGCCCCGAAGAGTGAAGAAGAATCGCAACGCCACAGCATCTTCAAGACTTGCTGCACTATCAACAAAACTGTGTGCAACGTGATTATTGACAGCGGCAGTAGCGAAAACATTGTCTCCTCCGCGTTGGTTCGTGCAATGGGATTGAAGACAGAAAAGCACCCGTCTCCTTATAAGATTGGATGGATTAAGAAAGGAGCTGAAACGAGGGTAGAAAATGTATGCAGGGTGCCCTTGTCCATCGGGAGGTACTACAAGGATGAAGTGGTATGCGATGTGGTGGATATGGATGCATGTCATGTTCTACTCGGGCGTCCATGGCAGCATGACACAGATGTTACATTCAGGGGCCGAGACAACACATACTTGTTCAGATGGCAGGGTAGGAAAATTCTGTTGGTGCCCATGAAAGAGAAGCCTACCCCCAAAACTTCTCAAGTGGAGGGGAAGTCTTTCCTTGCAGTTTCTGGTGCGCAGTTCATGGCGGAGCTCAAGGGGGCTGAAGAGGTTATGGTGTTGATTGTTAAGGGGACAGAGATGCCTATCCTGCAGCAGGTGCCCGAGGAGTTCAAAGAATTGTTGACAGAGTTCAAAGATATCACTCCTGCAGAGTTACCAAATGGACTGCCTCCCATGCGAGATATTCAGCACCATATTGATTTGGTGCCTGGTGCAAGTCTTCCCAATCTGCCTCATTACCGCATGAGTCCCAAGGAGAGCAAAATTCTGCAGCAACAAGTTGAAGATTTGATCAAGAAGGGGCTGATCCGGGAGAGCATGAGTCCGTGCGCGGTGCCTGCACTTTTGACGCCGAAGAAGGATGGGAGTTGGCGTATGTGTGTGGACAGCCGTGCGATCAACAGGATAACAGTAAAATACCGGTTTCCCATACCCCGTTTGAATGATATGCTCGACATGTTAGAAGGAGCCAAGGTCTTCTCCAAAATTGACTTACGAAGCGGCTACCATCAAATCCGGATTCGCCCTGGTGATGAGTGGAAGACGGCGTTCAAGACGAAGGATGGGTTATATGAGTGGATAGTCATGCCTTTTGGCCTATCCAATGCACCGAGCACCTTCATGAGAACAATGAATCAGGTACTAAAATCATTTATTGGAAAGTTCGTCGTCGTCTACTTTGATGATATTTTGATCTATAGTCGCAATGAAATTGAGCATAAGGAGCACTTGAGAGCAGTTTTGCTTGCTTTACGGAAGAATCAGTTGTTTGTTAATTTTAAGAAGTGTCATTTTGTTACAAAACGCTTGGTGTTCCTGGGATTTGTTGTTGGGGCTGATGGCATACAGGTTGATGAAGAGAAGGTAAAGGCAATACGGGAGTGGCCGATTCCTACAAATGTTAGCCAAGTTCGCAGCTTTCATGGGTTAGCGACATTCTATCGGCGTTTTATTCGAAACTTCAGTACCATCGTCGCTCCCATCACCGAATGCATGAAGAAGGGCCAATTTCAATGGAAAGAGCAGCAACAAGCAAGTTTTGGACTGATAAAAGAAAAGCTCACTTCTGCACCAGTATTAGCATTACCGAGTTTTGAGAAGCTATTTGAAGTGGAGTGTGATGCTTCTGTGGTTGGTATAGGGGCTGTTTTGACCCAAGAAGGACGGCCTGTGGAGTACTTCAGTGAAAAACTTAGTGAAGCACGGCAAAAATGGACAACCTACGAGCTAGAGTTCTATGCCATCATCCGGGCGTTGAAGCATTGGGAGCATTATCTTATTCAAAAAGAATTTGTCCTGTACAGCGACCATCAAGCCTTGAAGTACATCAATAATCAGAACAATTTGAACCGAATGCATGTTCGATGGGTAAGCTTCTTGCAGAAATTTTTCTTTGTGTTGAAGCATCGGTCCGGGCAACAGAATCGGGTGGCAGATGCTTTGAGTCGTCGCCATGCTTTATTGACTACCATGCAGGCAGAGATCGTGGGGTTTGAAAATTTGAAAGAGTTGTATGCAGAAGATGAGGATTTCAAAGATGTATGGGCAAAGTGTACAAATCATCAAGCAACTGGAGACTTCAACATTCAGGATGGCTATCTATTTTGCGGCAATTCCTTATGTATTCCCAGATCCTCATTGCGAGAGAAGCTGATTAGAGACCTTCATGGTGGCGGTCTTAGTGGGCATATGGGTCGGGACAAGACCATTGCCAGTCTCACGGAAAGGTATCATTGGCCGCAGCTGAGAAGAGATGTTGGAAAATTTATTCAAAGGTGCTATACTTGCCAAACAGCGAAGGGACAGTCGCAAAACACTGGATTATATATGCCTCTACCTGTGCCAAATGCTATTTGGGAGGATCTGTCGATGGATTTTGTGTTGGGACTTCCCCGAACACAAAGGGGTGTAGATTCAGTCTTCGTGGTGGTGGACAGGTTCTCCAAGATGGCGCATTTCATCCCTTGCAAGAAGACATCAGATGCATCCCACATTGCAAGGTTGTTCTTTCGGGAGATTGTTCGTTTGCATGGGGTACCACAATCTATAACGTCAGATCGGGATTCCAAATTTTTGAGTCACTTCTGGCTTACTCTATGGAGGATGTTTGACACTTCATTAAATTTCAGCAGCACTGCGCATCCTCAGACTGATGGACAGACGGAAGTGGTTAACAGGACATTGGGTAATTTGATTCGTTGTATTTGTGGGAGCACCCTGAAACATTGGGATTATGCCTTGGCCCAAGCAGAGTTTGCCTACAACAATGCTGTCCATAGTGGAACCGGAAGGTCGCCTTTCTCCATTGTCTATTCAAAGGCACCAAAGCACGCATTGGATCTGGCGCGCCTACCGAAAATTTTGGGAAAGAGCGTGGCTGCAGAACATTTGGCAGAGGAGGTTCAAGCTATACAGTTGGAGGTGAAGAAGCGCCTCGAGGACACAAATGCTAGATACAAATCAACGACAGATAAGCATCGAAGGCACAAAGAATTTCAAGAAGGCAACATGGTGATGGTTTTCCTGCGCAAAGAAAGATTTCCCGTGGGAACTTACAGCAAATGGAAGCCAAGAAAGTATGGCCCATACAGAATTTTGAAAAAGATCAATAACAATGCTTACGTTGTGGACCTACCAGATGATATGGGAATTTCAAAGACTTTTAATGTCGCTGATATCTATGAATACCATAATCCTGAAGAGCAGTTATATCCTGATACGAACTCGAGGACGAGTTGTGTTCAAGTGGAGGGGACTGATGCAGGACCATTATGAAACCCAACATGGAGCTTTGATTAGGTGATTTGTTTTTTTAATTTCTGGTTAAGGTTGAGTCTAACTGAGTCCTTGTTTAATCAAGTTAATTTCCAATTAAGCTTGTTTAGGGTTTGAGTTAAGTTGTATTAGGAGTCTGTTTGATTAGGATTGTGATTAGGGATTTAGGGGGTGGTTATGTATAAAAGGTCGTGAAGGAGCGCCGCCTCCTTCTTCTTCATTGTTTTCCAGGAATTGAAAGAAAAACACAAAGCTCTGTTTGAGCCCAACTTCTCCCTGTTTTCCCCTCTGTTTGGTTGTGGATTCAGCCGCAGAACAGAGGTCATCTTCTTCACCGCGCTTCCCCTCATCATCTTATTCCTTCCAGCTGCATATCGCATTTTCTCTGCCTCTTTGCTTTTTCCTTGTTCTTTGTTCATCGCTTGCATTTCTTGTGAGTTCTAGCGGTGTTGACAGCAATAGAACTGGGACTATACTTTTGATTGCAGACTAAGATAATAGAACATTACAATTAAATAATCGATAGAACATAAATGAATATATTGGTCCATGCAATTTTAAGATTCTGGGGTTTAAAATAATAGCAATATTTTTTATATATTCCCTTGTGGTGAGAGATGCTGCAATAACTAGCTAGTTAACTTCATGCAACCGGATGATCATTCTTTAATTCATTTGTGGATATTTTCCAAGTTTCTAGATATCAAATTTTTAAGTATCAACCAGTAGAAGTTGCATCAAAGTCTTAGGCAAACCCCAATAGAGATAATGTGCAATCTTTTCTATAACAAACTGATCACTAGGCACTATAAAATGACAATAAGATAAATATCTTGCCCTAAAGATATATCATATATTTATCTCCTTTTTCTTCTATATGAACAGGGAAATACCCAGGATGACCTACATATAAAAGTGCAATTGGGAAGTCAGATGGTCCATATCTGATTGACGGAGCTACTCGCAGCAAGATCTTATCAAGATCGATCTACCACTTAAGCGATCCCAAATTTATTTTTGTGGTTATAGTGCTTCTTCATTCCTGCTTGAAGTCCTATTTTATTTGAGCCTCCTAAATTTATATTTCTGGCCATAGTTGTGCCATCAAATGAAACCATGGTTTTGGAGACAAGAATAAATGATCATAAATTTTGTTTAGAAGGTTAATATTTGCTTGGTATGCATGCAAACGTATCTCCATGTATCTTACAAATGTCTCGACTCTTTTTTTCCCTAAATTAATTAGGTCTTAACCATTAACTTGAAACTAAAATACACTGCACCTGCAAGCACAACGATGCGGTTATCCGCATGTATAGATGGGCATACAAACATCAGCTTTCATATATATATATATATATATATATATATATATATATATATATATATATATATATATATATATATGTAGTGACAAAAAGAGGAGACACCAAAGCATGATATGGCCTATTTTTCCATCAAGAGAAGAAGAAGAACAACAAGAAGAAGAAACGTCAGTACTCTCTTAACCTCACTCTCTAATACATGCATGCCAATACTTGTTTCTCTCTCTCTCTCTCTCTCTCTCTCTCTCTCTCTCGTTATTTATCAGAAGTAGCTCCTCATGTCTAGAGCCAAAGAGCACCTGCATCTCGGAGCAACGAGACCAAGTTACCACCAAGGTGAAGGGACATGATACTGTCTGTGGATCCAACAAGATTGCCACCGATAAAAACGGCAGGCACCGGTGGACTGCGTCCGAGAAGCTGGACGAGCGCCCTCTCCATCTCTTTCCCACCACGTACCTCGTCGAGCTCATAGACGGCAGGGTTGACGCCAAGCTCACAAAAGAGCCTCTTGACAGCGTGGGACATGCAGCACGAGCTCTTGCTGAAGATCACCACAGCTCGTTGCGAGGCTAAACTCCTCACCCGATCCATCTCCAATTATCGATGCGCCTGCTTTTGGAAATTGGACAAGCGAAGGCTCCGGGAATTTGGATAGGAAGCAGTGGATGTTCAGCAGAAGAGCAAGGTAAAATGATGGAAGAATTAATCTTGCTGAGGAAAGGCTTGGGTTGTGGTGGACTCTAAGCTCATGACTGACTTGTTTATATAGGCACAGATTGTTGTTACTGCCCGTAGTTTCTTGAAGGGATGGAAGTGGAAAGGATGGCTCTCCAGATACATTGTTTCATCTCCAAAATGCCCTTCTTATCATTGCTTTGAGAGCGACCATCCATCTTAAGGTTCTTGGTGGATATTGTTAGGGGCTCACTATCAAGTTGAGCAAGTAGTTGGATAGTGTCTAAGCTTCTTTTTCACCTATGGACACAGATAGGGCCATGTGTTTTGGGAATATCTAGGAGGCAAGCACCATTGCTAACTTCTGATGGAAAAATGTTCCTCATTTGATAAGGTTAGAATCTCCTCTTTATTATTAGAATCAGCAGGTGTGGAAACTTTTTATCATCTTCAGATCTTGGAATGAAAATGTGAAGATTGAAAGAAATTTCAAGTGACAATAAGAATGGATAGCTTGATCAGAAAGAAAACAAAGGTGTGACTTGGTATAAAATGAGCACACCATAAGAAATCTGAGGCGTACAAAATTATGAACTACACAGTACCATAGGTACTACTAATGGACAAAGTAGTTCTTGTTAATAATTGCCATGATTGTAGGTATTAGAACTTTCTGTTTAATGATCTCGATTCTTACCTATGAGGGTCTTCGTCCATTTTTGAGGCATATCTTTTATTTTAATGAAGCATGTAGATGAATTTTGTCAATGTTTTTTTTTTGAAAATTTTTAACTCAGTTATCGAAGAAAAGAGATTAAAATTTGAACTTACAACAGTGAAGTCTTTCTCTATAAACATTCATGCATGGCAGGTTTGGCTCGAAAGAAATCAGAGAATTTTCAGAAGCTCAACTATACATAACCAAGATAGAGATGGTCAAACGAGTGAAAAGGCTAGGATACTCATGGCTGACTTTGGTACCAGTTAAGAAGAGGATAGAGGTGAATAAATATCTAAAGAAAATTAGGTGGTGTGACGCTGATGATCTTAGAGATCAGTCATAGTTGTTTCTCTTTCTTATTTTCCTTACCTTCTTCTTGCTTTTCTATAATCTCTTTATTTCCTCAAACGAAGTACTTAAAGCACTTTGCACTTATTGATTCCAAATAATAATAATAAAAAATTAATGCACTTGTATCACAATTGCAAAAATTCTCTGCAAGTAGAGCTGGAGCGAGTTTGCATTTTACATAGACTCAAGCATTTAGTATTGAAGAGGGGGCATGCGGCTTAGCTTCATTGGATATTGGATATTAATGACCTAGCTGGGATTTCTCCCTTGGTCTTAATAGTTTCATTACTTGAGCTTATTTTTTCTTAAAAAAAATGCTTTATGATGATATCATGCGTTCATATGAAAAATTTATTAATGGATCGATAATTTGCTGACATATCGACTGCATAATCAACTATCCTTCATGTTTGGCAACAAATTTCACGAATCATACCAATCCTCTCTTACCACATAGCAAGAGAAATGTTCATGGATGCTATAATGGAAGCCTTACAACGTTACCCTATTATTCTTATCTACGCCGACTTTTAGGTCAACTCATGCACTATTATCTAATTGTAGGTAGGAGGAGCGTATGCATGGGCCACAACTATGTGTCAAAGCAACAAACCGTACGATGATGCTACGTTCGAATCATCTTCATTCAACAAAGTAATAAGACAAATAAAAAGAGATTTGGTTCCAAATGGAGGATTTGGATTTGAGGAACCTTGTAAATTGACCCCAATGGCAATTCTCACTTGGAGGCTACGCTCCATTTTGGCTTCCAAAGCATTTCCTTTTCCCTTATCCTCGCTTGGAGAATCCCAAAAAGGAAGTGGAAAAAGTAAATTGGCCGTCAGCTCACAGGGAAGAAGGAATAAGATCCACCACCTGTCCATATTTGTACGGCCTCATCCGCAGTACCGCCCCACTTATAATCTAATCTGCGATGCCGCTCTCTGACCTTCTATTTTCTCCAGCTTTGCATCATTTTATCTAAGAGTAGAATTGAAGTTTGACATTCTCTATTGTGACATGGGAAAAAAATGCATAATAGAGTTGGCAATTAGATCGGGTCGGACCGGATATAGATAAGATTGGATATAAAATAGATCAAAAATTTGTCAATCCGAAATCAATTTATTTATTAAACAGACCAAAAATTTAGATCCAGACCTGATTATCATTTTATTAAGCAGGTAAACTAATCTAATTTATAAAAAGATGCATTAAGTTAAACGGATTAAATGGTTAAGCATTATCGTACTTAGTGTATTTGAACCTCATTAAATCTCTTCAAAGAGCTAGCATCGGACTTAAATTTTATTGGCAGCAGCAATTTAGGCCTGAGAACATGAGTAAGAGTTTAACAAATTTGTGTTTAAGTTTAATTTGTTATGAAATAGACCATAAATACACTTAGTGCATCTATTCTTGGCCTTATCGAACTCAAGGATAACCTCATCCAGGATAGTTCAATCAGGTAGGTTATTGGTTTTGGTTAAGCTATAGACAGCTAAGTCTTTTAATAGAATAATTGGCGAACAGTTTGGGTTAAGTTTTTTTAATAGTTGACAGTTGAAGACTTTTATATTTATGAGTATATATTTGTATAAGTTTTATTATAAGGAATCAATGTGCTACATTAATTCCTTTATATAATTAGTATTACATGCATCATACAATGCAATTTTAGTTACCATTTTTATTTATTACTGATCCGATCACAAAGAAAAAAGTAATTTCCTTAATATGCTAAATTTGAATCTCTCAAACAAAATTTTAAAAAATAGTTTTTTTTTTGAAAATATGGTTCAAGCCTTCTTTTCTTTTGTTGATGATAACAAACTGAGATACATCATTTTTATTAATACTAATGAGGTCTACTCTTGTATAATTGGCTCAAATTCCTTTTTTAGTTCAAACAATATATCTTTCTTAAAATAGATATAACAAATGAAAATAGGCAATAAAAAGCTAAAATCTTATAGGAGGTAGATTTCAATTTCTATATCAACTTTATCTTCAAACACTTCATCTAATTCTTTATGGATTGAAAGATATGTCTAGTTAAAAAATTTTCTGAAAAAAAGTTTTGATTTGATCGATCCATTTCGATGCCCAAATAATAAAAGTTGGTTCGGATCGTTCAGTGCGCCACATCTTTTCAAGGATGGCGTTATGTCATAGAATTTGAGAATTTACTTGCTTAAAAAAAGTCATCTCAAACGTGCGATTAGTATGCGATTCGGTTTTCTGATGTGATGACTCTAGTCTTTTTTTAGTAGCTAAAGTGATTCATACTGAGTCTGATGATCATTTTGAATCAACTATTATCATACTTTTTAGTTTCAAATTTTCACATTAAACTTATTGCTGTATTAGCGATACTTATAGTATCACCTCAGTGAGCTCTTGGGCATGTGCATGTCAAGGGGCCCTTCCCGCTGCCATGAGGCTCTTCCCTTGTCATCAGGTTATTCCAGGGGTTACTGACCTTTGGGCACTTGAGGAGTTAAGGTGGGACCCTAAGAATAACATGCATCCAATAGTAACCAAAATGAAGATATCTCTCTACACCAAGATGACCAACCCCTGGGACCAAGAAAGAGATATCCAATAAAGATTTCAAAAAATTAGATAATATGTGGGTATCTTGAAACTAAAAAAAAAAAACGCTCAGAAGGCACTGCCTTTTCCTCTCCCATTCCCTTTGCAAGAAGATAATTCCCTTTGCTTATTTGACGCCACAAACTAACTGAAATAGGGAAGACCAAACAGGAAACTTGCATTTTTTTTTCTTTAAGGAAAAGGCATACATAATTTGTCTGAACTTTTTATGGCTTCAGTGGATTCATCAGTACAATGTTTGTTAGTTGATGATGTTATAATCATTTTGGTGGTGGTAACTATGCAAGAAAGTGACATATATATTCGGCTACTTGTGATTTTGTTCCATGCTTAAATTTTTCCCCCCTTTCATACAAAAGATTGTCTGAATACGTTGATAGATTTGAATTATGGACCTAAATCGTTCCCGACCCAAACCTCAGTATTTCAGATTGGGTTTAGGTGGTACATAATCCTGACTTGACTCGAACGGCCTGCTAGGTCTAAAATATTATTCATGGATCTAATCTGGCTCAACTGGATCAGCAATTGGATTAGGTCCAAGTCCAATATCAAGATCCAAAGGTAAGATCAAGGTAGGTTAGGGTCAAGCATGCCTCAATCCAACTTAATCTATTTGATAGGGTCAAGCATTTTGATCGTTGTGCAAACAATTATTCCTTTTAAACTATTTGGACAAGGGAGAATGGAATGAGATTCAAAGCTTCATTCTGCTGCTTGGACTAGGTCCCACTTTTAGAAGGTGCATAATTTTATGTGTCTCATTCTATTACCACGTCATGACGCATAAATTCCTCTATGCGAAAGCGTAATGCCTCGCATGTCATGCAAGTCCGATCTTAGTCTCATATTATTAAATCAAAACTGCTCTTCATCTTCCAAATAACAAAGAGGTGCAATTCAACATTGGACATGCATTATCTTTATAGGCATATTTTACTAGAAAATGAGACAATTTCTTTTTCCTTTTGTTTTTTTGGCAAATAACGAGGGACACAACTTCAACATAACTTGGTAACCACTTAACATGGTCAAAAACTCAACAATTTATTTTGATATCTCCCTCACAACAAAAGCAAAAAGAACTGCCTTACTACTTGGAACTCATCCTAATATATTACTACATTTTTCATATGGTATTGGAGCTAGTTTATTATTTTAAAGACATGTGTAGCCATATTGCACCTGCATCTCGGAGCAATGGAACTAGTTTACCACCAAGGTGAAGAGACATGATCCTATCAGTGGACCCGATGAGTTTGCCACCGATGAACACGGCCGGCACCGGCGGCCTGCGACCTAGAAGTTGGACAAGCGCTGTCTCCATTTCTCTCCCTCGGCGGTCCTCATCAAGCTCAATGACAGCAGGGTTGACACCAAGCTCCAAAAAGAGCCGTTTGATGGTGTGGCACATACAGCAAGAGCTCATGCTAAAGATCACCACAGCTCTCTGGGAGGCCAACTTCATCACCATATCCATCGCCAAAACTTGAAAAATTTTGGTAAATATGGAGCTCAGATGCCAAATAATCAGCACAAGATGTGGCTGGCTTTCCAAGTTGTGACTAGTGGGAGCTTGGGAATGCGGGATGGAGACTGGAGAATGTGAAGATTAGGACTAGAGCCAAATGCTTGAGGAATGGCTGTGGACTTGGAGCTCATGGATGACAAGTTTATATAGGCCTAAAAGTGTTGGTTTGAAATTTTGCAAGGAATGGAATGGGAAAAGTAGATGACCCTAGGTATTTTGATGTGCGCCAAAATTCCCCTTCTGTCATTCTTAGGAAAGCAACTGTGGTGTCACTTCATTGCCACACCTTAGCTCAAAGCAAGTAGGTCCAGGGAATTGGGTAATGTCGAAGTTTCTTTTTCAGCTTTCCATATGGATTTAAGAATGAGAACTGATTCAGTACCTAAAATTTTTTTACCAGATAAACTTAGTAAAATATTCCAAAAGATTTCTGGCCATTCAAATTATATTTTATAGTGACGCTTAATTATCGGCTTACCAGGTCAGTAGATAAAAAAAATACAAATTTAGTTATAATTTGGCCGAACTCTGAGGGTTAAAGTTCTGACCTGTGCGCCTCCTCATTCTTTTAGGGTTTCTGACTTCCATCGTCCACCTAAGGCTGGATAAAATGCGTTTAGGTACAAATAAAAATGCTTCAAGAATATAGTGAAGGCAATGAGGGCAAATCGATCCACTGTCAACTTTCTATACCAAAATTCTCCTTGCATTATGATAAGGTTTGAATCCCCTCTATAATGTCAGAATCAGCACGAGATGCCAAGTCTTGACATCACCTTTCAATTTTTGAGTACGTGGCTGCAAAAACTGAAGAAGTATCTAGTGATATTGTGACGTGGGATTGCCCATCTAGAAAAAAATCAAATGGTGCGACTTGGCATCATGAGATGGGTCATGGGTGGACTGATGTAAAGATATTGTTGGCCATGCTGAGGACACGATGAAAAAAACCATGTACGACCCTTGAGAATACCATTCCTTGGCTCCTCGATTACCAGAAAAAAAAAGCATTTCTTTTATTCCTCTGAGTTTTAGGCTGACTCCCAAGGATATAGAATATATATTTTAGCATCATTTTGTTGCACTTGATTGATAGAATATAAGTTGCATGAGTTTAAGTCCACTACAAAGTCTTAAGTTGCATGCAACCCTTCTCATGTGCATTCTTATATGTGTGAATATATGTACTAAACAACGCTTATGATGCACAAGTTTTTTAACACCACAGGGCTTTGAAGAGAGTCAGATGCATACAGCCTTATCCCGCATATAGAGTGGTTGTTTTTCTATTCTAAATTCATAATATCTAAGTGTAATAGCCCAGCCCATTTTCGAACTGGGCTAGTGGGCTAGCCTAAAGAGGCCAGGCCCAATTGAAGCGAATCCTCGATGAAAATCGGAGATACCGGACAATCTGAGTTCGAGTAGAACTCTAGGAGTTTGCCTATGTAAGTCTTACTCCTCCTCTGTTGAAAGCCATCACCGGTTTCTCCAAGAGTTACCGCCGATCTTAATGATTTATCTCCGAGTCACCTCCTTGATTCCTCGCTCGATCTTTGTTGGACTAAGGTAAGACCCAAGCCACTCCTCCTCTCTTCTTATTCCGGTCATCTAGCCGTGTTTTTCTTTGAATTTAGCCGAAAAGACACCGAGATTCATCTGAAATTGGGGTACCTTGTTTCAGCGTCTCTTTCTCCTGGGTTCACCACCATCGGCCACCAGTTCGAGCCGGAATTTGCCACTTCCTAGGGGATCGTCGAGGTTGCATAGCTATCGGTCTCAAAAATCGACCATGATCCATGTCGAGCTGATCACTCTATGCTCTTTTTGATTTTTCTTCCTTCTTCATTGTGCCAGCCGGCCACCATCGCCAGCGAGGCAACCGCCAAAGGGCTGCTTGTGGCCATCATCGTGGGTTGGTCACCATGGCTGCCCCCCCCCCTTTGATCCAAAGAGGAAAGGGAGAGACGACTCTCCCCTATTTTGGAGAAAAAAGAAGAGAGCCCTCTCTTCTGTCTCTCTCCTCGCTTCTCTCTCTCTTTCTCTCTCCTCTCTCTTGATTTTTTCTTCTTGTTTCTCTCTCTACCTGGATCATCTCTCTCTAGAATTGTTGGACCAGGTAAGGGCGTCTCTCCATGACTTGATCGACTTTGGTAAAGGGCCTCGGTCCATAGTTGTCGGACAGCATGCTAGACTCCACTACGACACTTATTGAGCACGTTTGAATTTCATCATCATCAATCTTTATTGAGCTATCTATACGATAGCCTGACTCTTGAGTTGACTTGTTAGACTAACTGGATCCAATCAATCCGAGTACCCGGATGTTACTATCTGGTTGACCCCAGTAGGGGGTCCTAATCTATTATCGCTGCGGCCATCCATCGCGCTGGTCTTATTTTGACCATTGCTGAGTACCATTGGACTCTATCATCATAAATCTCTATTGTGTTATCTATACCGTGGTCTGATTCTTGTTTCATAATTTGACTGGTTGGACTGGCCAGAGCGGACCGACCTAGATCATCGGACGCTGCTACCTAGTCGACCTTGTCCATCCTAAACCCAACTATTGTCATCCACTATTGGACCCATAATTGATAACCCCTAATCTATTCTATTGATTTGATATATATTTCTTAATCAGATGGATTGAGTTAAGTTGTGCTGACTGGTTCAAACAATTGAGCATTGTTATCTAGTTGGCCTTGTATATCTTTCTATATGAATCTATTTCATATTCAGCCCTTGTTTTATATGGGGCTACAATCATCCGGACAGAAAGAAGCCCAACGAGATTTTATACTCTAGTTTCTCTCTCTTCCTATTCTTTTCTCTTGGTATTTTTCTTTCTAGCTTGATCCGAGAAAATTTTCTCTCTAGCTTTAATTTCACCATTCTCCTATCTTCTTCTATTTTTTTTTGAGATATTTGAGTTAAGCGAATTGAGAAAAATCTTTCTTTTCTTCTATCGAATTAAAGACCCATCCTTTATATATAAATTTCTGTATTTTTGTATATATTTATGTTACACAATAATAACATTTGATATTCGCATGACACACGGTTGCTGTCGATGATTATAATTATGATCTCTTCATGGGGGCCTATATCCTATTGCAGGCCGACAAGAACGGAGCACATGCCATGTTTATTTGTACGGCTATCCATGCCATGATCCACGGCATCGGGTATCACGTACGTGTCGATCGAATCATCATCCTGTAAACAAAGGGAGAGTTTGATTCCAAGACCATTGTTTTGAGGAACTTTGAAATATTGGCCCCAAGGAGACTTTTCACTTGGAAGGCTTAGCATATGGGTTATGCTCCAACCAACCATGCCTTTTTTCCTTTCTCTTATTCAATTGGGTTGGGGTGGTCATTTCCCTACAAGAAAGCCAGCTCTTGTGGAGGGACAGGATGGGGCCGCCACCCATTCGTCCACATCAATACAACGTCAGCTAAAATCCCCCACCACTAACAGTCTGTGATGCCGCGATCCGAACTTGCAGTCACCTAGCTATTTTATCTTATTGTTATCTATAACTAAAGTTGACATGGACAAAGATGCATGAAGAATACACACATACATCCATACATACACACATACATACATACATACATAGAGGAAGGAAAACGCAAACCTAAGATTCTGAGAATGACTTACAAATAATCCATCAGCACTTATAGGAGTTCAAAAACTACAAATCATTGTAAGTTTTCCCTTTAAAAATTAATAATTTACATGCAAACATATGTACGTACGTATGTACATATAGGAAAGGAAAACACAAACTTGCTGGAAATGGGACCTGGGGGTGATCGCGGACCAAAGGGAGGAGCTTCCGCCGCGGACGGTTGTAGAAGGCATGGTGGCGGCTGACGGCTACTCCCGGGGAACCCGCAAAAAGTCTGGGCCGGGGGTTCCGACAAAGGCCCTCCGATGTTTAAGTCGGAGAGAGATTTGGAGATAATTTTTTAGCAGAGAAGCCCAAGCGTGGAGGAGGAAGAGTCCCCCTCTTCTTGGAGTTTTTTCTCTTTATAGGAGGTGGTGTGACAGTTACACGCTATCAAGCATTATGGCGGAGATTTCGGACTGAAAATACGTTACCTCAATTGGCCTGGGAATTTGAATTAGCTGGTCCTTGGCGGAGAATGGAAGGATTTGAATTCGATAGCTGTCGTGGCGTAGATTGCGGGGGTCGATTCCGGATATGGAGAATGTGGTTGCCGTTTCAATTCGGAGATCAGCTTGATTTTCGGTGGAGTCGGCTGTGGATTTTGACTAGGTCCTCTCTAGCCTCGAGGTCAAGCGGGCTCTGCTCGATCAGGGCGCGCTTGCCGGGCTCGCGTTTGTTGGGCTCATGGTTGCCGAGGCCATGTATGCTGAAATCAGGCTTTCTGAGGTCGGTTCTGCCGAGGTCACGTTTGTCGAGCTCGTGTTCGCCAAACCCATGGCTGCCGAGACCATGTCTACCAAGATCATGTGCGTCGTCGGATTTGGGTTCCTCAGTCACGTGCATTAGTGGGCCTACTTTTCCCCCCATCATCTACCCCCCGACTTTTGAGTTCAAGCTGTATTCGAGCTTGAGCGAAGGAAGTAGTCAAGAGAATGGAAAAGACGTTTTCTTGGCTGTTTTTTGAAAAAGGCACTGGCGGTAATATCCCTCTTTTTGAGGCGGTTTTGTGTGGCACATAATTGGGCTCCGGTATCTGAAGCGGTGGTTGTCAATCTTCCGCTTTTATGGTGTCGATTCGGATTGATACGCCGGGCTGGTTTCCGAGGCAGGCACGTGGCGTGATTCGGGCGAGGGGTAAGGCTGGTTCCTGATGATCTGATCCATTGGGGATGTCTATATAAACCCCTGACTAGCTTTGGGAAACCTCATTTGGCCGCTGTTGCTTCCCTTCATTCAATTTTTCTTGCTCTTCCCCTTGATAGCGGTTGAGTCTCTCCTAAAGGCGCTTCGGGGCATTTTCCAGTGATCGCTTTAATCTCTCGCTTCCGGTCATCGATGTTTTCGGTGAAAACCACAGTAGGTCTCTTACCCACGTTTGCTCGAAGGACTGTTGCTTTTCTTTTTCTTCTTCTCATTCCTTATTCTTTATCTTTTACTACTTGGTGAGCACGGCAATGTCGGGTGGTACTTCATCTTTCGGTAGGGACCTTTCTCGTAGGAAGGAGGTCGTACCGGAGATGGGCCATGGCCCAGACGGAATCGGGTCAAACTTGGCCGAGGAGGAATTGGACTTGATCCGAGCTCGGTTTTTCCCTCAGCGTGGGTTCCGCCTTGAGCCGGCGAGGTCGGAAGACCGGGTTACGAGACCTCCTCCAGGTCGGATCGGAGTGTACGTGGAAACACTCTGGGCCGGCCTGCGATTCTCTCTGTACGGGTTTGTGAACGAGCTCCTCGCGGCGTACCAGCTCGTCCCAGCGCAGCTTGCTCCGAACTCGTGGAGGACCATCATCGGCTTTTTATCACTTTGCCTCGCGCACGAGATACCGACCTCGGTAAACATTTTTCGTTGGTGTTTCATGTTGAAATCCAACTCCACGGATGGAGAATTACTGTACCTTGCCCCTCGGGGTGGTAGGCCATTTTTTTCGAGGTGCTCCTTCCCCCATTCGTGGGTGGAAGGAGAATTATTTCTTCCTATCCTCCGAGCGCACGTGGGAGTTTGACCCATCATGGGGGCTGCCCCAGCTCAAGGCCATCAACAAGCCCCCTAAGCTTTCGGTGAGCGAGCAGAAGATTCTCGACGCTCTTCGCAGCCTTGAGGGGAATATTCTTCTGAATGACCTCCTGAGCGAGGAGGCTCTGGTGAACGTTGGCCTGAGCTCGGTGCGCCCTATGGGTAAGGGTGGTCGTACTGTTCCTCCTCTATTCCATCGCCTTAATATTTCTTTTCCTCTTTATTTCCTCAGTTGGTTTGGAACTTTGCTTGGCTTTAACTCTTTTCTTTATTCCAGAAGTCTTGAGGATGGTGTCCAGCAATAGCGCTCTCCTCGCTCGGTACAACAAGAGAGTGGAAGAAGCTGGCAGAGCTCGTCCAGTCCTGAGGAGGGGCCCTAGGCCGATCTCGATTTCGACTTCCACGGAGGTCGGGGGCATCGAGGCCGAGACCTCCGGCCTCGCCCACAAGATCGGCAAGAAGAGGGCTGGGGAGCCCAGGTCGGAGGAGGCCCCCCCTCCAAGCGCGCTACTGCCGCTGAGGCCGTCGAAGATCCGGCGGCTCAGGTTGGCTCGTCCTCGGGTCCCCAGAGGGCTCGCACGGTCGTTCGCCTCCGGCGTTCGGGCCTCAAGCCAGCCAGTGGTCTTGGTGTCCCGAGTTCTTTTTTGGCTCCTCTGCCAAGCTCGTCAAGACCCGACCTCCCGAGCTCTTCGGAGGTCGCTGAGCGTCCAAGAAGGAGGCGGTACCTCTTCAAGTGGACGGTTTTCGAGGGCGACTCAGCCCTCCACAGTAGTGAAGTCGCACGAGAGGTAGTCTGGTGCGCGCTGCTTCCCGCTGACTGAGCCAAGCTCGTAGCCGGTAACATCTGTGACTTTATTGACCAGACCTATTACTCAACCATTCGGGTAGGTTTCTCTGCGCTTCCATACCCTTCCCGATCTTTGATCTCTGCTCAGTCTCACCTAACCTTTTTCTTTCCCTCCTTGCAGCACCTTCATGAAATTGACATGTTGGTCACCGCCTCGGCCACCTTTCAGAACCAGGCCGCGATGAGCCAAAGGGCCCAGGAGCTTGCTAAGGTCGAGGCCAAGTGCAAGGAGTTCGCTGCGAGGGCGGAAGCTGCTGAGTCTGAGCTCAGGTCTAAGACTGAGCTCCCGGAGGAGGAGGAGGCCTCCCACACCCTCACCAAGTCGACGCTTCGCACCTCCGAGGCCCGCCTGGACGAGGCTCAGTCCGAGCTCGCTGGGCAAAAATATGAGGTGGGAACCCTCCGACTGAAGGTCGAGCAGTTGGAGGCCCGGGAGAAGAAGACGATGGAGCAAGCTCGAAATGCGGTGCAGATCTTCCGCGAGTCGACCGAGTATCGAGAGGACATGGAGGAGAAGGCCGTCGATGGACTTATTCGCAGCTTCGAAGATTTTTGAGCTCATGTGAGAAGACTATGTCCCAAGCTCGATTTTAACGATCTTCGGCCCCGTTTTCTCATGGTCGCCAAAGATGGCGCGCCCGAGAGTTCCTCCCCTGCGGTCGTCGAGGATGAGGACGATGTTGGGAACCCGCCCATGCCACAGAAAATTAAAAAAATTTCAGATGCAGCGGAATTGGCATACGCGGGATCAACGTTCATCTCATGAACGTTATACGAAAACCGTTCGTAGATAGATTAGGATTAAAAATTTTAAAATTATTTGGAAGATCAGATCTTCACCTTGTGCGGGTAGATGATCACCGTAAACTGATGATCGTGATTTTGGAAGAAGGCTCGCTTGAAGCCGCACACGTGTCCGGCCTCTACGGGTATCCACACGAAGTAAAAATCGATCCAAACGCTTCAATCTCCCCGGGGTGCTAGCTCCCTTGCAGAGATTGGTTTTGATGGCTGATCTCCTCCCTTTTGATCAACCCTTGATTGTGCTTGGGAGGAGGAAGAAGAAGGATGAAACTTGAAGAAGAATCAAAGCACCTTGCAGCTTTTTTCTTCCCCTTGCGTTGGATGAAGGAAGGGAAGAGGATGAGGCCGCCAACACCACCTTGTTCTTCCTCCTTGCTTGCGGCTTATCCAAGGGAAAGGGAGAGGGGCTCACGGCTGAAAACAAGAGGGCTTGAATGCCCTAGGTGCTGCCCTCTCTTCCCTTTAAATAGGATGTGGAGCTCCTAACTTTTAGGAGCTCCTTGACAAATTTCCAAAAGGGGCGCCGACCCCCCTTGTGCTGCCGCACCAAGGAGGAAAAGGAGGAGGGGCGTGCGCCCCTCCTTCTTGGTTAACCTAATCCTCCTCTAAGGGGGATTTGGAGGCCCTAATGTGGTTAAGTCCTAATCTAATTAGGCTTAGACCAAGGGTGAACCAATTTTGGGTTTAATCAATGCTAGTCCTAATCCAATTAGAACTCAAATGAATTATGACTCCGTTGAACTCTTCAATCCTAATCCAATTAGGAGTCATGTTAATTCATTAGATTAATAATTAAGTAGGACTTAAGAAATCCTAATCCAATTAGGACTTATTCAATTTTAGTCCTAATTCAATTAAGACTCTTATTTGAATCCGAAGTCCTAATCTAATTAGAACTTCTAGGAATCCTATTTTAAGTAGGAATCCATATTGAATTTAAAATTCTAATCTAATTAGGATTGTAGGAATCCTACTCCAAGTAGGACTCCCAGTCCTAGTCCAAGTAGGATTTTCAGTCCTAATCCAATTAGGACTTCCGAAATCCTACTCCAAGTAGGATTCATGTTTTAAGTCCAATTAATTAATTTTCATTGTTCCTTCTTCAACTGATCATCAATCGAATTGATTACTTGTGATTCATAATCATAATTCAACCATCGGATCGGTCAATGCCTCTAATGTGTGTGACTCCATAGGTTCTATTCTGACTGGTAGTGAGATATATTGCGATCTCTATCACAATATCATTGAAAACTCCTTTCAATGGGTTGGAAAGATTCCAACTCAACTCATTAGGGTTTATCGACCATCAAGATATTTTCTGTGAGTCTCACCATCCACCAGTGACACCTAGCAGCATGTAGTGGCTACCCAGCAGAATGGAATAATAAACCTCTAGGTGCAGTTATTGTGTGATATAGTTCTATTATCGTGGATCCCTATAGGACGGAGGTCATGGACAACTCGTCAAACCCCATCGTCTGTCATATGTCAAGATTTATTCGACTTAAGTTCGAGAGTAGAAAATTCTTTCTCCACTATTTGTACTACCCCGGCCGAGGTCTTACGAACTCAGTCTTATAAATCACATAGGAACTCTCCTTATCTACCAAGGTCGATAGATTCCATCATATCCTACTCCTACAGTGAACCTATTGCAGCCAATCTACACTGCATGGATCCGTATGTTTAGAGACCATGTATATGTGTAGTCAAACTACAATAACCTCACTATGAGTAGCCGAAGCACCGCAGGTCAAAGGACCAGTCACACTACTGCAACATCAAGCAAGTCACCGACGAGTGGATAGACATTTAAGTGACTTCTTGTCTTGGTAACGCTCAGTACCCTTGTTCTTTAACAAGCACCTGCACTATTACTTCAGTGTCGCCACACCGTGGAGTCGAGTCTCGTCCATCCTCAAGGAAAGTAATGTGTGCACTGATCGGATCGATCACCGTTCTCGTGATGATCCATCGATCAGGAGCATTTAGAAATCAATCACCAATGATACATGGCTCAAATTCTCAACTATTGAGAATATGCACCATCATCTTATTAATTCCTTGGACGATTCATAGACACATAAACAATATGAATGAAAAAGATGCCCTTCATTTATTCAATAATAATAAATTCAAGTACAAATTATGTCCCAGAATTAATAATGTGTCAGCCAAATTGGCTTCTAGGGCATACATCTAACAGACGAAGCCGAAACTGAAGCCGAGACCGAGGTCAAAGTCGAGGCCGTGGTCGAGATGGCCGCTGAAGCTGAAGCCGAGACCGAGGCCGAAGTTGAGGCCATGGTCGAGACGACTGCTGAAACTGTTCATGAGACCCCTCTTGAGGCGGGTTTGGGGGAAGTTCCTTGCGAGGCTCCCGATGCTGTTCCAGCGGGCGGTCCCGAGGTTGACACCGATGCCGCCATTACTTCAGAGGCAACCTAGGGTGTTGCTGCCTTCACCCCCCCCCCCCTTTTGTAAAAGAGGTCGAGTATGTCGGCCTCAGAGTCAATATCGGCCTCCGAGTCGATGTCTTTGTACCTGGCCTTAGGGCTTTATGTCAATGAGAAACATCTTTTTCTCATCTGTTATGAATTTTGTGATGCTTCTGAACTCGCCTTTGTTTGGTTGTTCGATGTTATGACCTTTGTTATCGATCATCTGGGCAGGACTTTGCGCGTCAGCACATCGTGAACCAGATATTGACGCTTTTTGTAGAATTTTTCTAAGTCCTTGGGCTCGAAGCTTCTCGTAGAATTTTCCAAAGTCTTTAGACTCGGAACTTGGCTTTCAAAGTGGTGGTTTGTCGCAGACTTGCGTTATGCTTCAAGCTGTGATCCCCATCTTCAAGTGTTTTGGGCAGTGCTCGGGATCCAGGGAGTCTGAACTTGCGGTCGACCAGACGGGGCTTCCCTAGGTCGAGGGATCATGTGCGAGGTCGAGGGATCATGCGTGAGGTCGAGGGATCCTGAGCTCGTGGTCGACTTTCCGATGCTTTCCGAGGCCGAGGGAGACTTGGCTCGCGGTCGACTCAGCGGGGCATCCCGAGCTTGGTCAGGAGATCATGCGCGAGGTCGAGCAAGCCTGAGTTCGTGGTTGACTCTGGGATGCTTCCCGAGGCTGAGGGAGACTTGGCTCGCGGTCGACTCAGCGGGGCATCCCAAGCTTGGTCGGAGGATCATGCACGAGGTGAGGGAGCCTGAGCTCGCGATCGACTTTGCGATGCTTTTCGAGGCCGAGGGAGACTTGGCTCGCGGTCAACTCAGCGGGGCATCCCGAGCTTGGTCGGAGGATCATGGGCGAGGTCGAGGAAGCCTGAGCTTGCGGTCGACTCTGCGATGCTTCCTGAGGCCGAGAGAGATTTGGCTCGCGGTTGACTCAATGGGGCATCCCGAGCTTGGTCGGTGGATCATGCGCAAGGTCGAGGGAGCCTGAGCTCGCGGTCGACTCTGCGATGCTTCCCGAGGCCGAGGAAGACTTGTTTCGTGGTCGACTCAACGGCGCATCCTGAGCTTGGTCGGGGGATCATGCACGAGGTCGAGGGAGCTTGAGCTTGCGGTCGACTCTGCGATGCTTTCCGAGGCTGAGGGAGACTTGGCTCACGGTCGACTCAGCGGAGCATCCCGAGCTTGGTCGGAGGATCATGCACGAGGTCGAGAGAGCTTGAGCTCATGGTCGACTCTGCGATGCTTCTCAAAGTCGAGGAAGATTTAGCTCGCGGTCGACTCAACGGGGCATCCGGAGCTTGGTCGGGGGGATCATGCGCGAGGTCGAGGGAGCCTGAGCTCGCGGTCGACTCTGCGATGCTTCCTGAGGCCGAGGGAGACTGGGCTCGCGATCGACTCAGCGGGGCATCCCAAGCTTGACCAGAGGATCATGCGCAAGGTCGAGGAAGCCTAAGCTCGCGGTCAACTCTGCGATGCTTCCCGAGGCCGAGGTAGACTTGGCTCGCGGTCGACTCAACGGAGCATCCCGAGCTTGGTCGAGGGATCATGCGCGAGGTCGAGGGAGCTTGAGCTTGCGGTCGACTTTGCGATGCTTTCCGAGGTCGAGGAAGACTTGGCTTGCGGTCGACTCAGCGGGGCATTCCGAGCTTGGTCGGGGGATCATGCACGAGGTCGAGGGAGCCTGAGCTTGTGGTCGACTCTGCGATGCTTCTCGAGGTCGAGTGAGACTTGGCTCGCGGTCAACTCAGCGAGGCATCCTGAGCTTAGTTGGAGGATCATTCGCGAGGTCGAGGAAGCCTGAGCTCGCGGTCGACTCTGCGATGCTTCCCATGGTCGAGGGAGACTTGGCTTGCGGTCGACTCAGCGATGCTTCCCATGGTCGAGGGAGACTTGGCTTGCGGTCGACTCAGCGGGGCATTCCGAGCTTAGTCGGCGGATCATGCACGAGGTTGAGGGAGCCTGAGCTTGCAGTCGACTTTGCGATGCTTCTCGAGGCCGAGGGAGACTTGTTTCATGGTCGACTCAGCGGGGCATCCCGAGCTTGGTCGGAGGATCATACGCGAGGTCGAGGGAGCTTGAGCTCGCGGTCGACTCTGCGATGCTTCCCGAGGCCGAGGGAGACTTGGCTCGCGGTCAACTTAGCGGGGCATCCCAAGTTTGGTCGGGGGATCATCGAATGGGCGGAGCGTTTCGTAATGTCGTGAGAACACTTCTTGTTGTGACAGGGGCCTGCAATTCACAAGGAGATGGGTAGTAGAGAAAACTCTGGTGGTCAAAGAAGGTCCTCGGGGGGAGTTTTATTAGTTGAATCGTTAAGCATCTGAAGAGGAGATCTCTGAAAAAGGAAGAGAGGTTTCACTGATAATACATCATGAGGTTCTCGGAGTTCCAGCTTTGGAGAATAAGAGTCCTGTCTAGGGAGTCCAGCTTGTAAGCTCCGGATCGTTGAACTCGGGTAATCCGATACGACCCTTCCCAATTTGGGGCAAGCTTCCCTTGCTCCACGGGTCGAGAAGTTTCAGCTTTCCTCAGGATGAGGTCGTCTTCTCTAAAGAGCTTGACTTTGACTCTAGAGTTGTAATACCGGACCGCTCGCTGTTGGTACCTTACCATGCAACCTCGAGCGGCCTCTCTTGTTTCTTCCAGGAGATCCAAATTGCTCCTAAACTGCAATGAGTTGGAAGCTGCATCGTAGTTCTCCATCCTCAGTGATGGGAGTCCGATCTCTAAAAGAATGACTGCTTCCGTCTCGTAAGCTAGATTGAAAGGAGTCTCGCCGATCAGGACCCGAAAGGTGGTCCTGTAGGCCCATAGGATATTGTAGAGGTCTTCGACCCATAGTCCTTTGGATTGATTGAGTCTGGCTTTAAGTCCCTAGAGAATAGATTGATTTGTTACCTTGGTCGCTCCATTGGTTTGGGGATGGGCGACTGAGGTGAAGAAGTGGTCGATGCCGAGCTTCGAACAAAACTTTCTGAAACGGATGTTGTCGAACTGGCGTCCGTTGTCGGATATGATGACACGGGGGAGACCGAACCTGCAAATTATGGATTTCCAGACGAAATCTTGTATCTTTGGTTCGGTAATTTGGGCTTCCGGCTCAGCTTCGACCCATTTGGTGAAGTAATCGATGGAGACAATAAGGAATTTTCTTTGTCCAGTGGCTTGTGGAAATAGTCCCAGTATGGCGATCCCCCATTAGGCAAACGACCAGGGAGCGCTAATCGGAGTTAGGGGAATCGATGGTCGACGCTAAATGTTGGCGTTCCATTGGCATCGGTCGCACTTCTGGACGAAGTCTACGGCATCTTTCTGAAGTGTGGGCTAGTAATATCCTTGGTGCAGAATCTTTGTAGGCCAAGGCTCGACTTTCGAGGTGGTTCCCGCAGATTTCTTTATAAACTTCTCACATGACGTAATCTGCCTCTGAGGGTCGGAGGCATCTGAGGAGCGGAGATGTGAAGGACCTACGGTAGAGCTTGCATTCATATAGGAGGTATCGAAAAGCTTGGCGTTTGATTCGACGGGCCTCGACTTCATTATCAGGAAGGATTTCATTTTGCAGGAAGTTAACAAGTGGGTCCATCCAGCTCGGCTTGGTTTCAACACAGAGGATTGGTTCGGGCTCCTCGGTGCTTGGGGCTTAGAGGTATTCAAGCATTGTGGTCTTCGGGAGCTCGCTCATACGGAAAGTTTCCAGCTTTGACAGCTAGTCCGTCCTCGCATTCTCTGCTCTGGGGATGTGCTGGATGTCGAAGGCGCTTAATGTGGAGGTAATGTCTCGCACCTTTTGGAGGTATTTCTGTATTGACAACTTTCTTGCCTCAAAATCTTCCAAGATTTGGCTCACGACCAGTTGGAAGTCGCTGAAGACCTTCAGGCTTTTGACCTTGAGCTCTTTTGCTAACTTGAGCCCGACAATGAGCACCTCGTATTCTGCTTCGTTGTTAGAGGCAGGAAACTCGAAGCGTAGAGCTTGTTCCGCGACCACCCCATTTGGGCTGATAAGAATGAGGCCAGCACTGCTGCCCCCTGAGGTTGAGGAGCCGTCTACGTGTAGATTCCATGGTTGCTCCGGGGTATCCTCTTTTGGTGTGAGCTCAGTCTCGGGGGCATCTTATAAGGTGAACTCTACTATGAAGTCAGTGAGCACTTGTGCCTTGATTGCCGGCCTTGGTCGGTACTCGAGGTCGAATATTCCAAGCTCGACCACCCACTTTGCGATTCTTCCTGCGCGATCCGACCATTGTAGGACTTGCTTTATGGGTTCATCGGTTAATACGGCCACAGTATGAGCCTGAAAGTACGACCGGAGCCTTCGGGCTGAAATAAGCAGCGCGTAGACTGTCTTCTCTAGCTTGGAGTATCGGATCTCTGCGTCCCCTAGAACTCGGCTGGTGTAGTATATCAGCTTTTGAGATTTGTCTTCTTCTCGAACCAAGACCGAGCTGACCGCTACCGGGGAGACAGCCAGGTACAGATAAAGGAGCTCACCTGGTTGGGATTTTGTGAGCAATGGAGGGGAGGCGAGATGGCGTCTGAGCTCTTCAAAGGCTTGTTGGCATTCTTCGGTCCACAGAAAGTCCTTCGGCCATTTGAGGACTTTGAGGAAGGGAAGACATCATTCCGTCGATTTCGAGATAAACCTCCCCAGGGCCGCTACTCGTCCGGTGAGTCGTTGTACCTCCTTGACTATTCTTGGTGGTACCATTTTCTGCAGTGCTCGGATCTTCTCGAGGTTTGCTTTGATCCTACGTTGGGTCACCACGAAACCGCGGAACTTGCCTGAGGTAACCCCAAAGGTGCATTTGATGGGGTTGAGCTTCATCCGGTACTTCCTAAGAGTGGAGATGTTTCATCGAGGTCGGTGATGTGGTGCTATGCCGTTTGGCTCTTCACTAGCATATCGTCCACGTAAACCTTCATGTTTCGGCCTATCTGGTCTTTGAAGACCTTGCTGACCAGCCTTTGATATGTCGCTCCAGAAATTTTCAACCCAAACGGCATTACTTTGTAGCAGTAGAAGCCCTTGCCGGTGATGAAGGCTGTCTTCTTCTCATCCTCGGGCGCCATCCGGATCTGATTGTATCCCGAGAAGGCATCCATAAACGCGAGCAGCTGGTGTCCTGAGGTCAAGTCAACAAGTTGATCGATCTTGGGGAGAGGGAAGCTATCCTTCGGGCATGCCTTGTTGAGGTCGGTGTAGTCCACGCACATGCGCCACTTTCTGTTGGCTTTCTTCACGAGGACCACATTGGCTAGCCAGTCTGGGTAGGTGACTTCTCTGATGAAGCCGGCCTCGAGGAGCTCATCAACCTCCTCAGCCGCTGCTCGCTGTTGTTCTGGTGCGAAGCTCCATTTCTTCTGCATCACGGGCTTGTGGGTTGGTTTCACCTGGAGTTGGTGGACCATGACTTCGGAATCTATTCCCGGCATATCAGTGGGCGACCAGGCGAAGACGTCCGTGTTGGATTGGAGAAACTCGATCAAGCGATCTTGCTCGCGAGGCTCAGGCCAGAGCCGATCTGTACGGTCTGCCCCGGACAATCTTTTCTCAAGGGGATTTGAATGAAGAGCTCGCCAGGTTCTGCCCGTTCCCTCTTAGGCTCGTCTCGTACCTCCAAAGTTTCGATGGGCAGTACCTAGTCCAAACCTTAGGCTGACGCGTCAGTTGATTATTCTGCTCGGCTTGGTGTTTTAATTGGTTACTTTGCTTTGAGGGTTGTCATGTAGCATTGCTTGGCTGTTACCTGATCCCCTCGAACTTCCCCGACCCCTCGCTCGGTGGGGAACCGCACGAGCAGATGATAAGTCAAAACTACGGCTCGGAGGGTGTTGAGTCCTGATCAGCCAAGGATAACGTTGTAGACCGAAGGCAGTCGGACCACAAGGAAGTCCGTCCTCACAGTGCTTTCTCGAGGAGCAAACCCAGCCGTGATAGGTAAGTTAATCACACCTTCAACCAGAACTGAATCTCTGGTGAATCCGACCAGCGGAGCATTCATTCTTCGGAGTTGGCCCTCCGTTATTCTCATTTTTTGGAAAGCATCATAATATAAAATGTTTGCCGAGCTTCCATTATCAACTAAAATGCGTTTTACATCAAATTTATTTATGACTATAGAAATGACCACAGCGTCATCATGAAGAGTTTCAACTCCTTTTAGATCTTCATCCGAGAACGAGATGACTTCTGCGGTACATTGACGCTTCGGGAGGGCTTCCTTCTCAACGGATTCTTTGGCCAAGCTTCCTTCGGCAGGGACACCCTCTATCACGTTGATTGTGTCGGCAATGGGCCTATTGTCGTTTTGTCCCTCAAGTGATGTGGCATTTTCCACTGGTTCTCTTCCCTCGCGTCGGTCTCATACAAATCGACCGAGCATTCCTCGATGGATAAGTGCTTTGATCTCTTCTCAGAGCTGGAAGCAATCCTCTGTGTCATGACCATTGTCCCGATGGAAATGGCAGTACTTCCTGGAGCATTTTCGAGCTTCCGTCTGTCGCATTTGTGGTGGGGGTCGGAGGTAGTCATGACCCTCTATCTCCATTAAGATCTCGGTCCGAGTAGAGTTGAGGGGAGTATAGTCTTTGAGCCTCCTCGGTGGCGACCTCGGGCGGGGTGGCGATTTCGATCGGTGTTGCGGTCTTGGGCGAGGCGGGCTCTTAAGCCGAGGCATGTTCTTCTCTCAGCGGGGCGACCTGCTTCTTGGGCGGCCACGCTCCTCGTGACGCTTCTTCTGCATCTTCGAAGGTCGCGGCAACGTCTTGCCGAGTGGCCATGGCTTTTTCTACCTTCGCATATTTCTGAGCTTGGGCCAGCATCTTTGCGAAGTTGGCGGAAAAGTTCTTTTCGATGGAGAAAAGGAACTTGTAAGACCGAGCTCCAGTCTTCAGTGCCGACATGGTAATCAACTGGTCGAGATCGCGAACCTCCCAAGTAGCGGCGGTGAAACAGTCGATGTAGTCCTTCAAGGATTCTTCCTCCTTTTGTTTTATGTCGAGGAGGGAATCCGACGTTCGGCGCTGGTGCCGACTAGCAGCGAAGTAAACGAGCTGTTCGAAGGAGGACATGGTGTCCGACTTCAGCCTCGAGAACCCAAGTCGGGCCATCCCTCGAAAAGTGGCTAGGAAGGCTTTGCACATTAGGGCATCCGAAGATCCTTGTAGTGCCATGAGAGCTCTGTAACTTTCCAGATGATCCAGTGGGTTGGTGGCCCCGCTATACGGTTCTATCTGTGGCATCTTGAATCTCGGTGTGATCGACTCGTTCTCGATCTGACAAGAGAAGGGTGACTTGGTGGTGAAGTAAGGGTCGCCTTATTGTACTAGCACACCAAATTGTTGCGGCTGGATCTGCGGAGCTTGGCCCGTCGAGGGCATCGGCGGCGGGTTCTGGACTGAGCAGCCGGGAGTTGGTGCACATTGTCTGGAGGTATTAGAAGCTCCTCTGCTCCTCAGCCTCATGATCACGACTCGGTCTCTTCCTCTAGCGCCAAATGTTGTCGCTGGAAATGAGACCCGGGGGTGATTGCGGACCAAAGGGAGGAGCTTTCGCCGCAGGCAGTTGTAGAAGGCTGTCTCCGGGAGATGGTGGCAGCTGACAGATACTTTCGGGGAACCTGCAAAAAGCCTGGGCTGGGGGTTCCGGCAAAGGCCCTCCGATGCTTAAGTCAGAGAGGGATTTGGAGATAATTTTTTAGTGGAGAAGTCCAGGAGTGGAGGAGGAAGAGTGGGCCCACTTTCCCCCCATCATCTAGGATTCTAAGAATGACTTACAAATAATCCATCAGCACTTATAGAAGTTCAAAAACTACAAACCGTTGTAAGTTTTTCCTTCAAAAATTAATAATTTACATACATATGCACGTACGTACATATGTATGCATAAGAAAGGAAAACACAAACCTAAGATTCTAAGAATGACTTACAAATAATCCATTAGCACTTATAGAAGTTCAAAGACTACAAATCATTGCAATTTTTTGAGTTGTCACATTGACATTAGCCTATGTAATTCTAGCGTGTTTAGTTGCACGTAACTGAATAATTGCAAGTTAGTTGCATGTAGTGTTAGGACCCGAAAAGCATTTTAAATGATGCCTAGGTCTACTTTAAGCTTGAAGGAAGTCCGATAATTCTACGATAGCCTCTTCATTTTTCAAGAACCAATCATGCCTTGCACAAATCATTGTAAGTTAACGATCTTGAACAACCTTTCTTTTTTGGCATCCATCCTGATCAGTTGTAGGAGAGCCGTTTCTAATATGCACTCTTGATCCAAAATATTTGTATGCTAAGAGGCTCTTCCCCTTAACAAGAGGCTATTTAAAGTTGCTAGCCTTTTGGCTCCTGAGGAGCTAAGATAACCTTAAGAAAAGCATATATTCCACATTGGTTCGATTCATCTGACATACATGTATCCTTTTGTTAGTGTTAGTCAAAATTGTACAATTTGGCCTCTCTCTGTCTGATATCAGTGGACATGAAGGTCTCTTCAGTGCGACTAGAGAGGTCCACCCCAAAAGAAAAAGATGGAGCGACTTTGTTATCTTTATGATCTATATTTTCCTAGAATGGAATACAATGCACTAGAGAGGAACTTAACAAGACTCGATCCGTTCTCTCTCCTTTCCCTTTGCATGAAGATCTTCATCCCTTTCCTTTAATTGCAAGTAGTTCTATGCGCCGCCCGTTGGTCACCACAAACCAGCCAATATGTATTGATGGATGCCAAAAGGAATCTTTGCCGACTAAAAGGAATGATTTGTGGAATAAATGCAAGCCGACCCTTATTTGCAAGAGGCAAGATAAGTTCTTTGATTAGAATGTAAGAGGAGAGATACGAGCTGGAAGCATGAAAGAACTTTCTTGACTTTATAGGGTATCAATTCCTTCGCATAATGCATGATATGTCTGTACATCACTTCGAAGCATGTGTTCGGGTTGACCTAGTTTGTATTGATCTGATCTAGTGGCTAGAATATTTTTGACATGATCGAGACTCGGTTGGCGTTGATTGTTTTCCGGTTTGCAAGAAGCCTACCACCAGTCTTGTATTTCAGTTAACCCCTGTATTTCACATATAACTTACTAAATACTAGCTTGTTTTCTTCGGAAAAGAAAAAAAAGAAAAGAAAAGAAACATTACTAAGTTGTCTTCAGTCCCCATTCAATTGCAGGTAGAGATTAAATATTAAAGAAAATAGGAACAAGTAATTTAAGTATAACTTTCTCTTGTAAACTAATATATTTCTTCTCGATAATGGATTCATAAATAAAAACAGATCATTGAATTGTGGCAATTAAAGACAGAATAATGTGAAATATGTGACATTGCTAAGAGTCGCAAAACAGTCGGAATCAGGAGTTTGGATGATAAAGATAGAATAGATACAAAGCATTGGTGAAGAAATACGGAGGCACACCTTTGCATCTCAAAGTACTACCAGGCATCCCCTGGCGGATTGCAGGGAACTCAAAACGTCAAAATCTTATCACTGAGATAAGGATGCTTTTGCCGTCGAAGCCTTGTTTTGATTCTCCCAAGCTTTCTACATATATTTCTTGGTGAGAAAATCTTTGTACACAGTTGAAAGAGCAAGTTGACCTTATCCAATTTCCAGCTCAACACGAATCGGCTTCTGTCCAAAAACACAGGCAGCGGTAAACTGGAGTCACTTTCCAAAGCGATGATCACGGGGTCAACTTTGGCATGCAGCAAAAAGATCTTCACCTTAAAACTCCTTTGGGCCTATATAAACGTTACAGCATGAGCTCAAATCCACCACACTCGCAGGTCGATCATTTCATCAAAGCTTGTCTTCATTGGCTCTCTTCAGCCTTCTCACTTCTCCATCCACATCCCAAGCTCAGTTCTCTCCATTTCCTTTTCTTCGGTCTTCTCTTTCTGAATTCTAGGCTCTTTTCTCTTGTCTGCTCCTCATTCTTCTTCCTACGTACTGTCCTTTTCATTGGTTTTGAGCTCTTCCTTCTCAAAACTTCCATACTTCTCACAAATCAGAATTAGATCTCCATCTTTCACTTAATTCAACTTCAAGTGTTGAGATGGACAGGGTGATGAGGCTGGCGTCGCAAAGGGCGGTGGTGGTCTTCAGTCTGAGCACATGCTGTATGTGCCACACTGTCAAGAGGCTCTTTTGCGAGCTTGGTGTTAATCCTTCTGTGCATGAGGTCGACGAGGACCCCAGAGGAAAAGAAATGGAGATGGCATTAGCCAAGCTTATGGGACGCTCCCCGCCGGTGCCGGTTGTTTTCATTGGCGGCAAGCTTATTGGATCCACAGACAAGGTGATGTCCCTTCACCTTGGTGGCAAACTCGTCCCACTGCTCCGAGATGCAGGTGCCCTCTGGCTCTAGTAGCTGAAACAAGCAAGCTTTGAAACAATGAAGCAACATAGAATAATTCTAATGCTGTGCATTAGAGTTTGCTGTGAGCAATGTACAAAAGTAAACTATAGTGGTTAAACTTTTGGCAGTTCTAAGTTCCGTTTTCAGCTTTTAGACTGCTCTGTTTCTCCAATGTAGTATACAAAGGGAAGTAATATTTTCCCACCAGCCTTGATCGCAGGCTCTTGTTTATTTTCACAATATGCCTTATATTCTAGGTTGAAACTGACGACAATGTAGTATAGTCTAAATCCACGAGCCAATATATTCATTCGTCATTTATCCGGACAAGGACATGAGCACGAGTTGGCGTAATAATTCAGAATGGCAGAGCAAATAGTAGGAAAAAGCGAATGGAATAAGGTGGTGATGCTTGTTGTGAGGAGCAACTTGTCCTTGTTTCTAAGGTGAAGGGATTGATGTAGTTTTACTCATGCAGCAAATAGGTGATTGTTCTGCTTCAAGCCATCTATCTGATGATTTAATGTTACATAATTCATAATTTTTTTTAATCTTTTGTACAACGTTGGTTATAACCTGTTGGAGCTTGTACAAAGCTTGCGAGTGTTTCTCATGAAGAGTAATTCCTTGCATATCCAGGCTATGCATGAAGAGATACTAGAGGTTTGTTAAGTCTGAAAAATATAATCTTGGTTAAGTTTTTAGATGGCAAAATCTTATAAGAAATTCAAAGAGTGAGTTGCGCAGAACATTGATATATAGTGTGAAATTTCATATGCTTCCTAAAGGATAAATGTAGACCGTCTAATATGCTTTGCATATGCTCTTTGGCCAACGAAAGTTGTTATTTCTTGGCATATTTGTGAGAACTCGTGCGGACATGTGTTTAATCCCACGTCGGCTATGCACTAGATAAAGTTTCGGTACTTACATAAGACCAAAAAATTCAAATAATTTATTCTGCCTAGTCTTTCTAGATAAAGCCCTGAGTTGTGCCAATATTGCTACCTCCATGAAAAGTTTCACATAGCAAAAATAATGGATAATTGAACACTGGTTGGCCAGTCAGGTTGAGCTTAAAGTACAATTAGTTATTGATTCTTCATGGAACACAAGTAGGATGCAACATAAACTCCTGAAACTTTATGTTCTTTGGTTACATTGCTAGTCTTCCAACCCTAAACCTATTAGTTTTGTAAAAGGACACTGCTTATGGCATTCTCAGTTACATGCAACCTTTTTCACCCTTTTATCCTCAAATGAATAGCTCCAACACCAGCTGCCAACACCCAAGAAGGGAAAGAACCACAAGGAATTCTGGTTTTCTTAATTCAAATATTCCACCATATCCAAATGATTCAAAAGCAAAAGAACTATCCAGAATAGAGGAATTTATATCAACCTCCCACCCATTTGTACATATCTCTGTTCCTTAGAACAATCATGTGTGACAAATTGAGAGCTACACACAGCCCACTTTATGACATATATTCTCTTCTAATCTTTAGACTATAGGCATAAGCTCTTCTCATTATTATATCCTCATGTGCTTGTGCTGTCCAATCATCATCAGATGAACATTAGGGGGCCACATTTGATGCCAGTGCTAGTACATGACAAGTAGGGCCACAGTTGACAATCATGGACCACTTCTGGTCCAATTTGGACCCCACCTAGATCTTCTAATTCACCAGCCTTCAAAATAGACCCAGCCTCATTTAACAATGTCTTGTTTGGATCAAACAAATTGGACCTGAACTTAATCAGAAGTAGACTTGGCCACAGGGTGCACAAAGAGATTGTGTAGGTGAACTTGACAAGGCTTTTTATTGTTTGGCCTTTTTTTGTTTACATTTGATCCATCTTATTGCTTAGCAGACTCTCAAAAACAATTACTTGGCAATATACAACCAAAGTTTTTGATGTCAGATACCCTGGCAATCTTGCTGGATGGCATGATGTCAAGAGATTTCGCATTATCTTTATTCTTATGCTGGGCTCACAAACTTGGAAAATTCTAAGATATCCTGAGATCTTGGCCAATGTCAGCAAATATCAACCCATATAGCTAGACCAAGATTAAATATTATTTAACCTATTGATTTTTTTTTGATATTTTTAATTAGTAAAATCTACTTATTTACTTAAGATCGCCAAAAAAAAATGGAAAAAATCATGGCTAATATGTTGACATATATTAACAAGCCAATGTAACAATTTATTTTGGCTAAGATTAAATATAAATGGTATCAGAGAGCACTTGGTATTGATAAAAACCGCTAGGCCAAGGTAAAAACTTTCTATACAGAATGGCAAAAATCCTCCGTAGAACACCTCAGGGTTTGCCGCAACATACACTTTCTTACGGTATAACTCTTCAGAAATTAACTCTTACATTTCGACCAAATCAGAGTTGTTGATAAAAGCATTTAAAAAATTTTCATTAAAATTTATTTTCTTAAAATAAATTAAATATGGTTAAGGCCTAACTAGGTCTTTTCAAGGTCAATGTTTTGCACTTCTTACATATGACATGCAATGAATCTAAGAAAATCATGAACAACTAGATGTTAGATAGATAGGCAGGGGATGATGTTTGCAGCTTTTGTGGCCTTTGATTGGATAATGCTCATACCGTCTAAGGGCATCAATAAACTAGATAACCTAAATCATGGCTGACTCGACCAATCTTGATGAGTAATTTTCAAAGATGTGGACAAAAATGGACCACCAATCTACTGTATTAATTTACGCCTGATCAAATAAAGTGATCCAACAAATCAAAATGACTCACACATGTTAAAGTGGATCATCTATTTGCAATTTTCTGCATGGTTTCAAGAACAACACATCATGTTGTAGGATGCTCTAGATTCGAATCTTGATGACAGTGTTTCTGATTTGACCTAGTTAATTTTGGTTGATGGTGCTTCATAAAGTCATACTTATGATCATGTGGTTCTAATGGGCCATGAAAGTAACCAGTCATAAAATAAATTATGGCCCAACTTGTAGAACTGGTCCATTGGCATACATATTGGGCCGGGCCAGCCCATGATCGAATGGGCCAATATGATATGGGCTGGTTAGGTTTGGGTCAGAACAATTTAGGCCCCATTTGCAATTGACCTGAGCCTGGGCCTGATAGCATGGCTGACCTGGCCAAATACATAAATATTCACATGTATATTAAGCATATGTATTGCAATATATAGTATAAATATGTGACTAAGTAGTGCTTTTAAATAAAGATTACTAACTTTTTAAGAATTATTCCTCCAATATAGCATTGTACACAAATTACTGAACTAGATTTGGATTCATAAACATGTTGCCGTGGGATGAGAGATGACTCTTATATTCATAATAACTTCTTCTGATCCTTTTTGTAAAATTTAAAATTTATAGAAAATTGAGATAAACATGGATTCGCTCGATGGGCAGCCTAACTAGCCTTGCTCGTCATCCAAACTAACATGAGCTAACTCGAGCATTAGTTCAGATAGTACCACTTCTCGCCACGGCAAGAGGAACCATGGTCCAATTCCGAGCATCGTCGACTCTTGCTTTGACTCATGATTGGCAAAGCCTCAGTTCCTTGAGCAATGGCTTAATCTGCATGGGAACATAGGCTAAAAAATAAAATTAGAAAAAAAGGGGGCAAACTTGATCATAACTTGAGGTTGCTTCTAGCTTCTTTTAGACTGAGGTTAGGCCCAACTGAGCATGATCCATGAGCTAGTGTTGACGTGGCCCAAGTGTCTAAGCCCAAGACCATCTATAAGTTGGCCCAACTGGTATGATGTGCATCCCTACATGGTTAATCTGTTGAGCTCTCTTTAATTGCCCAAACACAACTGGAGATATATTAGATATTTCAATCCCTACGGTTGATGTAGCAATATCCTTGATATGTAGGCATGCATATCGAGCATGTTCGGCCTGGCCAAGTGTATGGGTATCATACGCCCGATCCATATCTCTAAACGCTCGTAAGCGATATCAACACTTACATGTAACTCGAGATGAAGTTGATCTACCCCAACACAATTTGGATAAAACATGAGTATTTGATGCACGTATCTTCTCTTTTGCCAAAGATTTTTTTTGTTTCCAGTCATAAGCAGACAATACCAAATATTACTAGATTGATACAAGATTGAAAGAACAATTGCCAAATCTATTCGAGCAGCTATCCTCAAATGAATGATAGCTTTGGATTTATATGATACATACCATGCCAATCTGTGGGCTGACTCAGCCCAAGATTTTTTTTTTTTTTTTTTGGCAACAAAGAGTGGAGAAACTACACTACAATCTCATGAAAGCAACTTTCTAAGCATCGTCTCTAATTAAAGAGGCAAGTTCAGTGGGACAACTATCATTCCAAACTGTGCACACTTACATAATTTGCTAAAAAAAATCAGCAACTCGATTTGCTTCCCGCACGATAAAAGAAATTAAGCATGATAGTACAAAGAGTCCTTATGTTTCGAAGCAGTGGATGCTGATATGAATCATGATCTAGCCTTGCTTCCATAAGAGCCATTTAAATATTTTGTGGGAGATTACATGTTACAAAATATTCTCTCTTCTAAGTTTCTGAAGGCATTTTATGCCCACCTGCTGAATGGGCAAAAGCCTACGTATGTGACGTGAGCGCCGGACTGCAACCTCAGAGAATCCCACAAGCCTACTCTTACACTCTAATGGTTGTCAGGAGCTTCGGCTCTCTTTTCATGACAATTGTACTATGTTCGATTTGTCTCCCTACATTCTTCCCCCAAACAAACGCTTTTGGTACTTTTTTTAGTCCTATTTACTGACTGATTAACTAGAAGCACAGAAGTGTGCCATTATATAATATTTTTCTTTTTGTCGCCATGTTCTATAGCATCCGAGGATTGTTGGAGAGAGGGAGGTGGTGAGAAAGCAATCCAAGAGAAATAAATATTTTTTAAGCCAGCAAAATATTTTGATCATTATGAAAGTTCTTAAATACTTGATGTTGGCTTGATGAGCTACATGTTTGCCCTTCAATGCTAATATTCATTCTCAATTTCGACAATATAATTATTATTTATTGATAAGTTGCGAGGATATACATTAATTTTGTGCTAGCACATTAGTTCATGCATGTATATGGTTTATACCCAATTTTGTCTGAATTTGAACTCTTTTATCACAGTGTACTAATTTATTTTTATGATTTCGTATGTGGAAATTCATCCTTCTTTCTTATGATTTAGTCACTTGATCACTCTTTTCTACGTATGGTATTAATATGAAAAGCCAAAATTCTATTCCATATAGATGCTATGGATGAAACCAATCGATTGTATTGTTCCTAGTACTTCGTTTTATTAAAATTAACTTTGTTGGCATGAATTCATATCATGCAGCAAAAATCAATCAAAAGGAAATCCAGCATTTATAACTGAAATTCAAATCAGCCGAGCAAGCAAAAGGGATTAATTTGTAACCTTATTTTGAGCAAAGATTCGAACCCATCCCCGAGCGATAGTTGTTTCAAGACCAGCCAGGACTAACCAATTTCTGAACTCAATTAGATCTGAGCACATCGGATAAGGTCTAACTTTCATGTCATTCTATTTGACTGGGCCCGCATGCCACTTGGGGTGCAACAACATCCATTTATCATGTTCTAGCTCAAACATAACAACCAGATCCAAACTAATCTAGCTGCACCGAATAGACTTTCGAACCCAAAATAGTCCAGTTCAGGCATAGGATCCGATCTGCTCGAACAATTAATCATAATAGAGCTCCACATTGACAAAAGATCTGGCTCCAAAAGAACCCCATTTTTCCATCAAATTGAGTAGAAACCCTTTCTTTCGCCATTTAAGGGTTCCGATGACTTCTAGACTTTAACTCCTTTTTTTTTTTTTTTTGGTAAAAACGGCAATTCATATAGCTCTAACGTATGTACATCCTGCCAAATCAGAAGAAAACAAAAAATACAAAACAGTCGGAAGCTCTACTGTGGATGTCCAGCAGAGCTCCCCAGAATGCCGTGCAACATAGGAGACGACCCAGTCTGCTATCCTATTCGCCTCTCGAAAAACGTGTACTGCCTGAAACTCATCCATCTCCATAGCCAGCCTGCGGGTCTTCCGAATAAGTGGGTGACCATCTCCATACCTATCCGCACCCCGGATCCAGGCTATCACAATAGAGGAGTGCCTCCAAGATACACCTGCCCAGCCCCAAGCACCCGCCTCGCATAGGATATGCCGGCCCAGGCCGCCCATAGTTCTGCTCCCGCAACCATGAGACCTGTCGTACCCCGGCCACCCACTGCAATCAACCTCCCAAAATGGTCTCTGATAACAAAACCAACCCCTCCTGATCTCCCATCCCTCGCCACACTACCATCGAAATTTACTTTGAGATAACCAAGGGGTGAGGGCACTCAAGAAACAACGGCAAACCTCGGCGCTGAAAATAACTGAATTGAACGTAGCAAGATGACTTGGTGTTCTTCTAAAATAAAACATACATCAAGACTCATTAGAAACAGTTCACTGGTTTTGAATGCATGGATCAATCCAAAGAGATTTTGGCGATTTCCTGCACCTATGAATTGACCAACATCTTTGGTTGATCCTAACCTATGGATGACTAAGATAGCTTGGTCAAACAAAGTTTTGCTATCATGTTTCTTGTTGAGTGCAATCTATAATTGTCGTAGTTTGATATCTAATTTTAGGATCAAGTAAATGGAGTCAATTTATTTTTTGAATCTCAAATAGTATTGCCTACTTGGCTCCTTGGAGTGGTGGTACCATAAAGCTTGTAGCACTGTTAGATTACCTAAAATTGACCATGGCATGAACAAAAAAGAAAAAAAAACAACATTGCATGTTTAAAAAAATGCACTGTTGGAGCACATAATAAATGGGTGCAAGTTGAAACTTGAGAAAATAAAAATAGGTCATATAGACACTAATAAATGGAATTGACCACATGGTCAATCAACTGCATAACCACATTGCTTCCACTCCAAAATCTGTTTCACCATGATCCATGTCCATATCCAACATGTCTTGGAAAACCACCTGCAGTTGTGGGCAATCATGAATATTGTTAGTATGGATAAACAACAATTGGCCAACCATCTTCATGCATGGCACTTCACTATTGATTTCAGATTGTGAGAATGGTAGGAGGGAAGCAATTGACTTCAAGAACTAATTTACAAGTGCCATATGAAAGGCATGGTTTGCACAATAGTATATCTGTGAGGACTCGTGTGAGCGTGTGTTTAGTCTCACATCAGTTATTTGCTGGGTAGATCTTGGGTACTTATACAGGATCAAAGAACCCAAATAATACCTTCCAGCCAGCCATTTTGAGTGAGGTCCTGAGTTGTTACAAATGGTATCAGAGCAGATCCGACTCATAACCTATGTGAATTAAGGAATACTGCAGCACGGATCCATTGGGGCTGACCACGAACCGATCGTGGTGTTTGTGATTAGATTTGAATGGATTTGAACCCTTAGCCTGACAAAGATGTTAGGGTTTAAACAGAAGGAGTATGTGAGGACCCATGTGGGCGTGTGTTTAGTCCCACATTGATTATTCGCTGGGTAGATCTTGGGTACTTATACAGGATCAAGAAACCCAAATAATACCTTCCGGCTAGCTATTTTGGGTGAGGTGCTGAGTTATTACAGTATCTATATCTAGTTTAGATTTTTACCAAATACATGCTTAATATTATTGAATCATACCATTTGACATTAGTTGAATTTGAAGTAAGCATAACCTAAACTAAGATATACCTAGGGAGGAATATTTCTTATCTGACTTAATCTTTGCATTGCTACTTGGGCCATTTTGATTTAGTCATTTCAAATGAAAATACTCAGCCAATAATCTAAGTGAGACTCTCATATCCATTTACCTGGAAGTGCAGCAAAAGTCTTCTTTATTTTTTGGTCTTTTCCCTTGATTTTACCATAAGTCTCACTTTCCTGTCACTCAAATAAAAAAAGGCATCAAATTTAAGTTGCACTATAAATATTTTAGATTTAGGTCAGTCTGGCCTAGGACCTCATAACATGTGTTATATTGGATGGTCAGACCTTAAATTGGCATCTATGTATAGCTTATTAATGTATGAGACTTCTTGGTAAGTAATAAATGGCGTTACAATCCTAGGAGCCTTGAGTTTTGACCTTACCACAAAGTATTCTTTGTAGTCTCTGGTCATGGTTCAGGAGGATTAAATTATTTTCCCAAGTTTCAAATAGTTGCCCAGGTGGAAACAATATGAATGCAGGAAAAAGTTTTCAATTTTTGTATGCTGCTTGTATGGGAGACTCCTTTGAGATTCAGCTATTGGCTCTTACTAGTGACCTAGTTAGCTAACCGCTAAATAATATGGTTGACCCAATATTTGTTTAACTTGATCGAAAGTTGATTTGGTATAGAATTTGATATGTCAACTCTTTGAGGACAATGTCAACCCTTTAAGGATCTTGGTTGGGCAATAATCTTCCCATCTTTGAATTTCATTTTCGGTAGTTGGTAGGAGAAGCCTCTCAATAGTTTGCATGATTTTGATTGTTACAAGCACAATTTGACAAAGGTGTTGATTTCAACCCAAATTTGTAACTTAACCAATTCAAGTAATGCAATTTTTAGGTTTTATGCAAAGGTTTAGTATCTCAATTTTAAATAAATCATTTTAAGGCTTGGAGGGCATAGCTCGTTTTATGTTACTTAACGCTTACAAGGATGAATTATATTTGATTGCAAAGATCTACATTTATGAATTATATTTGATTGCAGAAATCTACATTAAGTTACTCAAGATAGGAATAGTGAAGCCTCCTTAAGGATGTAGATTCCTTTACAAGCAATAACTTATATGTTTTTTTGAAGAAAAAATGAAAGAGGATCCTTTATAAAATCTTCGCTAATGATCTCGAGAAAAGTTTTTATGAAATGCATTAAATAAATTCTATGCCTTACAAAATACTTTTGACTCCTTATTGAAGACTTACCCATTTTCTAGCTATTCTTAATTTAGCTTCTAAAATAACTACATGCGACCAATTTATAGCTAAAGTAACCATATATAGGATTATATATTTATGTCATTTTATACTATGAAATTTTAATTGACTAAGTAATGTTGAAATTTGCTAAGTCATGTTGGGTTCAAATTAACCAAACCCACCCCACTTGCGTGAATAATAAAGTTGATAGATAAATTAAACTCCGTTCTACATCGGTCAGTTTTAATTAGCTAGGGTTGATGTTAACCAGTCTATTTGCCCCCATTATATGAGCCAATTAAGGAGCTGAAAATGTTCACATTACTTCAATAATCTAGTTACTAATTTATCTGTATTAAAATAGAAATTTAACCATCCAGTTACTCAGTTATTAATCTGTATTAAAATAAAAATTATTGAGTCTTGAGCCCACCTTCATCCAGGCACAACGATAAATCAAACTCTGTTGTCACAAATTCACTATTTCATGACCATATCATCTTTGGAATGTCTTTATCTAGTTAAGACCTTTGCATACACATTTAATATAAGGCATTTTTGATAATATAATTCAATATCAAAGCTACCCCATGTTCCAAGTTCAAGTTATGGAATGGGTGGCCTGTAGACAGGGTCATTTGGATAAAAAAGGGACTGAAGAGATGCCCATGGAAAGGGCTATCTACTTACAAAAGTGCAACCGCCATGCAAAGAGAGAAAACCTAGTTGTCCTGCAGCGAAATATAACACATGAAAATGGCTATCTGCATCAAAGTAAAAGCCGGTGCATCATGTCAGGGGTGCACCACAGGAACAATTCAAGATGAGGTGAGCGGGTAACAATTTGAGGTGCTGCATAATAAATGAGGTCCATAGAAACGAGAACTCTGCTTAGTATGATGCACCTGATGTAGGATATAATTTCTCCTTACAGTGGGCTGCTACCAAAAATATCAGATGTAGAGTTGATAGTATTATTGTATGCTTAATAAAGAATATTCTCGCACTTCTTAATACCTTGACATATTTTCATGTATTAATTAGGGTTAGAAAGGGTAGTGCTTATAGAGTATAAACAATCAAAATAAACTAATTCAAATATCTCACTTGTTAGTAGAATCACAGGCACCCATCGTATTCTCCCTTTTTTTCTTTTTTTGGTAAAAAATAGGAGGGGGAAGAGGAGAACCTCACCCGCGTAGCAGCCTCCACTGGGCTCCCTTCCACCATGGAATGTTCGATGCAAGCCGTAAGTTTCCGCGTATCCTCCTCGACCCGTGGGTTCTCTCCACTGGATTCCCCATCCACGTGTGAGTACGTCACCCCAGCGCCACCTGGGTACCAGCGGACCAGTAGTGCTTCCACCAAAAACGTCCAGATGTGGGGCATCCGGTCCCCAAATTTAATCGACGCCCGCACGTTTCGAACCTGGACCACCCCGGTGGAAACAAAGCTCTCTTCTCTCTATACAACTTTTAAACAAAATGATAATTTTAGTGATAGCATGAGACGACTAAATTAAATAAAAAACAAAGTGTTCATGTTTTTCTTGTCGTACATAGCACGAAGGTGTCAGCTTTTGCAGCCATTCACGAGGTCGGTGCTGGTTTCATCAGCTCACACGCTAAGGGCAGCCCTGAAGGCCACGCGGCCTTGCATGCTCGTACAGGATGTTTCGCATGAAGAGAGGTGTCATTTCTGCCCCGCTCCATGCATCGCCGACATCGTTCTATCCGCTCCATCGCTTTACATATACTTCCATTTATTGTCGTTCTTAAGAAGAAATAGGAGGTGCATTAAACTAAAATTAATTTTATTTAATGACGAAATTAGTTTTGATGAGATGGGGAATCATAGCCATTCATTCTTGCTCTCAAGTTCATTTTATGTGCCCTACACAAGTTTTGGGTGGCTTAACATTCTAGGAAGACTTACCTTGGAAAATATATTCTCCATAGAATAGAAGTTGGAGTGTGAAAGCCGTTCTTAGCCCTTTGCCTGTTAATTAACTACACATTCCCTCGTCTAGCGGCTGAGCCCCCACAGACAATCTGCTGACTTTTCCCCTTGCTTGCTCTCTCCTCTCATTACAGCTCTTTCCTCTTTGCTCTCCTTTTTTTAACCCAACCTCAGCCCCCCCTCTCTCTCCCAGTCCCACCTCCCCACAAAAAAACCGTCTCTCTCTCTCTCTCTCTCTCTGTCCTTCCCCCCTCCTACTCTTATTTCCTTTTCTCTTACAGTTTTATCTCATCTTGCATCTTTGGGCTCGCCCTTTCTTCTCTCTCCTTTCGTTTTCGGAAAAAAATCGTTTTTTTTTCCGGTGATCTGATCGGCCGCGGGAATCGCAGCGGCTTGAGCGCGGTGGCGACGATAGTGAACGAGCCAGAGAGTAGCTGCCGTTAAAATTTGAGATTTTGGGAGCTTTTTCAATCTCTTTGTGGGCATTGGAGATGGGTTGTTTCTCATGTTTTGGATCGCCAGATAAGGAGGAGGAGGAGGAGGAGGAGAAGGAGAAGAATGAGGAGAAGGAAGGAGGTGGGGATGTTATGAGGGACACCTCAGGTGCTTCATCTTCTCATCATGGGACCAGAGCTAGCTCAGGTAGTGTGTTTTTTCGAATTTTTCTGTGGAAAGATTGGTTTTTTAAGTCATTTCGATCAACTTAATTCGATATTTGTCTTGCTGTTCATCTGCAGCTATCTTATTACTCGAGAATTTGGATTTTTCCTGTGAAAGATTGAATTTTTTTGATTAATTTTAATGATCGCTCTTCAGTATGACTCTGGCTTATCTTCAGTGTTTTTTCTAATCTATTTTGAGTTTTGGTTTGTGCTTTTAGTCCCCATTTTCCCCTTAATTTGGGCTCTTGTCCTTCAGTCCCCTGTTTTGTTTTGGTTTACTTTGTGGTTTGGATTGTTTTAATGTTTTTCTTATGTTCCTTCTTTTGAGTAAACAGTTTATGAGCTGTTTGGGGATTACTGGTTGTCTGAGAGTTATTTCCAGTATATATGAATGACTTGAATGACTTCGTTCAAGGAGCAATGATTTAAAATTATGCATTCGGTAGTTTTTCGCTTCGCCGGGTAGGGAAGTGATGGTATTGAAGTCATTATTTGGCGAAACATCTTCCACATTGCTCTAAGATAACGAATTCCATTTCCCAAATCTTTTGTCTATTGATTATAGTTGTTGCCATGTCATATGATGGTTTTCATCAACATTACGAACTCCAAACAGGGTTTCTGATATACTATCTCATCGTTTGCGGTCAGAGACTTATTTTTTACCATATTTAATTTGATTTTCTTACTTAATAATATTGATTTTTTTTTTTTTTTGGTGCAAGACAAATCAAAGATGCAGAACGGTTCAAGCTCCAGGAATGAAACATCAGTGCCCAGAGATGGAACATCATCACGTATCGCAGCTCAAACTTTCACTTTTCGTGAGCTTGCTGCTGCAACTCAGGACTTTAGACTAGATTGCCTTCTGGGGGAGGGGGGTTTTGGTCGTGTGTATAAAGGACACTTGGAGAGCACTGGACAGGTCAGCTGATATCACATTACTTGATTTTATGTGTCAATTCATGAACCATGTTTCTTTAATCTATTCTCTATAGCTTAATGAACATGTTTAGTGAAATTAAAATTAGAATTCATTGCATCTGGTCCATCTTTGAATGTTCAGTTAAGACCTGTAAAAAGGAAAGAACAAGGGCACCATGCATGTTTCTACATGTGCAAATCATGTCTAGTTTGTTCTTATGTTTTGATCTGTTTTTTTTTTTATAAGCTGTTGCTTGCTGGTTTTGAGTCATGGAGCCAAAAAAAAAAAAAAAAATATTTTGGCAGGTTGTTGCTGTAAAACAATTGGACAGGAATGGCCTTCAAGGGAACAGAGAATTTCTGGTGGAGGTGCTCATGCTCAGTCTATTGCATCACCCAAATCTTGTCAACTTAATTGGTTACTGTGCCGATGGAGATCAACGCCTCCTTGTGTATGAGTTTATGCCTCTAGGATCATTGGAGGATCATTTGCATGGTCAGTTTCTATACCTTCTTTAAGCTAGTGATTACAAAGTTATTATTTATTTCTTTATTGCTGGGGGAGTTCATGGAACTGACATTCGATACAAGTGTCCACTGCCAGTGATACGAAGAACACCTTGGGTTCTTAAAATACATCTAAGACAAGACAGTGGATAAACTTCAATTCTTTATGCTTCATTGTGTTATCTTATGATCTGCTTACTATGAAGTTGGCACAATTTGCTTGGATATTAACTTTTGATGTTTATGCAATATAATGAGGAATTTGCTCAGTTCACCTAGATTCTGTTTTTAGAAGTCTCTTGACAGAATGTCTTGAAGTCCATGCATCACTCTGGTGCTCTTAGCTCGATAGAAAGAAAATACTTTTGCTTTTTGAAGTATCAGAATTTGTGTTATATATGATGATTAGAGTACTTGGTTATCCTTTTATAGTTCACAATTCGAGTACATAAATCACACATCATTCTTTCACAGATATTCCACCTGACAGAAAACCCCTTGACTGGAATATGCGGATGAAGATTGCAGCTGGTGCTGCTAAAGGCTTGGAATACCTGCATGATAAGGCAAACCCTCCTGTTATATACAGAGATTTCAAATCATCAAACATCCTACTCGGTGAAGGATATTTTCCTAAGCTGTCTGATTTTGGGCTTGCAAAACTTGGCCCTGTTGGTGACAAGACTCATGTTTCAACCCGGGTCATGGGGACATATGGCTATTGTGCTCCTGAATATGCAATGACAGGGCAGCTGACGCTGAAGTCTGATGTCTATAGTTTTGGTGTTGTTTTCCTCGAATTGATTACAGGGCGTAAAGCTATTGACAACACCCGGGCTGCTGGGGAGCATAATCTAGTGGCATGGGTAAGTAATTTTCCTTACTGTTCTCAATTTCTCATTGTTCACTTTTATTAGAATTTTATTTACATTTTCTTTAATGTCTCGATCATGTGCCGCATCATTATTGTTGGCATGGGAAGTTTATTTTTAAGTTTCCATGTAACTGCACTTCTCTAGATGTGTATGTCTCCATCTTAATATTGTTTAAGGATAATGATAAATATGACAGAAGGGAACTTTGGCAACATCACCTTGCTAAACCATCCCATTGGGCAGAATTTCTTTCAAAGAGTGGATACCAGTTGCGGGGATTTCCTTTTGAGCTGTCATAGCATTCCGGGTGGTGTCGAAATAGACTTAGCTTGAAATGATAATTTACTAGACTTCCTGGTCAGAAGTTTGGAACCTATGAATTCAAAAGAAAAAAAAATCTGAAGTTCTGTGCACTATATCAAGTATTTGAAGATGTGTAGATTTTGAATGTAAGAGAACTGATGCTTGAAGATATAGTCTTCATATTTCTTAATTTTTGAACTTGGAAATTGACAAGGAAATTTCAATTTGATAAACTGAGATGGCAAAAATTTAATGTCAAATAAGTATTGGTTTGATCCTGTATGCAGGCTCGCCCATTATTCAGAGATCGAAGAAAGTTCCCCAAGATGGCAGACCCAAAGTTGCAAGGCCACTATCCACTGAGAGGACTATACCAAGCTCTAGCTGTTGCTGCGATGTGTCTGCAGGAGCAAGCGGCAACTCGGCCTCTTATCGGGGATGTCGTCACTGCACTTACATACCTAGCTTCACAGACATATGATCCAAATGCAGCTGCTTCTCAGAGTAACAGAGCCGGTCCATCCGTCCCAAGGGCCAGAGAGGATTGGAAGAGCCTTGGCTTTGGGTTTGACAATCAACATGCCATCCAGTCACCACATCGGCATTCACCTGACTTTAGGCATAGAAACCTTTTCAGGGGGCCAAACCTTGGAGATGGAGGCAGAGGAGATGTAGTTGGTCAGTCTGGAATAAATTTGGATCTTGCTGAATTGCAGATACAAGAGTCTCAAACGGACAGCGCAATCCGTCTAGGAAAAGCTAGAGAAGCTCCAGGGATTTCAAACCGAGACCTTGATAGAGAGCGTGCAGTTGCAGAGGCAAGAGTGTGGGGTGAAAATTGGAGAGAGAGAAAGAGAATGAAAGAACCCAGCAACTATGATAGTACAAGTGAGTAGTTAAAAGGCATTCTTCGGATTTAATCCATTACATCATGCATTTGCCATGTTAGTCTCTAGCAGAAAAGGCTGTTACAGGTTCTTCAGAGTAGATGCATCATCCATTCCATCTTAGAGCCATTCTCAGTTCTGGGAATAAGGTTGTCAGTTGCTGTGGGTCTGTAATTACTGTGAATTCTCAACCATAAGATCACACTCCTTCTGCAGGTGTGGTTCTTTGGGACTAGATGTGGAAAGTAGGCATCAATTGAAGGGAGGGTTGCATTTAAGAGTGAGTAGATATCTAGCATGTCACAGTTAGGTTGGGTGCAAATTGCTGCACTCTGTTAGGATGGCTGTCTGAAGCCTAAAGAAAAAGGTGTCATAGTTTTGGTCTATAAGGTCTATGTCGGGTATGTTTTTGTATGTCTCATAGCAGTTTTTGTATTTATTTATCTTATATAAAGTATCATATGTTTCATGGCCATGTTTTTGAATGCTTGTGGCGCTTCATCTCTTTTCTTTGAAGAACTTTGCTTCTTAATGCGAATCATACCGCAATCTGACATAAATCATCAGGAACAATGAAAGCATAGGGCTTTATGTTGCTGGGCAAAGCAATAGTTATATTTTTTATGGAGCTCATGTTTGTGTATGATGAGTTTTTTTTTTTTGCCTCATCAGGAACAATGAAAGCATAGGGCTTTATGTTTCCGACGTGTTTATATGGTATTTGGTTTTATTAGATAGAATTTGCAGTATGCATCCCTGTGAGAAGTATGTTTTGCTGATATTGTGCCATCTCACCTCACAAGGACTTGAAATTGCTTCCTGAGTTGTTAGTTGGTCACAATACTAAATTATTGGAAAAAGAGAAAAAAAAAAAGATTCACTGGCTAAATTCTATGGAGAGTGCAACCCTGGCAATCAATTTAGTTTCTTCCTAGTGGTGCTGAGAGCACAAGGCTACATTCTGGCTTGGCACCTTGGGTGGGGTAAGTTGAGGTTAGGGGAGGAGGATTGGTGCTAGGCCCTCCCATATCTCAACAAAGAAAAAAAATCATTTAATTTTCACTCATTTTCTACTTATTAATCAGTTTTTGATGAAAATATTTGATATCTGATTTTTATTGTTTTAAATTCTTTGTAATTACAATGAGATTTTCATGTTTTCCTGAATTCATAGGTTCTCCAATCATGTTATTTATGAATAGATACCAGTCTAGAACTGTAGATACATCAATTAACAGTTGTTTAACAGGACAATGATCTTCTTGCATTTCCTATACAATATCTATGCAAGCGATTTGCGTTTTAACCAAGTTGTGGTAAAGGGAGCAGAGAATTGATGTTTATAATGATGAGTATAAATTGCAATGCTTGCAAGAAACCTATTGCAAAGGAGAAAGATCTTAATAACTTCACATCTAGGAAGGATGATGATGAAATATTAGTTGGCCTAACCATCCTCTTCTTGATATGTGACGTCCACATAGCACAGACTCCAAGTAAGGGTATTCTCTAGTGAAATGAACTAAAAAATGGAACAAAAAATTGTAATGTCACACAGAATTCTAGACGTTGTGTTAGAAACTTTTGAGCACATTGATGTCATTGACTTGACAACATGATGGTGTACTACTTTTTAGGCCTCTTGCCCTTCATCACCTAAAAGAAATAGGCATTTCAAGATCTCAGACAACTTGCGATCCAATTGAGTTATTGAAAAGATTAATTAGCTTAAAGTCCCAGATAATGCAGAGTTTAGAGCTAAGATAATGCAGAGTTTAGAGCTAAGATAATGCAGAGCAATAGGCTGCATGTCTACAGCGTGCTTGCAATCCAATATTAGCTGCACTATTTTGATTATGGTAATTCACTCTGGCCTCCAGCAGCCATTCGAGTACTAACAACAAGACTTGGCCCTGTGATATATGTATGATACCACATCTCTAGTTCATAAGTTCCTCGAAAATTTGGAACGGTATTAAAACAACTAATCATGGTTTTGCCATTCCTCTCAACAGAGCAGTCTAAGACTTAAAACAGCCTGTGTAAAAATCAGCAAAAGAAGAGAGGAAAATAAAGGTAATTTTATCATCTGTAGCACTCAATAACAGCAGTTGTAAAATAAAACATAAACCACATCATTCAATCAAACAACTTGATTAGTGCTAAAACTCAGCTGCATACTTTACAAAAGAATACAGTGAACAACCAATATAATCTGGAGTTCCATTGGTTAAAAAGGTTAGTTTTATATACACAACCTCGGTGACCGTGGAAGAACAATAGAACCATTTACACTGAATACTGACACATTTCTCCAGGACCTTAGCAAGCAGAGAATCATCAAATCTTTTAGCATCAATTCACAAGTAAATGAATACTATGCAGAGCTACTGCAAGCCTCTGTTGATAAATTCAGCTTTCAAAATGATGATGTGGTAGGATCCCTTGACAAGACATTGCTGCCACCAAGGTCCGCATGGTACTCTCCAATATTGGTATCCATTACTACTTTACAGGAGCCTGAACCATCAGACCCTAATTCAATGCCATAATACTTAAGATGGTCCAATATGTTGTTCCCATGCACAGGCCTTCCCCCCCCCCCCCCCCCGCCGCAAAAAAGGTGTAAGCAAGGGAGTTCAGCAGCAATGCGCGGTAAGGATAACAGGTATATGCATGCATACCTGCTACAAGCTGGGTCTTCTCCAGATCCATCACAAATCTTCTCAACCAGATATGTCCTGTTTCCTGCTCCAATGTTATGCAGCCGTACCTGAAATTCATTCTAAGGTGAAGTGTACCATATGGCAGACAATATAGAAAAGTTATAAAAATTTCTTTAAAAAATAGAGGAGGTTTCTAGAAGTGATTGTTGTGAAAAGAGCGGTAGCCGATCAGCATTTAGAAGCTAGGAACTTCTAATTAGGGTGGCATTCCCCCTTTGGAGAAACATATCGGCACCCTCTTCCAAAGTGGTTCATTATTCAAAATCCCCATACCCACACCTGCTTTCATTCTGGCAACTAAGGATCAGCAATCTGGAAAAACAGTAAGACTTGGTTCAACCAAAATTGGGTTTAAGTAAACCTCTTGGCATCTGCCAAACCTGACCCAAACTGCTTGGTTCGGGTAATATTGAGCCGAATTGATTGGGAACCAAGGTCAGTTTGGCTGCACCTGTCAATTAGGATGGACCCCTTTAACAAATCCCAACCTTCCCCAAACCCTCTTGATCACCCGCGCTCTCTCTTGATCTGCCCTCCTCAAAATCTCTCTCTCTCTCTCTCGATCCGCCCATGGAGGCTTCTTCGCTCTTCACTTGGGCTGCTGGTAAGATGTCGGTCATGGGGGACATCGTCTCTATCTGCCACCAACCCCCTCCATGACCTCCAGCCTTACTCAATCTTCTCCATCGCTCCACTAGCCACTAGCCCCCTCAATAACTTCCTGCCTCTGACCAATGACCTCTAGCCTCCGATCGACGACCTCCAGTTCACGATCTGCCTCCGCTTTCCTAGTAGGTCCTTCCTCCTCTTCTATCTCTCCACCTTTTCTCTCTTTTCTGCTTGCTTGCTCTCGTCAGCATATGATCGACATCAACATGTGTATTATGTCAATACGACATGGTACTGTACCAACATGGAACCAACTGGAATGGGTCACAAACCTCTTCTAGGATGGGTTGGGCTAAAACTAAAGTTGCTTTTGGACATGAAAAAGCCATCCTGGTTTCAAGTTCTGGCTAAATGCAACTCGACCCAAAATTATACACCACAGCTCCCAATATAACCCAACATAGAAGGACCCTCATATCTGACCCATATACCTAGCCTAGGGAAATAAATCTATCCAAAGCATGAGTCTTGCAGATTCCAGCTCACGATCAAAATCCTCAGACAATCTAACCTCAATCACTCCAACCAAATCCAACAAAAACCAGGTGGGTTTAAATAATGTTCCAATTGAAACTTTGAAGTTGGACTTGAGTTGGGTTCAAACATGTGGATTTGTGGTTGGCTTGGGCCTGTCAGTCTGAGGTTGTTTGTTGGTTAAGGATCTGGAATGGTCCTTGCTCCAGCCTGACCTGACCGAGTTGCATCCCTAGCATAGGCGACATGAGTCAGCTACATGCAACACCTTGGAAGAAGAGTTAAGATGGAACTAGAGAAGCTAATAACCCGGTGATGGTTAGCTATGATTTTTCATCCAGATGCATGCAAAATCATGTTACGAAGTGTTTAGATCAGAGGTGGACAGACACATACACAAACAAAAAGGTGATTAAACTTCTGAATACATTATAAGAACTGAGAATAGTTTTATCATAGACCTACTTATAAGGTACACTGGAGTTCTTTCCAGTGCTATTTACAAAATAAAATTATAAATTCGACAATAAATTTATTAATTTCAAGTTTTAAGCATTGTATTACCTCAAATGGGAAGTGATGATGTCTTTTGAGGGAAATAAGTACACTATGGTGGGAGATGTGGCACTACATCATTCTCATATGTCACCCAAGCAGTATGTGGTACATGTTTGCTGAAGTAGGAGATAAAAGCAGCATTGCCAACATGAGGTTGTCCAAAGGTCATGAGCTGAACTTCTTGCAGTCCATAGTTAACCTATAAAAGAAGTTGATGATGAAATTATTTTTTCTATATCTAATTAAACCGCTAAGCTAAAATGCAATCACAGCGAAAGATTTGGCATTTTATTGGAATGAAAATAACCATGTAATTAGCAACCTCCTCCCTCAAAACATGGAAATGATAAGCCAGAAGGTTCTAAAATATTATTATAATAGATAGTGGGTCATCATATATAGATGAATAAGAGAAGTTGATGGTAGTTACAGTAAGAACAAATGCACAGAAGGAAGCCCAAGCCCCTCCCATTGAATGTCCACTAACGATGATGTTGATATTCCCATAAAGCTCCCCAGTCTTTTAGCGGCACTTAGAATCACGGGACATAGAGTTGTGTTATGGTAAGCAGAGTAAAACCCATGACACTTAGAATCACAGGACATAGAGTTGTGTTATGGTAAGCAGAGTAAAACCCGTGGTGCACCTTTAATCATACAGCAAAACATGAAGAATAATAATCAGTATCCAGATTCCCAGACAATTTTCAGGCAGTTCCTTAAAACATAGAAGCACCACAGACCATTGCATCTGGCATACCTGGATATTTCAGATCAAGCTGCATCCAGAATAAATCTTCAATCCAATTGTGTATGCTTTAACATGCAATAGTCTATTATAAGCTCCATCCAAGAAAAAGCGGTCCGGAAGACTAGAAGAAATAGATACTTGCAAATATCATTAATAAAGACAATAAACTGTCAAAATGGTGTTGATTCTTATTGGAATCTGGAAATTCTCTTGATGACCCAATGATAGCTGATGCTAGAGAGGTACTATAGAGTAGCAGATTGAGAGTACTATAGAGCAGGTCCAGTGAATGCATCGCAAAGACTACTGCTTGAGATGACACTCATCACTATGCATGCTGGACAAGCTCATCAGAGCTGGAAGTAACCAAAGAAAATTTATAAAAACAATATGGTTAATAGAATTCCCAATTTGGGAAAATTTCCACCATGACATTGTATGCACAGGTGCCATTATGGTAAGGCACATCAACAAAAAACTGGATCTCTTCATGAAAACCAAAACAAATTGGAATTTATCAACTATATGTACAGCGCACATGTAAAACAGCATGTTAAAGTGCACCTTGCTGTACTCCTATTCTTACTGATGGCAACTTCAACTTATCAAGGCTGTATTCTTGGTGAATGAAAGATTAAAGGCTCTCTCAAGTTTCTAAGTTATTTAAGAGAATGATGAAGTAAGGATAGTGTTTGAGATTGAGAAACAGTACAATTGTGAGGAGCATGACATAAGTGGACAAATGCCACATGCCAGAATAACAAAACAAAATAGCATGGTCAAGCATGCACTAAGGCATATCCAGAGAAGTCCGTATGTACATATACACACGACACACATCTGTGCCAAAAATCTTGCTCGACAAGTTGAAGGCAGAAGCCATGCAATGTGTTCAAATAATTGTATATGTTGAGGCATTGGAAATTCCTTTATCAACTTTGATTTTATTAATTAATCTGGAATAAGGACAACTACAAGAGACTTAAGAAGACAGGAGTGAAGCAACAACAAGCAAAACTCTTGAAAAATCTAGCAACCAGAAATGCCTGGAAAGCATATACACAAGCAATATACCAACCAATGCCTAATTGTTGCATTTAGAGAAATATTTGGCCTAAAAATTAGATATAACAAATTAAAAGTTACAATATATTGGAGAAATAAGATAGATTGAAGTAATTTTGATTAGGCTAACATGAATTAGCATAATCAACTGTGGACCCTCCGGTTCCGGTAGAAGATTTAAATTACTAAACTACGCACTTCCAAATGACATATTGATGACATGGGTACTTGTAGAGTTGTAGTAGATATTCAGCTCTCCTTTTTATGATTACAACATAGACAATTGAGCACATAAGTTCCTTTAAACTCCAAAACGTTAAAAATATAAATGAAAAATGAAGAAAAAGAATATATTCTTCTTGTTAATAAGTGAAATTGTTTTAATTTAATGGTCTAAGTAATGTCTCTTGAAACATCGAGCAATTTACAAAGATCAACAAAAAAAAAGAGTATATGATAAAATCATAGCAAAACAATCACCTCTTCCTCCAAAAACAGCGAATAAGCTGATAAAAATAACCCCAATAGCCACTGCCATCGTCCCATAAATCGACTCCTACAGCAACCAGGCAAGAAATCACCACTAGGGCTCAAAAACAACGAAACATACACCACAATAATGAAGTTTTGAAAAAGCGAAAGGAATCAAATCGAAGCAACGAAGAAAGAAGGATTTGGAAGAGAGAGGGGACACCTTCCGGAGGTTAATGGGAGGATTCTCGAGACGAAGGTGGAGGGATTCGGCGAGATTGGGAAGCGCGAGCTCGCCGGTTTAGGTAGAGGACGGACAGGGAGAGAATCCAAAGGGGAGGAGGCAAGGAGATCTTTGTCGTGACTGGGGAAGTGGAAATTTGGAAATTCTTGTTGGTAGATTTTTTGTTATTTTTTCGGATTTTTCAATTTTTGTCTAGAATTAGTTAGATTTTTATCTTAAGTACACAAATTTGCCAAGTCAGCATTAGATGGGGTGGAGGAACTTCTCAATTATCGTGCATCGGCATGCACCTTGAAGCATGTCTATGCAATATTAAAAAGTTTTGGTTGGTTCTTTATTTAGTATGTTAGGGTTTTAATAAATGAAGGAAAGGAGTCTAATAGGAATTAGAATGTGTTGGAATTTCTCATGGGATTCTATTGATTATGGACTAATTTTAATTTAATTTATTACGTAATACGGGCCGAGTTGCCGTCTGAATGAATATTAAGAAGCCCATAATTAATTTATGATTATACAGTTATTTTGGGCTCTATTATTTTGTAGCGAGTATTGGTGCAAGCCTGATTTGGTTAATGGGCTTTATAATGGGTAAACCTATTAACCTTACTAATTGGGCTACATCCTGATTCCACTTCCATATATATCTACCTCTAGAGAAATTCTAAGGTATCAAGATCTCTACGTTCCTAAGGAGCACCTATCCCATTGAGAAGACGGGTATAAAGGAGGACATTAAAGGAAGATCTACCCTATCTTTGTGCTTTCTTTTTCACAAGTATTATTGTAACAATCATCAATGGTTGCTCAAAACTTTAAAGGTATGCTTCAATCTTTTCTAGTTTGATTTGTGTTCTAATCTTCTGCACGGTGTCCTTACAATTTCAACATTTGGTATTAGAGCTTGGATTTTGTAGGAGGTGAGAATCCAAATAATGGATCAAATAAAGAAGAAATCAGATTTAAAAAAAAAAATCAGAAAAGGGGCTTTAGAAAGAAATTAAATAATAATAATAATAATAATAATAATAATAATAAGAAGAAGGAAAGAAAAGAAAGAAGAAGGGACGACTCAGGTTTCGCCGCATCCTCTTCCTTCCATCAGGTGGCCGGAGTGGTCACCATCGACTATTTGGGAGGGGCCGATCGATGGTGTCCCAGCAAGCGGCCACGTCGGAGGTAGGTCCCTTTCCTCTTTCCCACCCGATTTCAAGGAGGAAAAAAAAAATCAATCTTGTCGGTGGTCCCAATGCCGACAACCAACAAATGTGTTAAAATTATATGATTCATTAGGATCATGATTGATTTATAATTGATTATGTCAAACTTAGTTGGCCTTACCAAATTCATCTTGATTGATTTGTGATTAATTACGCCAAACTTAGTCGGCCACACCTAACTTTGTTAGCCTCCTAGTCTATATAAAGGCTGCTCTTTGTACATTATAATGGACGGAAAGAAATACAATTTTCTCTCTCATTCTCCTTTTTTCGACATGGTATCAAAGCCACCGATCACGTAACCTACTGTCGTCATCTCTTCCGCTATCCTGTGGTCGTCATCATCGCTTGCAGATCCTCTGTTGCTCTTGCCTCATTTGGGGGATAGCCGAGACTTTAGCCTCGGCGGCTTTCAAAGCCCTCTTCTTTCCATCGAGATCTTGATTAAATTCTAACTTTTTTAAAATTATTTTTATTATTTTTTGAGATTTTCATCGAAAAGTGGCATCGGCCCACTTGGATGCTCAGGGGCTATAGTCTTTTTTTTCTGGGAAAACTAATGACCGGTCCATTTTTTGACCAGTTTTTAATGTTAATCCCTATTGACCGGTTGTTTAACAACTGGTCCATATATATTTTAACATTCCAATATGAGAATAAAATGCCCCCGCTTCTCCCATTCCCACAAAAGAAGGGGAAGAAAAAGGCCGCCGCCGGCCACAGCCAGCCCCCTCCCGAGCACCCTCCTGTGCCCACCGCCGGCCCCGGCCCGCCCCATCCCAAGCGCCCTCCTATGCTCGCCACCGACCCTGCGCCCTTCCACGCTGCCGGGAATGCCCCCGCCCCCACGATGGGGAGGTGCCGAAGAAGAGGAGCCGCTGGGCAGCCACAGCTGCCGTGGATGTTGCAAGCGCCGCCGGCGTCGTCGGCGTGGCTTGGCCCCCTCCTGCGGCCGTCATGGCCCGACCCCCTTCCGGCGCTGCTGGTATCGCGGGAGGAGAAGGAAGAAGAGAGAAGGAGAATGGAAGAAGAGAAGAAAGGAGAATGGAAAAAGAAAAAAAAAAGAAGAAAAGGAAAGAAAAAGAAGAAAAGAAAAGAAAAAAAAAGAAGGAAAAAAAGAAAGAAAAGAAAATAAATAAATATAAATGCTTAAATAAATACATATATATATATATGTACATATGAATAAATGAATAAATAAATAAATAAATAAATAAATAAATAAATAATATATTGTAATGAAATAAAATAATAAGTAAATAAATAGGTAAAGTGGTTGCAGCCGGGCCCCCTCCCACGGTTGCCATGGCTCGACCCCCTTCTAGCGCTGCCGGCTTCACAGAGGGGAAAATAGAAGAAAAGGAAAAAAAAAGAAAAGGAAAGGAAAAAAAGAAAATAAAAGGAAAAAAAAGAAGAAAAGGAAAGAAAAAGAAGAAAATAAAATAAAATAAAAAGAAAAGAGGAAAAAAAGAAAGAAAAGAAAATTAATTAAATACACACACACACACATATATATATATATATATATATATATGGATGAACGAATAAATAAATAAATAATATATTATAATAAAATAAAATAATAAATAAATAAATAAAGCGGACGCAGCCACGATCGGGCCTCCTCCTGCGGGGCTACCACGGCCTGGCCTCCTTTTGGCGCCGCCGGCCTCACGAGAGGAGAAAATAGAAGAAAATAAAAAAAGAAAAGGAAAGAAAAGAAAAAGAAAGAAAGAAAAGAAAAGAAAAATAAAGTTAAATTATCTCGGCACACAGTTAAATAAGTTTAGAACACTTTTAATCTAGCGTGGCATATAGTTAAATCATCTTGGCACATAGTTAAATAAGCTTGGAACACATTTAATCTAGCCTGGTACACAGTTAAATCATTTCGACACATAGTTAAATAAGCTTGGAACACACTTAATCTAGCCTGACACACAGTTAAATCCTCTCGGAACACAGTTAAATCTTTTCTGCACACATTATGACGCATGATCAAAATTAATTTTATGCCGCAATAAAAATGTGAAAAAAACAAAAATCCTTATCAAAATTCGGAAAAAAGGATTCCACTATTGATATTCTGCTTGCATGCTTTACAAAGAGGTTTTGAAATAGATATCAGGTTACACTACCATGTAGATATAAAGATGCGCAGAATCATAGCTATCCTATCTTCTGAATCGTGATGGTAGATGCATAATTTATGCCGGGCGAAGAGGAAAACCACTGGAGCTGACAACACAATTTGCTTTTGGTGTGTTCCTCTCCGGGGGGGATGATGGTCACCATATTTACAGTCTCCTGTCCTCATGTACTGGCATAGGAGTTCGCCCGGACTTTAAAACGAGCGCCCTTTCCGACTGCTCTACTTGGAGGTCTAGAGACTCGAGGTCGAAAGAAGAAGCCACTGGTGGATGAAGTCCCGGATAGGCAGGAGCTGAAGGAGATACCTGGGCCCTGGTGGACTCCCTCGAACTCCTGCTGGCTCGACGACTTCTCTTGAATCTCCCGCAGCTCTTTCTCGAGCCATGCGAGTAGCTCGTCGTCGGCCTGTGATGATGGACAACCCATCAGTGCTGCCTTTCGTCCCTCTACCACCATCTTCGCCCGCTCCAGGAATAGTATCGAACCCCGATTCTTAAAGAGGAGCAGCTCGGTGCTGCTGCTGTTGTTGCTGGTGCTGCTGTCGTCCAAACATGGGAAGAAACGCCGGCAGCAATGGTTGCTGCCGGCGCCTGTGAGACGGCCATGTCGGAGAGATGGATAATCCTGAGAACTGTCTCCGAGAAATAATAGCCCTTGAATGTTATGGCTTGCACGATGTTCATTGCTGCCGGCGCCTGTGAGACGGCCATGTCGGAGAGATGGATAATCCTGAGAACTGTCTCCGAGAAATAATAGCCCTTGAATGTTATGGCTTGCACGATGTGTCCGCCTTCCTTCCCTTCAATTTATAGCCTGCTCGTTTGGGTAGTTTTGGATCAGTTACAATAATAAAATGCTGTAGTTATTGTAATTTTACAGCTTAGATATGAATTCAGTAACGCATAAATTAAGTATATACGCTGCAAAATTTTGTCATAACTGTTACTCTGTGTTTGCTTGAGATCATGAGAGGAAGGATGTAGGATGGTATCCACCTACTGTTTAGTAAAAATTTTTAGAAAGAATGGATAAAAAGAAAGGATAACCCATCCACTCTGGCCATCAATTTGCATCCTTCCAAATTAAAAAAATACACGAAAGAATGGATGGAGTATATAAGAGGAGGGTTTCTACATTGACATAATTATCCCTTATTAATTTTTTGACAAATCCTAACACTTCTTCATTTTCTCCTTCATTTTATTTATAAGTATTTTTACTTTACCTATACTATTAATCCTATAGTACTAAATTTTATTACTAATTTATATTTATAATTATAAATAATTTCTATAATTATAAGTAAATAATTGTCTTCTATTTTCTATTTATATTTACTATTTTCTACTTAACTATTAGTACAAAATCAATTAACTATTTCAATTAAATTATAAATTAATTAGTTATTTATATAATTAATATATATAAATAAATTAATTCATATTTAAATTAAACCAAATTAAAAGTAAATATTTATATAATTTTTTATATAATTATAAATTATAAAAATTATAAGTTTATATATTTCCCTACTTCTTTAGTATAAATATGTGCTATAAATTGATAATAAGAATATTTTTTTATTAAAGGGTAGTTTAGTAAAAATATCATATACAAATATTATTTAACCCCCCCCCCCCCCCCCCCCCCCCCCCCCTCTCCCCTCATTCTTCCTATATCAAAAAGAGGAGAGAATTATTTTCATCCATCCTTTTGTTTCAGGGAGCTTCCATCCATCATCTCCCTCATCCATCCTCCTCTGTCCATCTTTCCTCTAATCCATCATTCATACCAAACAGAGGGCTAGTCTTGGAAACCATGGCATGTCATATTAATGAATTTAGTAACACATGAATTCTGTATTTTGGGCATGTGCCCGAGGTTTCCAGAAAAACATAGCTATTATAGTCTTCAGGTCATTGTAACAAATTTAGCAGCGTATGAATTATGTATTTTGGACATGCATAGTCTTCTAAATCATTACACCTCATAGTAATGAATTTAGTAACGGTCGAATTATGTATTTTGGACATGCTGGAGGTTTCAGAAGAATCTTGCCATTAGTCGCATTATAATAGTTTAAATAACAAACAATAGCTATGTGTAGCGATTTAAGACTAGTGGTGGCTTTTGTCAAAAAAGACTGGGGCCAGCAATGGGTTGGATTGGATCAGGTTCAGATCAAGTTAGTTGAGGTCAACGTAAGGAACCTTACCCATTTGATCCGATATTGAGGTCGACTTTGATCATTTGGTTTGACTCATTTCTAGCTCGCATTAGTCTAATTCGCAAGGCTCAATCCCTGAGTGGTCCAATCTAAACTCACCCGATCCTTCCAACTCTTTATGGCTCATACGTAGAGGAATGACACGGCTAGTACTAGAAAAGCCAACCATTCATGAGATTAAGATCCTTATACAAGGTCATGTCTCAATCTAATTTGTCTTGACCCAAATAGAACTTTACTCTCAAGTAGGGTCAAGGTATTGAGTCATACTTGGCCCATTTAAAATCCACGCACGCACGCACACACACATACACAAAGATAGATAGATAGATAAATATATGCGCGTGCGCGCACACACATACAGACATACATATATACATGCATACATACATACATATATACATATATGTGCATAGTTTGTCTGTCTGCATGCATGCATGCATGTATGTATGTATATGTATATATATATATATATATATATGTGTGTGTGTGTGTGTGTGTGTGTGTGTGTGTGTGTGTGTGTGTGTGTGTGTGTAGATACATATAGATACATATGCATATATAGATAGATACATATGTCCTAGCATTTTGTATTTCATATGATAGTTCACTAATAAATCTTAAAAAGTATTATATACCAAGGAGATCGAACCCAGGATAAAAGTGCCTAACTATTAGTTGACCACTTAATTATAAGCTTAAGAAGTTAAGAGGATAATGAGCATATTTTGAAATATAAGCATTAATAATTATTCTAGATAGATTGACTCTATGTTAAAGTTTTAGAGTGAAGTTTATATACTTAAAGTAAGGTATACACACAAACACACACACACACACACATATATATATATACATACATGCACACATACACACACACATATATATGCAAAAAATCAGGTAAAAATGTTCTGCTTATATATTCTACAAGTGGATTTGAAGTAAAATATTTTTCCATCTCCCTTTATTGTTCTAGGATTTCATTTTATGATATCTATGCTATTGATTTCTAGGGTTGTGGGGCTCAAACTAGATCTTCTAAGGACATGATCAACAATTGTGGCCTTGGTCACTAGATTTACCTGTAGTTTGAGCATTCTCCTTTGTTTTCATCCTTGCCACAATCTCCTTCTAAATGATAGGCGAATAGGGTTGAATACTTCTCTCGTGTGTTAAAAAGTATTATATACCAAGCAGATAGAACCCAGGATAAAAGTACCTAACTAGTAGTTGAACACTTAATTATAAGCTTAACAAGTTAAGCAGATAATGAGCATATTTTGAAATATAAGCATTAATAATTATTCTAGATAAATTGACTGTATGTTAAAGTTTTAGAGTGAAGTTTATATACTTAAAGTAAGGTACACACACACACACATACACACACATATATGCAAAAAAAAAGGTAAAAATGTTCTGCTTACATATTCTACAAGTATATTTGAAGTAAAATATTTTTCCATCTCCCTTTATTGTTCTAGGATTTCATTTTATGATATCTATGCTATTGATTTCTAGGGTTGTGGGGCTCAAACTGGATCTCCTAAGGACAAGATCAACAATCGTGGCCTTGGTCACTAGATTTACCTGTAGTTGGAGCATTCTTCTTTGTTTTCATCCTTGCCATAATCTCCTTCTAAATGATAGGCGAATAGGATTGAATACTTCTCTCGTGTGTTAAAAAGTATTATATACCAAGCAGATTGAACCCAGCATAAAATTTCCTAACTATTAGTTGAACACTTAATTATAAGCTTAACAAGTTAAGAAGATAATGAGCATATTTTGAAATATAAGAATTAATAATTATTCTAGATAGATTGACTGTATGTTAAAGTTTTAGAGTGAAGTTTATATACTTAAAGTAAGGTATACGCACACATACACATATATATACATACGTGCACACACATACACACACACACACACATATATGCAAAAAAATTAGGTAAAAATGTTCTGCTTACATATTCTACAAGTAGATTTGAAGTAAAATATTTTTCCATCTCCCTTTATTGTTCTAGGATTTCATTTTATGATATCTATGCTATTGATTTCTAGGGTTGTGGGGCTCAAACTGGATCTCCTAAGGACATGATCAACGATCATGGCCTTGGTCACTAGATTTACCTGTAGTTGGAGCATTCTCCTTTGTTTTCATCCTTGCCATAATCTCCTTCTAAATGAGAGGGGAATAGGATTGAACTCTACTTCTTTCATGTGTTGAGTTGCTATTGCTACCACAACGCAAATGTGGAAGCTTTCGAAAATCTAATACAAAATCAAGTGGTACATAACACCTTGGCATGCTGTTAAAATATGTACTAGCAAACTAATGATTTAGAAAAATTATGATATTAAACTTCATCAATTTATATATAGAAAATATACATAAATAAGATTAACTTACCTAACCTCTGGCCTCTCATGTTTCCTAAACCACCCATTCCAAAGAATTGCTTCCTAAATTGACCAAGAACTAGTAAAAGTAGCAGCATGCCTAACAAAAGATGGAGGATATCACAAAGTAGTAACATCTATTGCAATGGAAACAACCACCAGACATACTAGTGGAAGACATGAGCAGCAAAAACATTGGAGGAGTGCTTGTTTTATACAAAAGAAATACAAGAACGACAAAGAAGAAATATTAATCTCATTAAAGGCGTCATGACGTAATTGTTATAGTTTTATAGGTCATGCTAGGCCATAGCGATGAATTCAGTAACGCAAAAACTATGTATGTTAGACACATGCTCACGTCATAGTTAGCTAACAAGTACCGTAAATATGCAAGTTACAACAACTCAACTCACATTAGGTAATTAGGAAATGTATTCGCACGTAAAAATCACCGATTATTAGATTCATGCCACCTATACTTGATGGGTTTGCTTTCTGAATGATGAACTGGTAGGTTAAAAGTTCTATAAAATTTCTAAGATGACTGGAATCATGTCTAGCAATTATCAATTTCCTAAATAGCAGCAACTAAGGGTATGTTTGGATAATTCAGTAGAATGGGGCTGGATCTTTAGAATTCGAGAATTGGATAATATAATAAAACAAGTCATAATGCATAAATCATTCATATTTCATAAATATAGCTCTAAGTTCATTTTACAAATAAATACATAAATTATTCTTCTGCCATTTAGCTATATCATAGTTCAAAATATTGCTCACAGATATTCATGCTACAGTCACTTTAGACCCGTGACAGGGTCCGTGTTCGTAATCGATATAGATTCATGATTTGTATGCTAACTTTATACTCATTGGCAGGGCATATGTTCATATGGATGATAGCTCCGGATGTCAATTTTTCCAATTTTAGAGATTATACATATCTATTTGAGAACCTTTAGAAAACTTATATCTTTTTTCTTAAAACATACATATAAATAGATAAAAAAATTACTAAATGGCATGATCATATTCATATTTCATAACAAAGCTATTTTCATGGAACTATTTTTCATAATAAAGCATGATTTTCATAATACATATGCCAATTCATAATTTTAAGAAAATATGACATATCCACAAAAAATTTTATGCAGAAAAATATGATAATTTGAAAGATAATAAGGAGTGCAAGATCTGCTTACCTCTTTCATCTTACACTGTCACACTTCACTAGCTAATTCAATTAATTCTATAAAAATATTAAAAGCAAAATTAATTTATGTTTGATAATTTTAATTGAATTAAAATAATAAGAAATAAGGACAATTGTTCGATGATTCTGGGCGGGTCGGGTCTGAGCGTTCGATCAATAAATCGTAGGATATGGACTCGATCAGGCCAAAGTTGTTTAACATAGTTCATTATCAGTGGGTTCTATGAACACTTGATAAGACCAGGTGATCAGTCTAGTAGGCGACTCAAGCACCAGGGCAGTTCAGAGCCTCTTTTTAGGGATCCACTCGAATTTGTAGATTCGGTCGACTTGACCTGATTTTGGGTTTCTTGGATCTTCTAGAGATAGAAAGTATAGAGAAGAGAGAGAAAGAGAGAGAGAAGAGAGAAAACATAGAAGAGGGAAGAATCCTTCTTTCCATCTTCATCTTCTTCCTTTTCCCTTGCCAGCAATAGCAGCTTGTGGCGGCTGCGATGACCCGACTGCCCTACCCGATGGCGACATTAGGTGATCGCAAACCCCAGCCAATCTCGGCAACCGGCAGTGCCAAAACTCGGTGGAAAATATAGAAATAGAGGTGCTATATTTTGGAAAGGTCTCTGGCATTTGCCGGCTCACATCCAAGAAAATGAGAGCCCAAAATATAAAGGAATGAAGAGAAGATGATGGAGAGCTCGTACCTAGGTCTGGCGAGGCTCTCTGGCGACTTGTCCTAGCGAAAAATGGAGGAAGACTCTCGAGAAGAAAGCTTGAGATTGAGAGCAAATGACCCCTATTCTTTGATGGATCTCAAAGGGGAAGGATGGGGAGTCTTAAATAGGCAAAGATCCAAGCTTTCGATGTTCGATTAGGCTTGGGACTCAGTTATTTCGATCGCGATCGTGATCGAAAATGGAGAGAAAGAAGACTCCCAGTCAGAGTCCTCCTTTCCCGATTCATCACAAAAACACATGAAGGGCTAGGCTAGCCTCTTGAGGTCGGCCCACAGGCCCAATTCAAGTGCTGGCCGATCAGTGGACCATGCCCTTACAGTAACAAGAGAGTACTAAATAAAAATATAATATTTATTAAAATACAAAAAAACTCTTCAAACTCTTCATGTAGTGTTTGAAATTGTTAGTATTAAGCAAACTACATATTTTTTAGCAATTCTTATATTTGGTTCTATATATATAGTACTTTTAAACTTAAAAATGTTATGTGCTACAACTTTTAAACTTGAAAGCTACTAGTGGTAGGTTATAGTGATTGGGTTGGATAATAAATCAATATTTCTGGTGGAGTCAGTTGGATGAAATCATGGATAATCTAGGCCAAATTCCAAGTAAGACTGATTGGATTCTGCACAAATCAACCTAACCCACTAATTGGAGTCGGTTGCATATGAGTCGGATTTTTGATGGAGATCGATCCAAGCCACTTGTAGACCCCTTATTTACCATTTAAACAAAAATAATGGACATTGTTTACCCGCATTATTTCATAAATGGAATAACAGTAAAGCAACATCTTTACTAGATTATGTCACTATTAGCAGATCGAATAAAATAAATTTTTAACTGATAGAGATAAGATTTTTTTAGTTTTTATGATAATATTGTTTTAATCAGATGAACAACTAATAAAGGTTAAGTAATGGGCATTATGTAAATACTGTGTATGTTAAACTTAATGTCAAGCCTGCAAAGCAAGGGAAACCTCAGCAAACTGGTGATTAATGCTTTCACGTTCTACTTTCAGCTAAAAGATAACTAGTTGATAACTGGTTGATAAGCAAACTACCAACACAGTCCCTGGAGTACAGTAATTTCAACACTTATACATGTTTTTCTGTAAAGGACAAATCATAATAATTAGCTCGCTAATTGAGCTCTTTTAACTCATAGAGATGGGAACAAATTGCCCTGGCAATTGCCATGGTATAGTTTCGCCTATTAGCTAGCAAACTGATCAGCTCTTTTTAGCTCACAGAGAGGTGAACAAATTGCACTGGTAAATGCGATGTTAGTTACGTACCTATTCAATGCAATACTTGGATATATAACGCATACATGAGGAAAACAAAAATAAGTGATACAACTGAAACTAGTCCAAACAGCACAAGCAGCACCATAAACATCATATGGTTGCTGAATTGTCCCTTGATCCGATCCCTAACCATGAATTGCCCAAACTAGTGTAATCTAATGGGGCTTTATCTGAGGACATTAAGCAAGCTGCTGGATCCGGATCCATTTCCATTATCTCATCTCCAAGCATTTTACAAGGAAAAGATGTTGTTAAATTGAAAGAAATCATCTCTTTAAGTTTACCAAATGGTTCGAGAATATGATAAATATCAAATGTGCAGCCCCTCAGGAGAAGAGGATTAAATGAAAAATATAAGCGTGGAATATGCTGGAGCTTCTGGCTCTGTGGAACATCAAAAAAAAAAAAAAAAAAAAAAAAAGGAATCTCGTCATCCCTTGCTTCCCAAATTTTCCATCATGAGCTCAAAAATTGAAGAGTGCAATCTTCTCTGCTCGCATCAAGAAAGCAACAATTTTAAATACAAGTTCTTTAATGACAATCAACTATCCATAACATATAGATGCATAACTTTGGGGTTGCCGCTGCCTATCAGTAAGACAGATGACACGCAAAGATTACAGAAAATGATAGCAAGAGAACTCATCTAATGACACGATCAAAATTTTATACCGCAATAAAAATCTAAAAAACAAACCATATCAAAAATCATAACGTAGGATTCCACTATTGATATTCTGCTTGCATGCTTTACAAATAGGTTTTGAAATAGATATCAGGTTACATTACCATGTAGATATAAAGATCCATGGAATCATAGCTATCCATCGAATCGTGACAGTAGAGAATTTATGCCGGGCGAAGGGGAAGACAACTGGACCAACCAAACAACACAATTAAATTTTGGTGCGTTCTTCTCTGGTGGATGATGGTCCTTTACATGTGGAACCATATTTACAGTCTCTTGTCCTCATGTAGTACTGGCACACGGGTTCGCCAGGAGGTCTAGAGACTGGAGGCCGAAACAAGGAGCCACTGGTGGATCAAGTCATGGGTAAGCAGGATCGAGCTGAGGGGGATAGATGGGTCAACAGCCCATGCAGTGAACCCTGGTGGACTCCTCGTACTCCTGCTGGCCCGACGACTTCTCTTGAATATCTCGCATCTCTTTCTCGAGCCATGCAACTAGCTCGTCGTCGGCTTGTGATGATGGACAACCCATCAGTGCTGTCCTTCGTGCCTCTACCACCATCTTCGCCCGCTCCAGGAATAGTATCGAACCCCGATTCTTAAGGATGAGCAGCTCGGTGCTGCTGTTGCTGCTGCTGCTTCTGTCGTCCGAACATGGGAAGAGACGCCGGCAGCAACCATAGTCGCCGGCGCCTGTGAGAATGCCATGTTTGAGAAATGATAGTCCTTAAATGCTGTGGCTTGCACGGTGGTTCCACCTTCCTTCCCTCCAATTTATAGCCTGCTCGGTTGGGCAGCAATGGATGAGTTACAATAATAAATGCTGAAGTTATTGTATTTTAACGGCTCAGCGATGAATGAAGTAACGCATAAATTATGTATATCAACTACAAAAATTTTGTCGTAGCCTTTGGCGTTACAAAATATGGCAGGTCATATTAATGAAGTTAGTAACGCATGAACTATGTATTTTGGACGTGGTGGAGGTTTCCTTAAAAGCATAGCTTATAGTCTCGGATGTCATGATAGGTCAAACTAATGAATTTAGTACCGTATGAACTATGTATTTTGGACATATATAGTCTTGTAAAATCATTAGAGGGCATAGTAATGAATTTAGTAACGTATGATCGAACGACGTGCTTTGGATATTTGCCACAGGTTTCGGAAAAATGCTGCTATAAGTTGCATTATACAAGTACCTAACAAACAAAAATTATATCTGGTGATTTAAGACTAGGGTTGTGTAACTTGTGTTTTATCCGAAAAGCCCAGGGGCGGAATGGGTTGCATTGTATTGAGTTCAGATTAGGTCGGTTTAGGGCAACGGCATGAGGAACGTTGACTCACATCCTACTTGATTCGATATATGGTTAATTACTCTTACCCACAGGTCGGCTTGGATCATTTGTTTTGACTTATTTTTAGCACACAATAGTCTAATTTGCAAGGCTCAGACCCTAAGTGATCCAATCTAAACTCACCCAATACTTCTGACTCTTTATGACTCATACATAGAGAAATCAGGTGACTAGTATTAGAAAAGCATCGACCATTTATAAGATCTTTATACGAGATCATGCTTCGATCTAATTTATCGACCCAAATAGAACTCTTGAGTCCAGTCAGGTCAAGGCTTTGAGCCATACTTGGCCCATTTTAAAATCCATATATATATATATATATATGCTATTAAGATATTCATATAAGGTCATGCCTTGATCTAATATGTCTTGACCCAAATAGAACTCTACTCTGTTGAGTCCAGTAAGGTCAAGGCTTTGAGCCACACTTGGCCCATATATATATATATATATATATATTACAAGATCTTTATACAAAGTCATGCCTCAATTGATATGGGCTATACTTAAATGGGTTGCCTAATCTACATATATAGTAGAAAATCTTGTTTGATCCTGTTGGATTATCTAAACAACCCCTAAATTATATTGCATTGTTGTTTTGAAGGACTTAATATTCTCATGTGATAGAAGTCGACTATTTATATTGATGCAAGCGTCACCAACAAGCTAAACCAATACATGTCAATATAAGCACTTTAAAACAAAGATGAAAATGATGAAGCTACAACATTGTTTATTCATTAATATGGTATCATATGGGCTTTTGCCATTGGATTGCAGGATAGAGAAAAGGATGAGGGGACCTACTATATATGGATCCTTAGCATGTTTGTTTAAAAGGTTTTTCAATATTTCATAAACAAAGCACTTCTTGAAACAAAAAAGAGAAAAATGCAAAGTATTACTACAAGAAAATATACTTTTAGAATGGATTTTATAGTGACGATATCTATTAAAATAGTTTGCATATAGCGGAGGAAATAATTACCTTTTACAAAATTAAAGATGTAGCTAGTCTTGCAGTGGAAAAAATGTGGCCTCTGAAAAATTTCTCTCCTAGAGACATTTTTTTAACACTGAGATCCTTTTTTTGCATCAAAATACTAAATCATATAGATAAACTTTTAGCAACAGCGTCCATAGGAGCTATTAATTTTCCCACTATTCCATCGTGATAATTCTTTAGCAGCAATCTTATGATAATTCTAGTGACATTTTTTTCTGCTAAAAGGTTATATATATTATTGTAGTGTGTTGTGAGTTTGGCGGGATGTTTAAATTGTAAGGTTGGATGTATCACATCCTTATATTTCACATCTTGTTATTTAAACTTAAGTACTTGAATTTACTATTTTTTCCTTTAAATTTCTAAATATATAGGTTGGAGCTATGTCTGGTTGGGTCCAAGCCTATCTACATGGTATAACTCCACTACAGAAAAAGGGGTTTTAACGACGCTTTTTTGCTGATGCTTTCTACAAACGTCGGCAATTTTCCGTATAGCACCAAAAATAACCGACGCATTTTAAAAGCATCGGCAATCTACGACGCTTATTAGCATCGTCGTAGACTTGACCTAAGACGACCCTTATTCGCGTCGTTGAAAACCGTTCCATCAAAACCCGCGTCCGCCCCCCTCCTCCATCCTCGATCGATATATCAAGCCCTAATAGCCGACCCTCCTCTCCCTCCTCCTCCCTCCTCTCCGGCCCCGACCCTTGTCCCGTCCTTCTCCCTCCTCTCCAGCGCCAAGCGACCTCCTCTCTCCTCTGCGGCGCAACCTCCTCTCCTACTTCCTTCTCTGCGGCACCGATCGGGAGAGCCTTGAAGGTATGATTGTTCTTCTCCTTTTTCGATTATATTGTTTTCGTTCGGTTTGGTCAGATTCTTGGTATGTTTGATTGAATCCCTGTTGTATTTGATCATTTGGGAAGAAACCTTTTGTTGGATTTTTGTTTTTGTGGATCCGTAGCAGGTATTGGATTAGGGTTTTTACAGTTTTTTTATAGATAAGAGCATATATGCTCCACCATTAGATATGGTATTGAAGTTTGATACAGAAGTTTGTTAATCTTGCCCTTCTTATTGGTGCATCTGTGGTGGCTCTTTACGAGATTTTATCATTTTTAGTCTTTTGAAGAGAGAGAGTGAGAGAGAGAGGTTTCATGAGTTTTAAAAAATGACTCACACCCACCGAGATGGCAGCTTTGTTCGGAAGGAGTCAAGAGATATAGTTGTATGTATTCATCTTTGACTTGTGCTGTATTTTTTTTTTGTTCTATTATTGGCATACATTAATTTTACCTTTTCTTTTGAGAGATATAGGATAGGAAAATAAATGTTATTTCAAAGCGCGTCAGGGAGTCATCATCATCTGATGTGACCAGTCATATTGAAGCTCAAGTGCTCGCTGAATTGATGGGCCCAGAGCATTATGATCGAGTGAGGGGTTACGGCGTTGGAGTTACCCCCACTCAGTTGTCTTCAATGGGCATGTATACAAGAAATGCCAGAGAAGGTAGTAGCACTGCAGAAGTTCGTCATCTTCAAGCAACTATTGAAGAGCTGAAGCAGAACCAAGCAAATTTGCAGTCTCAGCTTGCGAATATTTCATCTATATTACAACGATTTCTCCCTTCTCAGGTAAATAACTATATATATTTGAATACTTTACATATTATTAATTATAATATATGAGTTAATGTATCACATTATTCCTAACTTTTAAGTTTTCTCTTCTTTTTTTTTTGTAAATTCCTGATACTTCAAACGCTCGTAGAGATGATGATGATGGAGCTGAATCCCGTCCCTGATGCTTTCTAGACTGTTTTTTATGGAGTTTAATATGTATATGTTTCTTATTTTTCAGAGTACATTGTAATTCTAAACTTATTATGTAAATTTAATCAGATATGACAATATTCATATTTTGAATGATCTGAGTGTTTGTGTCAATGTGTCGAGGTAATACAGGTTCATATTGTTATAATGTATGTTTTATAATATGAATTGGCATTTTTATTTTTTTTAAAAAATATAATTCCTGACGCTTTTAAGCGTCGGTAAAAGGCGTCGTGGCACAGCCAACGGCACGCCTATGCCGACGTTTCAAACGTTTACATTAGCATCGGCAAATTCGGAATTTTCCGACACTTTGAAGCGTCGGCAATTGTCGACGCTTTAAAGCGTCGAGGAAAACTAGGAGGAAAGCCATAAGGAATTTGTCCGTCGGGTATTCACCGACGCTTATTCGCCGACGCTTTATAAGTGTCGGCAAATCCCAGTTTTTGCTGACATTTTCGTCTTGCATCGGAAAAAAGTTTTGCCACTTCGGTAGCGCCGACGCTTCGCATTGCATCAGCAGGATTTTAGCCAATGCTTGTAAGCGTCGCTAAAAGTCGCAAAAAGCACTGGGATAGGTTGGTTTTTCTGTAGTGTCACATGTTATAGGAAGTTCGCCTTCCCATTGGAGCCAATGTTTTTAGATATAAAGTAATGGACATTACATTATTAATATTGTGTATATTTATAATCAACTATCCCATATCTGACAAACTGCTGCCCATAAATAATCAGGTATGTTCTAGGAAAACATGACACAAGAATAGTGTGGTGCCTCTTGCTCAGCAAGAGAATAACCAAAGTCCAAATTAAACACCCTACTAGTCTCGGGATTTTCTTAAAAGAAAATCCATATGAATTCGTATGAAGGGAATCCATAGCAGATTCCCGCTTACACACTTTGCAAGTAGAATTGGCAATACATTATCTTCAATCAGTATTCTTGATCAAAATGGGTCAGCGATATTCTTGATCAAATTGAATCGGGTTCAGTTTTTTCTTTAAGATGTAAATTTTAAGATCACTATTTGGATATAATTATTGATTTTAGATCTACTTATTATTCCATTGGCCATACAAGTCATAAGATACCGTCCAATATTTCCATATCTCAATTATAAGAAATTGGTCGAGATCTCGATATCTGAAGCCTAAGATATCAGTAGAGATCTTCCTAAGATATGGACGGAGATTATGATGTCCTTGTTCTAAGATATCGTCCAAAACCTTGGTATATTAGTCCTAAGATATTAGCGGAATATCTCTACATCGTCGTTTCTTAATACCTCTCCTAGATATCGACCGAGATCTTGTTCCTTCCAAAATTTTTACCCTCTATAACCAAGATAAACCAAGATTCTGATTCATCTTGATCTTGTTGTCCTCCTACCAATATCATCAAGATCTTGGCTTATAAAAATTTCGCATATAACTCAATACTTCATATCCAATTGCGGAACCAAAAATACTAGGTCAACTGGGCAAGTATTAGATGGTAATCAGTTTTTTTTTTTTTCTTTTTTGATAACGATGGTAGGTTAATTTGAACCACCCGTAGATGCTAACACTACAACAAATGTTGGTTTTGCCGACTGACTTTTTCCGACGCTAGGGAAAAGCGTCGGTAAAGTTTGGCTCAGCGCCAACCTTTTCCGACGCTTTGGGTTAGCGTTGGAAAAGCGAAACAAACAACGACGCTCTAAAGCGTCGTTATAAGTTTTAAGAAACAACGACGCTTATAAGCGTCGTTAGAAAACCCCAACCCCTCGCTCGATCGGCCCCCTCTCCTCATTTCCTATCTGCGAGCCCTAGATCGGCCCCCTCTCCTCATTTCCTATCTGCTAGCCCTAGCTGCGAGCGCGCCGACTTCCCCGCTGCCGTCGACCTCTCCTTCTGAGGTAAGCCACCTCCCTCTCCTCCTCCTCCTCCTCCACCTCAAACTAATCTCACCTCCATCCCTAGCCCCGATCGGCGATCGAAGACTCCGCTACTCCGCCGCCGTCGACCTTGCCGTCGTCTGAGGTAAGCCTCCTACTCCTCCTTCTCTTCCTTCTCCTCCTCCTCCTCCTCTTTGTTTTCTTCTTGTCTTTAACTCTCTTCTGGCCCCGTCTCCTCATCCTCTGCCGGTCGATGCCCTAGCTGTGCGCCGACAGCTCATCTCCATCCCGAGCGAGCCCTAGCTACTCCGTCGTCGTCGACATCGCCGTCGTCTGAGGTAAGTGATCCTCATACTCTCCGTCTTGATCCTCATACATATTTTCCTGTTATTGGGGTTAGGCAAAACAATGAACAATGGAAGAGAGTGCGTTGAGCAGTAGATGAGAAAGCAAAGGGATTTTGGATGGTAGACTAGTAGTATTTCTAGACTAGATTTCTTGGATCTTCTTCTCTCTATTTCCCCTCCATTCCTTTCCTTTTCCATGCCTAGACTCCTCTTTTTTGAGCTTGGATTTGCGATTAATGTTGAGAAGTCCTAGCCGAGAATATGAAAGCATGTTTAACAGGATTTCTGTTTTCGATAGGCCATTGACCATTGTAGCTTTTTTGTATGGCAAGGCTACTGAATTCATAGACAGAGCACCGTTATTCCATAATGTCCTGATGAGTTGTGTACTTTTTTGCTCTTTCAGAAGCTAATTTTTTGCTCTGTTAGTATATCTTCTTTCAGAAGCTAATTTTTCTGATGAGTCCTGATGAGCACCGTTAGTATATCTTCTTTCAGAAGCTAATTTTTTGCTCTGTTCCAACTTAGCATTTTTTCAAATGTTGATGTAACCAAGATTGAAATGGTACTTTTTTGGTATGCATCTAATACATCCACAACTCAAATGTTAAATTTATCACATAATATCTAATGGGAAATGTATGGTTAGATTTGTCACATAAATTGGAGCCAAAATAGATTTGATTAAACAGATCCGAACTTAATAAACAAAAGGAAAGATAAAAAAAAATAGACTTGAAGCATGCTGTAATTGATAGATATAAATAGACACGTAAAAGGAATTCAATCCAATCACCGGTCATTCCGTAAGAGATCTGTGGTTAGATCTTTCCAATTTAGTTTAAAATTTGCCAAGATCTTTTTGTACCATGAGTTCGTATTGGTGATTCATACCCTAATTTAGTTTAATATTTTTTTATATTACTTGCAGTTCAATCAGTTTTTTAATAGAATGGACAAAAGTTGGATAAATAAGTCGAGATCCAGTGCCGAATATTTGAATGGAGTTCAGAATTTCGTTAAATTTGCTTTTGAGAAATCTGAAATGAATGGGAATATTTTTTGTCCATGTCAAAAATATGTAAATTGTTATGCTATCGCTCCACAAATTATTGAAGATCATTTGGTATGGAATGATTTTCTGAAGGGTTATGCAGAATGGATATTTCATGGAGAGTCTAAATTGTCGTCTTCATCTAACCAACCCTTAATTATAGAACACACTGCTAGTGTTGGATCTAGTAACACAGACAGAAATCCTGTTGTAGAAGATGATATGAGGGGCTTACTCAGAGATGCTCTTGAACATAATATTAGAAATTTAACAGATTTTAGTGGAGAGCAAGAAGGAGATCCAATAGGTGATGAGCATACCGTTACTGAATCTATACATGTTGAGGAACCTATAGACTCTGAAGATAACACAACTCGGTATCATAACTTGCTGAAAGATTGTGATAAAGAACTATATCCGGGTTGTAAGAATTTTATGAAGATTTCTTTTATGGTGCATTTATTCCATTTGAAATATTTGAATGGATGGTCTGGAAAGTCTTTTACTATGCTTCTTCAATTATTAAAAGATGCATTTCCAGAAGGTGTTATTTTGCCGTCAACTTCTTATGAAGCCAAAAAATTAGTAAAAGACTTAAATCTTGGATATGAGAAGATACATAGTTGTCCAAATGACTGTATTTTATATCGTGGTGATAATATTAATGAAGATTCGTGCCGAACATGTGGGTCTTCACGATGGAAAAAACAAAATGAAGACGAGCATGATTTGTCGAATGAAATGGATGCTGCACAGTCTAAAAAAATTTCAGCTAAATTTTTGAGATATTTTCCTCTCATACCTAGATTGAAAAGGATGTATGCATCATCAAAGACGGCTTCCTTAATGAGATGGCATGATGAAGGACGTACAAGGGATGGAATGTTAAGACATCCAGCGGATAGTTTAGCATGGAAAGCATTTGATGATAGGCATTACGAATTTGCTTCTGATGTTTGCAGTGTAAGGCTGGGTTTGGCAACTGATGGATTTAATCCATTTCGAACGATGAGTTCTACATACAGCACTTGGCCAGTTGTTTTGGTTCCATATAATTTGCCACCATGGATGTGTATGAAACAGTCTTCACTCATTCTGTCAATGGTTATTCCCGGTGATAAGAGCCCAGGTAATGATATAGATATTTTTCTGGAGCCTTTAATAGATGAATTGAAAAAGTTATGGCAGGGTGTTGATGCATTTGATGCTTTCACTGGCCGAACATTCACATTGCGTGCAGCTCTTATCTGGACAATCAATGATTTTCCTGCATATGCTAATGTATCCGGTTGGAGCACTAAGGGGCGTATTGCATGCCCTTCTTGTGGAGATTCAACTCATTCATATTGGTTAAAACATGGAGGAAAATTTTGTTATATGGGTCATCGAAGATGGTTAGAAGCAAATCATCCATTTCGACATCAGAATTATTAGTTTGATGGCACCATAGAGTTGCGATCTGCACCTATTCCACCAACTGGAACTGAAGTTCTTAAACAAACTCATGGCACTAACTATATACTTGGTAAGGCATCCAACAGTTCAAAGAAGCGGGGAAGGGGGGATGTTGGCAGCTCAATGACACAGGTTTTTGAGGACGCTGACAACTTCGAGAATGATGACAGCGTTTATGGACAGGAAAATGACGATGGCACAAACTCGGTATTTACACAGAAGCAGTTATGGAAAAAAAGGAGCATTTTTTTTGAATTACCTTATTGGGAGTATAATCTTCTTCGACATAATCTTGATGTCATGCATATAGAAAAGAATGTGTGTGATAACTTGATTGGAACAATGTTAAATCTTGAAGGAAAGACTAAAGACAACTTGAAAGCGCGTCTTGATTTGAAAGACATGGGCATAAGACAAGAGCTTCATCTGAAAGAACAACCCAATGATAAATATTTTATACCTCCTGCATGTTACACAATGTCTACTACAGAGAAAGATCTTTTTCTAATGGTTTTGAAAAAGCTGAAGGTTCCAGATGGGTATGCATCGAATATTTCAAGATGCGTTAATCTTAAAGAGCGAAAACTTACGAATCTTAAAAGTCACGATGGTCATATTTTGATGCAAGATATCTTTTCATTGGCTTTAAGATCATCAACACATAAACAAGTTCTTGCAATTGTGTCTCAGTTATCATCCTTCTTTAAGGCATTATGTTCCAAAGTTCTTGATCCGAAGGAGCTTGATCAATTGGAGTCTAATGTTGCACTAACACTGTGCCATATGGAGAAGATCTTTCCTCCTGGTTTTTTTACTATTATGGTTCATCTAGTCATTCACTTGGTTGGGGAAGCTAAACTTGGTGGACCGGTTCACCATCGTTGGATGTATCCTATTGAGAGGTGATATTCTTAAACTCAAATGTCCATATTTATTATTAATATGAATATTTATTCTATTATCTTCGTCGATGTTGATGTTGAGCATAAAATTTTTTGTTGAAGGTATCTTGTGCGCTTAAAGGAATATGTACGCAATCGAGCCTATCCCGAAGGATCGATTGCGGAGGGATATATTGCTGATGAGTGTTTGACATTTTGCTCGAGATACCTTGAAGGAGTTGAAACTGCTTTTAATCGACCACAAAGGAATTACGATATTATACATAATGCAGAGGAGTACAAGTTCTCATCTGGTGGAAGATTTGTGGGGAAAGCTGAAAGTACTGTAGTTCATCACAAATTATTGGCACAGGCACATCGTTATATCTTACTTCACAGTGACTTAATATCCGAGTATCGCAGGTCAGTATGGTTATAAGAAATCACAATTTACTGTCATATCAGATATAATATTCAAAACAAATAAATTATTTCTCGTGCAGAGATTTTTTAGTGGCTCAACGAAGCGCCAACAATAACATTCATCCTACCCCCAGGATTGAGCAAAGATGGTTGGTTGAGTTATTTCCTAAATGGTTATTAAAACAGGTTAGACGTTGAATCCTATTAGGTCTTTTATTATATTCTACGATCGGAACTTTGAAAAATTAATTATTATCTGACTTAAATTTTTTTAGGTACCGACTATGATGGAGAGACATTGTTCCAATGAATTAATAGTCCTTGCTCGAGGTCCGAACAATATTGTCAACAGATATGATGGGTTCATTATAAATAGTTTTAAATTTCATACAAAAAAACGTGAAAAATTTAGAAAATCCCAAAATAGTGGAGTTATGGTTGAGGCGGACGGAAAATCTGTACAGCCTTATTACTACTAGTAAATGAGTCCCATTATTCATTCATCTTTTACTGCTATACACTTATATCCATTGCTATGTATTAAATATGACAAGTGAAGGCATTTTTCTCTATCAAGAGTTGCTTCCATGCTGTGAAAATACTATTCAGATTTTACATTTGGATTCTGGAGGCGATTGGATTATTAGTGTGATATTCAAACTGTGCCACCCAATCTCTTTTACTGCTACTAGTTATGCTGCATCATATATAAACATTACTCACGCATAGATTGTTCAGAAACCCTGGTATATTATGTTTGTCCCATACATATGTGCAATGAGTTCTGGTTTCATCGTATATTAGTTCTCCCGCAAATCAACAGCTTTAAGTGTGTTTCCTATCTTCACCTCTAAATGTTTTTGGCATCAGATTCATAGCTCCTGTTTGCAATTAGAACTCCATATCTTACTATTCTGTATCAGGATAATGCTCGTGTGTTTGCATTGACAGTCGGTCTCTGCTCCAAGTAAGGTTTGCATGCGACATTTAAATTTTTCAAACTTCCAACAGGTGCTTAGTGACTCATTATTGTTGCAGGCTGGGGAACTGGTCATGTATTTAAAATCTGTTGCTTTATAAGAATATCTTAAATATAATTGAGAAGACTATCTTAAATATTCTCAATTCAGAAGAGGATGGTGGCAGTTATAAGAATATTAAAAGTAATGTACTTTTAATATTTAACTAATATTGATTCTTTTTTGTGCATACTAGATTACAATATGCCGCGAGGAAAACGTTTCAGAAATATTGAATTTCAGCACACATCCGTGGGATCTACTTCTGATCGTTCCCAGCAGCCCGATGAGCCCCATACTCAGTCCGGGTCCTAGTCTGAGCATGCCCCACCTGCAGATCGTCCAGACACGGATGACGTGGACGTCCTGGGTAATTTGATTTATAGTTTTTATATTAATTTCTCTTACAATCTAACTATTTTAAATCATTTACCTTTAATGGACTTGTTATTTTATAGATGGACTGGGGAGAGTGAGGAGAACATGAGGGCCCACTCGAGCACGGGACGTATGGAGCCTACCTGAGGATGAGAAGATTGTCGTCCATTGCAACGAACTGGGGCAGCCCATCAAGAATGCTGCAAGCATTTTATCCACTTTTTTAGGATCAGTTGCGCGGAAGGGACAATTGTGTCCGCTCAACTATACGAAATGGAATGAAATGCTTCCTTCGTATAAGATTGAGCTTCTTAGAATTATTGAGGTAAAGAATTGAAGTTGCTTACTATTTTCAATTATTTTTGATTTAACATTGATATAACATTTTTGACTTTGATGTAGACAAAGTTTGTCCTTCCTGCAAATAGCCATGATTGGGTGCTGAAGTCCGTCAACCGCAAATGGAAAGAATATAAGGCAAAGCTAAAGGCGGATTGGAAGCACGAGGGCATGACTGAAGAGGAGGTGGCCCGTGTTTGTCCTCCAGATGTAATCTCTCATCAGTGGAGGGAGCTTGTCCACTACTGGTTTTCCGAGAGAGCTCAGGTTGTGTATATTTTTTCAATACCTTAGATTGAATTTAATATTATTATAGATTAGAAATTTATACATTGTATAAATTACATTGTTTATTGTTTTTCGGGGAAGACATATTCCAATATTGGTAGAGCTGCTCGAGCATCGCAGACTGTTCCTCACACTTCAGGCTCCATGAGTTATGCGAGGCGTAGAGCTGAATTCGTAAGTTTTTTTAAAACTCTTTAAATTTATCTTAAATTATTCTATCATATAGCATGTATACTCGTGAAATATACTTTTTGTTGTAGGTGGATGATAATGGGAGGGAGCCTGGTAGGGTGGAGTTTTATAGGATGACTCACACCCATCGAGATGGCAGCTTTGTCCGGGAGGAGTCAAGAGATATAGTTGTATGTATTCATCTTTGACTTGTGCTGTATTTTTTTTTGGTTCTATTATTCGCATACATTAATTTGATTTTTTTTTTGAGAGATATAGGATAGGGCAACAAATCTTATTTCAGAGCGCGTCGGGGGGTCATCATCATCCGACGCGAACAATCATATTGAAGCTCAAGTGCTTACTGAATTGATGGGCTCAGAGCGTTATGGTCGAGTGCGGGGTTACGGCGTTGGAGTTACCCCCACTCAGCTGTCTTCAGTGGGCACATATATAAGAAATGCCAGAGAAGGTAGTAACACTGCAGAAGTTCGTCATCTTCAAGCAACTATTGAAGAGTTGAAGCAAAACCAAGCAAATTTGCAGTCTCAGCTTACGAATATTACATCCATATTACAACGATTTCTACCTTCTCAGGTAATTAACTTTATTATATTTCAATACTTTACATATTATCAATTATGATATATGAGTTAATGTATCACATTATTCCTAACTTTTATATTTTCTCTCTTTTTTTTTTTGTAGATTCCTGATTCTTCAAACGCTTGTAGACATGATGATGATGGAGCTGAATCCCGTCCCTGATGCATTCTAGATTATCTTTTATGAGTTTGATATGTATATGTTTCTTATTTTTCAGAGTACATTGTAATTTGCTTTTTTAGAGTACATTGTAATTTGTATGGCAGCTTTTCTGATACATGAGTTAAAAACATAGAGTTTTAATCAGATATATCAATATTCATATTTTGAATGATCTGAGTATTTGTGTCAATGTATCAATGTAATACAGGTTCATATTGTTATAATATATGTTTTGTAATTTGTATTTTATAATACTGATTATTGTTTTATTTTTTTTAAAAAAAGACAATTCCCGACGCTTTTAAGCGTCGGTAAAAAAGGTCGTGGCACCACCGGCACGCTTGTGCCGACGCTTCAAAAGCATCGGCAATTGATCAATTTCCGACGCTTAAAAGCGTCGGGGAAAGTTTCGGTAAATCAGGAATTGCCGACGCAAAAAAGCGTCGGAAAAAACGCTCTGTCGGTTTATCGCCGACGCTATATAAGCGTCGGTAAAGCCATGTTTTTGCCGACGCTTTACTCCTGCGTCGGCAAAAACTTTTGCCACACTGGTATATCCGACGCTTTGCCGACGCTTGGCTTTGCGTCGGGGGTATTTTAGCCGATGCTAATTAGCGTCGCCAAAGCCCCAAGAAAGCATCGGGATAGGTCCTTTTTCTTGTAGTGTAATTAGGTTATTGGTCCTGTATTATAGATCCAATCTCAATAGTTTGGGTGAAGAGGGTAGGTCACTGGCCCCTATTGACACAACCTTCTGTTTTTTAATTCTTTTGGTAAATGGCACACCTTTTGTTCAAACTTGTATGCGCGGCATTTAGTATTCTACTCTTAAATTAGCATTATCAAATAAGGAGCGCTCATCTCAAATCTCTGCAATTTAGTTCAGTCCTATACTAATCTTAAACTACCATTGCCAAAAACTATGTTGTCTTCACCCAACGCATATCTCTGTTAGTTTCCTGTCTTGTACTCTAATTACCCGAGAATAAAAAAGATGGCATGCATAATGACTCAAATTTGTCCACGAATATTGCTGAGCTCTTTTAAGGGGGTGAATAGACTCATCTTTACCCAGAAGCATCAACTTTAGCGGTAGCAAAAGATTGGATAGGTTCCACCAAGGTGGTAACCTAGTGGTAAGGGGGCGGATTCTACCCGAGTTGTCCGGGTTCGAAACGCACGGGCGTCGATTAAATTAGAGGATCCCATGCTCCACACCCGGATAGTTCTGTGTGAATATACTTTCTTTCTATTAGTACTGAGGTGGTACTGGGATGACGTACTCACACGTAGATGGCCCAGTGGGGTTTCTCACAGATTGGAAAGGGCACACGGAAACATGCGACGCGCATCGAATATTTTCTGGTGGAAGGGGGACCCAGTGAGGGCTGCTATGCGGGTGGGGTTTTGCCCCTCCCCCTCCCCTCCTATTTTTGACCCAAAAAAAAAAGGTTGGACAGGTCTAGATTACATAAATCATGTGCTCAAGTTGTTATAATTTTAACGGTACTTTGGTTTTATATACAAAATTGTACTGGCTGGTACCGCATTCCCAAGCTCAAGGTGGGCAAAGTGTAGACTTTTCTCTTTCTTTTTGTCACGATAAATAATATAAATCTTTCATATGGATCAAAACTATGAAAATGAAATTCAGGATACGCTTCCTATCAATTGGAGATATGATATATAGGATCGAAAGCATGACACCAAATGATAATGGGAAAGGGTAGGTTTGATGTTCAGCAGGAAAAAAATCGAATAACCAAAGTCCAAATGAAACCTAAAACAAATCAGTACGTGTTTATAAAATGAGTATACATTATAGATATCTTGCTTACACACTAAATTACATTTCGATCTGAATACATTAAGAGGCAGTGCAAGAAGTTGGTAGTGCTGGCCGACCCCGGCAAGAAAACACTCGGCGGCTAACGATGGATGGTGTGGTCTGAACCTTGTCACGGAGGCATGAAGGATGCTCTCCATGTGAAGAAATATAGATTGAAGAATTTGCACAGCTAGAATATTGGAGGAAATCGTCTCAATCATATTAAATAACAAACTTGGTTGTTAAATAGCCTTACATAGAACTGAAAAAAAAAACTGAAAGCAATAACATAGCCCACGTTTCATAATTGCTATAACGTGGTAGGAAGACTAAATCAACAAGTAATAGGCATCCCAACAAAAAAGGAAAAACACATACGTGGTAATAACTGACCACTTAAAACAATACACTAAACATAAATCAACATTTCCTCCCTTAAACTGAATGCTACAAGCTTCAGTTTACAGTAGTTTCAGAACAGATTCCCAGATGTTCTCGCAGCTTGACAAAAGTGTTTCGCTTGAGTGGCTTCGTCATTATGTCAGCTAACTGATCTTGTATATCACAATGTACCAATTCCACAGTTCCATCCTTGGTAAGATCTCGAAGAAAAAGGAAAGGCACATCAATGTGTTTGCTTCGATCATGCATCATTGGATTCCTTGAGAGCTTGATAGCAGAGCTGCTATCACACTGAATAATACATGTCTTCTAAATCTCTAGCATAATCACTGTCAGTATAAGCAATAAGTTCATCATCTCCTCCCTTCCTATAGAAAATCCCGAAATCAAAAGTTCCTTTCAGATATCGCATCACTCTTTTTGCTGCCTGCATGTGTAACTCAGTAGGATTCTCCATATACCTACTAATCATACTTACTATAAACATTAAGTCTGGTCATGTAGCAGTGAGATACATGAGACTACCTATATTCTGCTTATAGTAAGTCTTATCAACTTTAACTCCTTCATCTTTCCTAAGTTTACAACCAGGATCGATAGGATTGAAAACAGAGTTACTCTTATCCATTCCAAACCTGTGCAGTACTTCCAAAGCATATTTCTTTTGACTAATAAAAATACCATCAGACTTTTGCAACACGTCAAGGCCAAAAAAGTATCTCATCTTGCCAAAGTCAGTCATATCAAACTCATGCTTCATTGAATGTTTAAACTCTTTAAACATTGATTCATCATTTCCGGTAAAGATTAGATCATCCACATACAAGCTTACAATCAAGACTTTACCTTCCTTGTTATTCTTGATGAACAGAGTGTGCTCATCACATTTCTCAAAGATTTCTTTCATGAAATAGGCTTCTATACGACTGTACCAAGCACGGGGTGCTTGTTTAAGTCCATAAAGTGCCTTTCTTAGCTTGTAAAGTTTTTGCTCACTTTCTTTCTGTACATAACCGCAAGGCTGTTTTACAAAAACTTCTTCATTCAATTCACCATGCAAAAAGGCAGATTTCACATCTAGTTGATAAATAAACCACCTTCTTTGAGCCGCAAGTGCTACTACCACTACAGGAATAGTAACTTTTACCGGCGCTTTTCATGGCCTTTACCGACGCTTATTAGCGTCGGCAAAAACCCCGCCGACGCCAGAGCAAGCGTTGTAAACGCGTCGACGATGCCTGAGTGGGAAAGGTTTTTGCCGACGCGAAAGGAAAGCGTCGGCAAAACCTTGTATTTACCGACGCTTTTTAAAGCGTCGGTGTAGATCCTTTGCCGACGCGATTTAGCGTCGGCATAGACTACCACTTTTGCGTGGCGCTATAATTGTTGATTTTTTGCCGACGCTTATAAGCGTCGGAGAAACCCATGCCAAGTTTTGTTTTTAACGACGCTTTAAAGCGTCGGGAGTGGGATTTTTTTTTAAAAAAAAAATTATTAGAAAAACACATGCATATCATAAATCAACATTTACGCCAATATGAACCTGCATTACATTTATATCAACACAAATATTCAGATCATTCAAAACATTCATATTGTCATATATGATTAATAAGTTTAGAGTTACAATGTTCTTTGAAAAATATAAAAAAGATATATATAAAACTCCTTAAATAACAGTCTAAAAAATATCAGGGATCGGATTTAGCGCCATCATCATCTCTACGAGCTGTTGAAGTATCATGAATCTACAACAAAAAAAAAGAAACTTTAAAAGTTAGGAATATGAAAATCATTAACTTATGCAAAATAAGTGATAATTATGTAAAGTCATCAAATACATATAGTTATTTACCTAAGGAGGAAGAAATCGTTGTAACATAGATGAAATATGCTCAAGCTGAGACTGCAAAATTTGTTGGTTCTGCTTCAACTCCGCCAACTCTGCCTGATGGCGATCCTTCATATCTTCAATTGTTGCCCGAAGTCGACTAACTTCTGCATTGCTACTGCCTTCTCCAGCATTTCTTGTATACATGCCGCAAGTGCTACTCTATACCAAATGAATTGTCCCCGTTCGTGCCACAGGTGCAAACACTTCAGTATAGTCTACTCCATATTATTGTGCATAGCCCTTTGCTATAAGCCGAGCTTTGTGCTTTTCTATTTCTCCATTTTCATTCAACTTAGTCTTATACACCCACTTTACTCCAATTGTCTTTCCTCCCTAAGGTAATTCTGTTAATTCCCAAGTCTCATTTTTGTTTATTGCTTCCATTTCCATATCCATGGCTGTTCTCCATTTTTCACTTTTTACAAATTCTTCAAAATGAATGGGATCAGCAGCTGTAAACATGGCAAGTTCCCCTCCATTTTCTTCATCAGAAAGTCCCTCTCCTGTTTCATAATTTCTCATCCAAACAGATGCCCTTCGATTTCTGGTTGCACTCGAGTGTTGAGGGGTATCCGTGTTCTGAATTAAAGATCTTGTCCCAGTATCTTCAGCATTAAATTCAACTGCACTGTCTATTGCATTGTCTTCTATATTAGGATCAGAATAAGTTTCACTTTTTTCCTCATTCTTAGTTGCTTCTTCTTCACAATCACCCCATTCTAAATCACATATAGTAACTTCCTCATACTTCTTATCCCAGTCCCAGTGCTTGTCTTCCTCAAATACAACATCCCTACTAATTATGATCTTTTGTGAAATAGGATCATACAATCTATAAGCCTTTGATTCTTCACTAACTCCCAATAAAACACAACTGAAACTCTTATCATCGAGTTTAATTCTTCTATTGTCAGGCACATGGACATGAGAAATACATCCAAATACTCTAAAATAATCAACTGAAGGCTTAATTTTACTCCAAGCTTCTTCTGGAGTCTTATTTAACACTGCAAAAGTGGGACTTCGATTCAAAACATGTACAGTCCAGTTAACTGCTTCTGGCCAGGACTTTGGAATTCTCTTTGCTAAAAGCATACATCGAGCCATGTTCATAATTTTTCTATTCTTCCGTTCCGCAACTACATTCTGTTGTGGCGTATATGCAGCCGTTAATTGTCGCCGTATACCATTTTTATCACAGAAATTGACAAATTCCTGGGATGTAAACTCGCCTCCTCGATCAGTGCTTAGACTTCTCAGAAAATAGTTTGTTTCCTTCTCAACATGAGTCTTAAAACTTTTGAAAAAAAACAAAAGCTTCTGATTTTTCCACCAAAAAATAAACCCATATTTTTCTACTAAAATCATCAGTGAAAGTGAGTAGGTACCTTTTCTTGCTGTTAGAGATGGGCTTAATTGGTCCACAAATGTCTGCATGCACCAATTGAAGAATTTCTGCAGCTCTCCAGGTGGTCTTCTTAGGAAATGAGTTCCTGTGTTATTTCTCTGTCAAACAATCTTTGCACAGCTTCGAAGGAGATTTGAGATTCGGCAAACCATTCACCATTTCTTTTTGTTGAAGAGTCTTCAATCTTGTAAAACTCAAATGTCCATATCGATAGTGCCAAAGCTGTTCAATGTCTTCAGTGTTTGTATTAAAACAAGTGGATGCTATAGGCTGGGATATAGCATGCAGAACAAACATTCTATTGGAAGTTATTTTCGTATCCATAATCAAACCTTTCTGAGAATGAAACACTTTACATTTGCCATGCTGAAACAAAATAGTAAGTCCATTTTCTTGCAGCTGTCCAATACTTAGCAAATTAGTCTTCAATTCAGGTACATAAAACACACTGTAATGATCTGTATCAGACCATTTACTTGCAACCTAACATTTTCCTTTCCCAACACAGCCATGCTTGTATTGTTGCCAAGCTTCACAGAGTCTCGAAAAATACCATCAAAGTCTGAGAAATAATTTTTGTTGCCACACATGTGATTGCTGCAATCAGAATCAAAAACCACATGTCTTCTCGACTGACTTTGTTGGTATCCACATATGCCATCAACAACATTTCTTCCTGATTCTCTGCATAATTTGCTTCTGTGTTCTTGTTTGGACATTCCCATGCAAAGTGTCCTAGCTTGTGACAGTTGTAACACTCGATTGTGGCCTTATCAAAGGACCTGTTGTTGCGTCCTCTTTCTTTTCCTCTTCCTCTGTAGTTTCCACGACCACGACCTCTTCCTTCCGAGGAATGAGTGATCTTCAGAGCCTGCTCTTCTTCAACATGTGAACTCATGCGTTGTTCATGTACAATTGAACTGCTCTGCAACTCATCAATAGTTAAAGTATCGATATCTTAGACTGCTCTGCAAATCATCAATAGTTAAAGTATTGATATCTTTAGACTCCTCAATAGGGCAGACAACATAGTCAAATTTTGAAGTCATGGATCTTAAAAAATTTTCAACAAATAGCAGTACTTCCCTTATCTTCTCCATTTTCTTTCATCTTGTTGGCTATGGTAAGAGTGCGAGCGAAATAGTCATTCACAGTTTCTCCATCCTTCATGTGAAGAACTTAAAATTCCTTTCCAAGAACTTGCAAGTTTCCACGTTTCACTCGTGTGGTGCCTTGATATTTCTGCTTCATGGAGTCCCAGATATCCTTTGCAGATTTCTTGTTGAGAATTGTCTCCAGAATAGAACGATCTAATGCCTTAAATAGATAGTTCTTAGCTTTCAAATCTTTCAACTGTTGGTCGTCAATATGCTTGCTCTGTGCATCAGTGAGAACAACAGCTTATGCTGCTGCAGGAACTCCATTTTCCACCGGCCCCCAATACTCCTTTGATCGCAAGAAGTTCTCCACGAGCATCGCCCAATGATTATAATACCCATCAAACTTTGGAACGGCTGGCTGTACAAACGAACTCTCTGTCGTCATCCTTCAACTTAAAAAAAAACACTTGTAGAAGACTGCTGCTTCTAATAATCAGGCCCCTATAATGGGGCTCTGATACCAATTGTGAAGAAATATAGATTGAAGAATTTGCACATATTGAAGAAAATCGTCTCAATCATATTGAATAACAAACTTGGTTGTTAAATAGCCTTACAGAGAACTGAAAAATAAAACTGAAAGCAATAACATAGCCCACGTTTCATAACTGCTATAACATGGTAGGAAGACTAAACCAATAAGTAACAGACATCCCAACAAAAAAGGAAAAATACATACGTAGTAATAACTGACCACTTAAAACAATACACTAAACATAAATCAACACTCCAGGCTCCAGCAACCTGACTCTCCAAGAAGAGGCTCGAGGCTGTAGTTGACCTGTGTTCAGGTTCCAATGGGCAACCTGAGCCTAAGTGCCTAACCAATCAAGTTCACAGGGTACAGTGCATGCATGTTCCACCACATACGGTACCACTTATTTTGCCCAATGGCCTCCGAACCACTACCAACCCGTCAACCACCACAACCACCGTTAGTCATGGCCTCCACCACCACCATCACTGCCACCGAGAAGTGGGCGAGGCTTGTTTCATGCGTGGCCTGCGACATGCCATATATTGAACCCTGGATCACCCTTATCAAGGAGTCTTGCTTCTGCAAGGGTGGTGGTTCACTCATTGTCGATAATGAAACGAGCTCAATAGACAGTCTGGCGGCAAGAGATGGGAATTTTAAGGGTTCGAGTTGGAGGCGGCATCAGCCAGCAACCCCTCACTCTCGTCCCTCTTCCATCAGTTGCTCACCTTCACTGCCACGAGTGTGAGCTCGTCTCTGACGACATGCGTGCTCCTCCGTGCCTTGAGCACCTCCTTCGCCCCCTCCAAATAATTAGGATTGAACCCTGGTTCTCAGTAAGGAACAGCATGGAGTTGCATGCTGCTGCTGTCACCACCCGAACATGGGAAGAGAGACAGGCTCGCAACATCCGTGTCTGCGATCTTTGAGACGGAGACCGAGTCGACAGACAATCTTGACCTAGCAAGAACCCTAATTTTTGTGTTTCCAGTTTATAGCTGGGTTTAAGTCCTGTTATAGCAATGAGTATCATATATATATACTGCAATGTATTTAATTAGTAACGTATAGGACTGCTGCAATAATAAATTTTGTAACGCTTAAACCATGCATACTCGAAGCAAGGTACGAGTTTTATAATAGCCGTAGTAACTTGTCACGTTGTGCTAGGTTATATTGAAATGAATTTGGTAAGGCATAGGTCTACTGCAGCAATAGAATTAATAGCCATAGTAATTTTTCACATTATGACGGATCACATTGTAATGAATTTAGTAAGGCACAGGTCTAGTGCAGCAACAAATTTAGTAATGCATAAACCATGCATATTAGACACAAGGTATACAATTCTCACATTATGACAGGTCATATTGCAATAAATTTAGTGACACAAAGGTTTGCTGCAACAATAAATTTAGTAACGCATAAATCAAAGGACTAGACACAAGGTAAGATTTTTATAATAACCATAGTAATTTTTCACGTTATGATTGCAACGAATTTAGTAACACATACGTCTACTGCAGTAGCAAATTTAGTAACACATAAACTATGCATATTAGACGCCAGGTGCAAGTTTTATAATAATCATAGTAGTTTTTCATATTATGACAGGTCATATTGCAATGAGTTTAGTAACGCATAGGTTTATTGCAGCAATAAATTTAGTAACGCGTAAGCCATTCATATTAGACGCAAGGTACAAGTTCAAAAAAATTTCTACCACTAATAACATCAATGTTTTAATTGATCATCAATTACTTTTGCAAAATCTGAAATTGGTTGAATTTTCCATTTAGTCACAGAGTTCTCAAATAACTAATCAAAATTTGGGAGTTTCATATATACCTTCCTTTATTGCTCCAATGAAGTTTACGATTGCATGACAAATCAAAGATTGGAACAAATGAACACCTTATTTTTATAGACCACACATTAACTAAATGTAGATTTAGTAACCAAATATTAAGGCAATATGCTATATATATATATATATATATATATATATATATATGAAAATAGAGGCTCTGCAAAGCTCTCCGTGTCTAACATTTGTATAAATGGCCATCTGCCGCCATGTATATAAATCGTATATAATTCCATTGGGAAATTTATATGGAAAAGCAACAAACGTTTCGCTTCCATCTGTCTCCGATCCCATTTCGGTTTCGAGTCTGGTATACTCCTTTTTTTATGTTTTTTTGGTACATCAGAATCTGGTATACTCTTGCAGAAGATATTAGTAAAATTAGGGAGTAAATATCACAAGAATAAGCAGCTCAGAAAGTTGATGAGTTGTATTGCATACTTTGCATTAGATCTTTTAAAAAACTTATGACTGAAAGTTAATGATGGACTATTTATCAACAAAATAATAATGGACCGTCTAAATCAGAAATTTAGATGAGTTTAACCACATTCCCATCGCCGGGATCTTGATATGGTACAAGAAATCGGCCTAGATCTGATATCTCCGTCATAGATATTTTGATGAGATTTCTGGATATCAGCACAGATATCGATATCTGAATTCTTGTTATCAGCAGAGATCTCGATATCTGATTTCTAGATATCAATGGAGATCTCGACATGGGACCTCGAGAAAAAGATTAGATCTTCCAAAATTTTTGCCTCCCATGACGATTGAGATAAACAGTTATCACGGTTTATCTCAGTCTTAACCACCTGCGAGATCTTGGCTTTCGAAGACGTTGCAAACAAATCAATGCTTCAAAAATAGTAGGTTAGCAAGTAGTAGGGTATTGGACTTTTAACTCATTAATCCATTTAAGACTTATCTAATTGGTTTAAAACTCAGTTAATCTAGATAAGATCCGTTTAACTTATTTAACTTGATCCAACTCACTTATTAAATAGATTATGTATGTTTTATTACCTATTTAATAAAAGATTCATCCATCCCTCCAGATTTTGACCTATTTGAAAGTTATTTATTAAATAGGTTATATAGGTTGCATTGCCTGTTTCTCAAGACACCGATATAGGTTGCATTGCCAATTTCTCATGACACCAGAACCTCTCTTCCCAGCAATGCAGCCTCTTCTCATGAGAACTCCAACGCCTATCTCAATTCAAATAGCCATAACGTTTCAAACGGTTAAATGTTTCATAACAATAACTGTTGAAATAGAACTAGTTGAAACTAACTCAGAACTCCATGATCCGGAAGTTTCATACATCTTTTTGAATTTTAGATTAGTTACATTCAGTTACAATTTATATTGCTTAATAGCTAGATTAGTTACACTTTAATCCAGCTCAAATATGTATAAATACCACCAATCTGTACTGTGATGAAGTAAGAAAAAAGGAATGAAATCAGCCTTTTCTTCTTCCCTATTTTCCATCTTCCGTTCTTCTCCCCTGTTTCCAGCTTTTGTTCTTCCTTTTCTAACATGGTATCAGAGCGGGTGCTAGAATTTTAAATCAAGCTTCTTCTTCTTCTTCCTTAAAGATGCAGTAAGTTGTATTAGTCATTCCTTTTTGTCTTAGGATTGTTCTAAAATGGCAGATGGAGAATCTTCAGCTCATGCATCCCCTACCTACACTCCAACTCACATCCCTTCTCCCTCCGAAGATCCAAATAGTCCATTTTTCCTTCACCACAGTGTGCTAACACTGTGGTGATCACTCCTCCTTTAACTGGATCCAACTATCTCTCATGGAACAGATCCTTTACATTGGCCATTTTCATCAAGAATAAGCTGAGATTTCTTGATGGAACTATTCCCTCACCAGAATCAACCAGTCCTCTTTACTTATCATGGTTGAGATGCAATAATTTGATCCTTTCATGGATTCTGAATTCTATTTCAAGAAAAATCGCATCCAATGTTTTGTATATAAATTTTGCAAAGGAAGTATGGAAAAAGCTAAAAACCCGGTTTGCACAACCGGATAATGTGAGGATATACCAACTTCAACAACAACTTAGCTCGGTTATGTAGGAAACCCAATCAGTAAGTGATTATTTCACTCAACTCAATGCCATTTGAGAAGAATTACACAACTTAGACCACTGCCCTCGTATACTTGTGGACATTGTACATGTAATGCAGTGGAAACTGTCAATGAAGCCCAACAGAAGGATTATGTGTTCAAATTCTTAATGGGACTGAATGATTCATATGACAGTATAAGAGGTCAGATAATTCTTATGAGCCCTATGCCCTCTTTAAATAAAACCTTCTCATTAGTTTTACAAGAGGAGAGGCAAAAGCAAGCACGTATATTAATGCTTCCTACCTCTGAATCCTCTACATTTTCTGTGGCACATACAAAAAAGAGAGAAAAGTCTGAATTAGTATGTTATCATTGTGGAAAAATTGGACACACTAAAGAGAAATGCTATAGGCTGATAGAATTTCCACCCAACTTCAAATTTACCAAAATCAAATTTGGAAATCCCAACAGTATTCCTTCAAACAAATTTCAGCAAATCAAGCAATCATTCAGAGCCAAGAAAAGGAGCCAATCTCATCTCAGACAGTGCTCACTCAAGCTCAAATGCAGCAACTCATTGATCATTTCAAAGCTCAGATGCTTCATTAACCTAAGTCAAATGACTCACCTTCCCTGATGACCAAGCCATCCACAGAATCATTAAACACTCACTCCCATGCCAACATGGCAGGTACTACTCTCCCCTGCACTTCCATCATTATTGCTTCAACACTCTCTATCATCAATCAGAATTCTAAACTAGTCAAAGAACAAGAAACTCCATAGATAATTGACATAGGAGCCACTGGCCACATGGTTTGCTCCATTTTCTTTCTTACATCCATAATTCCTAAAACACATGCACATGTTCAGATGTTGAATGGAACTAAGGCAAGAGTGACTCATATTGGAAATGTGAAACTTTTTCAGAACATCTAACACTCACAAATATTTTGTGTGTACCTTTCTTTATCTTTAATCTTCTCTTGGCCAGTAAACTCACCCATGATGCTTCCTTATGTCTTATTTTCTTGGAAAAATAGTGTTTTATACAGGACCCCTCTTCATGGATGATGATTGGACTTGCAAAAGTTCATAATGGTCTCTATTTTCTTCTTCTAAGTTCCGTAGTCAACCAAACTACTCTTCCCAAGCATACTTCATTTTCCAAAAGTCAGGTTCTTCATGCTAAAGCCGAACATTCCTTTGATCTTTAGCATTTTAGACTGGACACTTATCTAACCATCGATTGAATTTAATTCAATCTCATGTCTCTGATGTAAAAGAAAATAAGCCAATGCAATGTACAAACATTGTCAGTTAGCCAAACAAAAAAGAAAACCATTTCATATGAGCAACTCTGTTACTTCTTCTCCATTTGATTTAATACATTGTGACATATGGGGCCCTTATTCTCAAGCATCCATTCAATGTCATCACTATTTCCTAACCATAGTTGGTGATTATAGCCGAGTAACTTGGGTATATCTCATGAAGTTCAAATCTGAAGCTAGATATCTTATGCAAACTTTCATTCACTTGGTTCAAACCCAATTCAATGCCAAGGTGAAACAAATTAGAACTGATAATGGCATGGAATTTCATAGGCCTGAGTTCTATAGTTCCAAGGAAATTATACATAAAAAAACTTGTGTTTACACTCCACAACAAAATGGTATAGTGGAAAGAAAACACGAGCATCTACTCACTATTGCTAGAGCCCTTCTCTTCCAAGGTTTACTTCCAATAAAATTCTGGGGAGATGCTGTCCTAATAGCTACTTATCTAATTAATCAAATACCCACTCCTACTCTCAAAACAAATCTCCATATGAAACCTTTTTTGGCTCCATTCCTTCTTATACCCATTTAAGAGTATTTAGATGTTTGTGCTTTGTTTCCACACTCAAACACAATGGAACTAAGCTCAGTCTCAGAGCTAGCAAAGGCATTTTTCTTGGGTATCTAGCAGGGATTAAGGGATACAAAGTCTATGACTTAGAAGCTCAATCATGTATCATTTCCAAAGATGTTATCTTCTATGAATCCACTTTTCCTTTTCAAAGTTCCAGTGCAGAAGAACCTGAAACTTCATCAACTCCATCAAAACTGGCCTTACCACCAGCCTTACCAGACATATACTTACCAAGTCAATTCATCCAAACAGAAATGAGTCATTCTTCCAACTCTCCAGCATCCAGTTCTGTAGACTTAACCATGCCAAATGAGTCACCATCACAGGATGAACATCACAACACTGATATTTTCCTTAGAAGATCCAATAGAATCAGAGTTCCATCGAGCTATTTGAAGGACTACCATCGCAAGTTAGCCACAAATGCAACTGCTGAACAACCAAGCTTATGTTCCACCTTCCACCCTCTACACAAGCATCTATCTTATGAAATCTTTCATCATCACACAAAGCCTACACACTCTCTCTCTCTTTGATCAAAGAACCCAAAATATATGCCGAGGCTATGACTTCTCAGCATTGGAAAGATGCAATGAGAGCTGAAATAAAAGCTCCGGAGGAAAATGGAACTTGGACCATTACTTCTTTACCTCCGGTGAAGAAAGCTATAGGGTGCGAGTATGTTTACAAGACCAAGCTTAAATCAGATGGAACAATTGAAAGATACAAAGCTAGATTAGTGGCTAAGGGCTATACACAAAGAGAAGAATTTGATTACCAAGAGATCTTTAGTCCTGTTGCAAAACTCACAACCATTAGGGTGTTTCTTGCCTTAGCAGCAATTCATGATTGGCATTTGGGACAATAGATGTTCATAATGCATTCCTTCATGGGGAGTTAGATGAAGAAATATATATGAAATTACCTCCGAGTTTTCAGATTAAGGGGGAGTCATCTAACAAGAATTTGGTTTGCAAACTACACAAATCCATTTATGGTCTAAAACAAGCTTCTAGGTAGTGGTACTCAAAATTCTCCTCTTCTCTTACTGCCATTAGTTTTCAGAAATCAAAATCTGATTACTCCATATTCAGAAGAGATGATGAGCATGGGTTTGTAGATCTTATAGTCTATGTAGATGATATCATTGTGGGCAGCAATAGTTTGATAGCAATTGATTCAATCAAGGCATATCTTCATACTTAATTCAAGATAAAAGACTTGGAAACTCTGAAATTCTTTTTGAGATTGGAAATTGCAAGATCGGCTGCTGGCATTCACTTATGTCAAAGGAAGTATACTCTCGAAATTCTAAAGGACACTGGATTTCTCAGCAGCAAATCAGTCACAACTCTAATGGAAATCAATCACAAATTATCACATTCATCCAAAGATTCATTAGTTGATGTCACAAGTTACAGAAGATTGGTTGGCAAACTCATTTACCTAACAATTACAAGGCCAGATATAACATATGCCATGAATGTCCTCACCCAGTTCATGGATAAACCAACACAAATCCATCTACATGCAGCTCCCAGAATTTTGAGATACTTGAAAGGCTTTATATGCCAAGGTATATTGTTTTCCTCTCAATCTCCTTTTCATCTTAAAGCATATAATGATTCAGATTGGGTAGCATGTCCCAAAACAAGGAGATTTGTCACTAGTTTTTGCATCTTCATTGGAGACTCATTGGTCAGCTAGAAGACCAAGAAAAAAGCCACTGTATCACGATCCTCTGCAGAAGCAGAGTATCGGGCCTTAGCTCACACCAGTTGCAAAGTTGTCTGACTACTTTTCCTGCTAAAGGAGTTCAAGATACAGTATGCACAACCGGCACTGGTGTATTATGATTATCAAGCGACTCTTCACATCACAAAGAACCCAATCTTCCTTGAAAGGACCAAACACACAGAACTGGATTGCCGCTTTATCAGGAAAAAGGTTACAGCAGAAGTTATTAATCCAATTTATATTGGCTCAAAATTTCAATTGGCAGATATATTCACAAAAGCTCTGTTTGCTACCTCCTTTCATTTCTTGCTATCCAAGATGGGCACGTTGAACATCCATGCCCATCTTAAGGGGGAGTCTCAAGACACCAGAACCTCTCTTCCCAGCAACGCAGCCTCTTCCCATGAGAACTCTAATGGCTATCTCAATTCAAATAGCCATAACGTTTCAAACGGTTTAAATGTTTTATAACAGTAACTATTGAAACGGAAACCAGTTGAAACTAACTCAGAACTCCATGATCCAGAAGCTTCATCTTTTTGAATTTTAGATTAGTTACATTCAGTTACAATTTACATTGCTTAATAGCTAGATTAGTTACACTTTAATCCAGCTCGAATATGTATGAATACCATCAATCTGTACTGTGATGAAGTAAGAAAAAAGGAATGAAATCAGCCTTTTCTTCTCCCCTGCTTTCCGGCTTCCGTTCTTCTCCCCTGTTTCTAGCTTCCGTTCTTCCTTTTTCTAACACTATTTAATAAAAGGTTTAGATTTTTCTCTGGATTTTGATAGATTTTTGATGCAACCTACATCCAACTTGGCCCATATCCGGCCTGACTGGACTTGACCGCCACCCCCTAATAATTGACATTTCAAGAATAGATTGCCCTAGATGCAAACCCAATACAATACATATATTATGGACCCTATTGATCTTCTATGTTCAATATCATTTTTTCTGGTCAAGGTTGAGATATCGTGTAATTCACCACGGTTGCCAGAGCTTTTATGCGAATTTCTTATGCTCGGCACTTGTTCTTTGCAATTTAATTTAGTTCTATCTGGGATGAAAACTCAACACCTCAAGAAATCAAAGGCAAATTCATAATACATATTCAAACAAAGAGAATCCGTTACAGAGATCTTCTGGTTACATACTTCACAAGCCGGTATTGAAATACAATAATCTTCTTCCATCCTCTTTTTCCGGGGCTCTCAGGCTTTGCTTGGTGATCTCTACTAGTCTCTTGATTTCGAGCGAATCGGAACCTTCCATGCCATTGACCTTTTCATTCTCACAACGATTTCCTAAGTTGGACAGTCTATGTATGTTAGCAGACAACAGACAAATCAAAAAAAAAAACAAAAAAAAAAAAAGGAAATCATATTGCGTTGCAAGTGCAGATCGCCCACCTTGCTCTCTGGCAAGCAAACTTTTCGTTGGCCGTGGGAGGAACCAGAGCACTCTCTTGTGATGGTTCCGGCATTGCTTCAGATTTATTCACTTCCATCTTGACGCCGAGTCCGCTTCAACCCAGACGAGGGATAATAGGATCCGAACTCTGGTTCTTAATGAGGAGCAGCGCTGAGTTGCAGCTACTGCTGCTGTCACCGGCCAAGCATGGAAAAAGAGACAGGCAGCATCCATGGCTGCCGTGCCTGAAAACTGGTTATGAAGACCAAATAGCAGCCTCTTGGATTGTTGTGTTTCCCAGGGTGTGTCCCAATTTATAGCCTGCACGGAAGGTGAGGTTTGTGTCCTTTTCTTAATGAAAAATGTCGTAATCATTTAGGTTTTGCAGGTCCTCATGAATTTAGTAACGCATTGCAGGTTATCACGTAACGCATATTTCGTGCATGCTGGACACCTGTTGTGATCTAGAAATCATTTTATTTACTAATTCATTTTTTCTGTGGGATCTTTGTATTGTGACTCTGAATTTTTCAGCAGCTCACGGAACCATTGTATTTCAGACATCATGCTATGATTGCAAAGCAGATCAAGAATAGGAATAAGCGAACAATATAATCTGTACGGCATGTATCGTATACAAGTCCTTTAATAAGATGTGGACTTAGTAACCAAATATTAAGATATCTCCCTCCAGGCCTTGATTGCTTCCAAGATGAGGGGTGAATTGGATTGAACTCTGAATTCTCAGCACGAAGCAATATAGAGATTGGAGTTGTTGTTGTTATCATTATCCACTGGGGGGAAAGAGAATTAGATAATATTCATTCGGATCCATTTTTATTTCGTAATCTATCCGGATACAAATGAAAATCTGAGCATCCGATTGACATCCGTATCCGTATTATATTCATAAAAAAAATAGATATGAATATAGATAGACAAGATCTGTATCCAAATATTTAATTTTATTTAAATCTTATTTAATTTTATATAGCACCCGTTAATATATGATTTTATTTATAATCTTGTTTAATTTTATATAGCACCCGTTAACTTTTAAGAGCAATAAAGGATTTTATTAACATGCTATTAACTTGATTTATTATCTACTTAATAATATCTTTGATTATGTGACCATAAATTTTAATTATCTGACTTATATCCGTATTTACATACGTCTTTCTAGTATTTGATTTATATTTGTATCTGCTTAAAATAAATATAAATATAAACTTTTACATCTGACTAACATCTGTATCCGTATCTATATTCGTTAAACAAAATAAATATGGATATAGATATGCTAGAATCCGATCCGTATCTAGTCTGATTTTAAGCCCCACTGTCTAAAGTAAGATAATAGGCCAAGACGCTATACATGCCTACCATCTCTAGGCTGACCGCGCCGCTGAGAATTCTCGTGTCCTTAGGCCCTTACCTTAGAGGACAACATAATTTAGCTAAAAATCCATGCAATCAATCAATCACCCAATCAATAAAATTGCAAGAGAAGAGCATCTTACCGCAAACCTGCAACCAGAGCCAGACATGCAAGGCATTTAACAAAAAGTAAAGGAATTTTCATTCTTTGAGATGTGATAATTTGAAGGCTAGCAAACATTAAGTCATGCAAGCGCTGGAGTCCCAACTACATGATCTGATGACTACAAATGTTAGACATGCACTAGTGTTCAAGGGGAGTTTGATTACCACGAAAAGTTGAATTGTAACGAGCAAATAGCAAGATATCACCATATTTCAAGTGAACATACAGTTATAGGGAACTTGGCTTTTTTCTTTTTTTAACAAAAAAACATATCATGCAAATTTGGCATGAGGATGCTGTTTACCTAGTGATAGCTTCCTTATTATTTGGAGGAGATTATTCAATAACATTAGATGGTGGAGAGAGCTCACAGCATGTTGTGAATATACCTCTAATTAGGTCACTAGGACAACAAAAGAATACTCCTGATTAACCACAGATTTAGGTTCGCTAAAACACTAGCACACAACAAGCTGACGTTCGCATAGTATCTGCTGCCATTTTAGACCAGGGTTATTCACACTATTACAGTCAACAACACTAAATTCTGAGACTAGACTAACATCTCTGAGATCTCAAATGGCAAAAATGTTGGGGGGGGGGGGGGGGGGGGGGGGGGGGGGTGGTGCAAATGGATGACAGGATACCATAATATTTATTTGATTCAAATAACCTAGCCAGCATTCAGGTTTTGATATGCAAGAAAAAATCAGAAAAATAAAAATCAAATATACATGGTAATGGAAGATTTTCTCCAGCCCTATATACCAAGGCTAACCATCCAAAAATTGAACAGGAATGGAAAACTAGGAAGGCGGATGAAAAAAAGGAAAAGGACTTTTACCTCTCCATCCAATAAACAGGCTTTCCAACCATCAAAGGATCATTACGCAGAAGTTGAACCTCAAGAAACTAATCCAGATCGCGTCAAACAGATTCTAGTTTTCACGGATTCTATCTGACTTGAGTACTGACCTTGTCCTGCATTTCCCTAGAGCCATGTGCACCAGCAAGTTGTTTTGAGTGAACAGGAATGCGGGTATCACCTGCAGTCTGCTTCTTTCGCCTTGGATGGCCAACAATAGCAGGGTCGACCAATGGTCCGGACCATGTTGTTACACTTCCTTTCTGGTAGGGGAACACTGTGCTGAATGAAGCCTCCGGTGGATCAAAGATAGGATCCATATGATGTGGAGAACCTAATGGGTAACCAAGCACTCCATCTTCGTGCGGTGGAGGGAACTTTTCGCTCTTGCTCTTTGCATTTGCATGTGTGATTAGGCGCCGTCTCTGTTAGTAATAAAAAAAAATTTCTTCAGTAATTCATTCATTTTGTAAGAAAGAAACATTAGCATAATTTCAGAAACTGCACCAACATAGTTAGATAAAATACAGAAATGAGAAACCACCCCATGGACAGAACTTGTCCACCAGACTGACTACCATTTCCTCTATACATTGTCCATCAGTGAAGAAAGCAACCATTGATAGAAGTATAATATGAGTACGGCAGTTGACAATTGCCGTAAGCATCAGTGAGATGCTCTCACAAATATACCAAGAAACAGCAAGTTAGCGGTCCAGACTAGCATGCATCCAAGAAATTTATGCACAAGGAAAAGAATAAAAAGATTATTGTTTCAGTAGAAACTTAATAATTATCCAAGATGGCTCATTCTGAAGCAGTAATTCATCTTTCCACATCATGGCAATTGGAAAATGATCAAGAACATAAAACAGGCAGCTTGCAGTGATCATTGGTCAGATTACCAAATATCAACAAAATGAATAGAAGACAAGCAATGAAAAGAAGGTAGATCATATATATGCTTCCTCATTACAAACAAAGGTAATTAAGCCTTGTAGCCAATAAATAAATAAATAAATGAATGTAATAAAAAGCTCGAGCAATACTATAATTGGTAAGACTAATCATAAGCAATAACAGATTCATCTTTTATTGAATTACAATTTTTCAACCAAGCAGATATTGCAATTAGTGACAAGAACTAGGCAGACTTTTGCTGGTTTTAGCCAGAGGATCCCTGTTAGATTGTTGGCAAGAGCGAAATCATCGAGCATACAATAATACCATGTTTTGTCAAATTCTGAAAAAAAATCAACATTTTGAGAAAAAAATTTAATTGGTAAGCATATTATGCAACATTTAATTAAATATTTTCTTATTAATAAGAAAAAACAATCTTTAAAAGTTTGTGAAATACATATGATGCGCCATATACTCATATACTGCATGAGTGAAGACATATGGTATCTATCACCAACTTCAAATGAAACAAAACATGCCTTTGCCTGATTGCCCTTGTTGCGTTATTGTGGCATCCCAAAATTTGATTTTCAGGTACATATAACACAAATATGCAGTGTTTAATCCATCATGAACATGAGGGGGGACAGGAATTTTAGAGATAATGCATGCCTACATAAAGTTGTCATTCATATGGACATGCACCTCGATGCAAGTTTTCTTCAGTGGTGGGTAGAGGCCGTGGCCAATTGCTTATATTACTACATTCGACATGTTTACCCTCTAGCAGAGTAATACACAATTTTGACATCCTAAACATGATTGTACAAGGCTAAAAAATCTGTACGGTCCTACCACAAAAGGAGACTTTTTCATTTAAATCCCAATTAAAACTATAAAGAAGCTAACATTGACCCAGACAGGTTCTAAACCACCATTGCTAATATTTGTCTGGGATTAAAAAGATGTTTTGACCATACAGAGTGTTAAGCATAAACAAAAGTTTTAATCAGAACCACAAAGAAAGATAATGTTAAATGCTTAGCATACTGGAGAGAAAAATGTTTGCTTGATTAAAGAAATGAAATCACAATAGAGCAGTTGAAGCCACAGTTAGTTTGACATACATCAAGGTTTGCTTGGATTTCAGCATTAGCCTCTGGAGCAGGAACTGCCTTGGCAGCTCGATCACGTGGGCGTGCCTTCTTAACTCCATCAGCATTGGCCCTTCCGGGAGCTCTCAACCTACACGACGTGTATTAATTTGGATATGCTACATATATATTAAAAAACAATTGTAAAAGTTCTACAGCCATTGATTCACAATTATCAATATGCAAGATATTTGCAATTTTCAAAGAGATGTAACCAATGAACATGAAAGTGATGCTGCAACACAAACAAACATATGATGCACACACACAAGCATGCATACATATATATATGTAGAGAGAGAGAGATGGACCACACATTCAATTTTCGATCTTTGGTAAAAGAATTAACAATTCAAACTCAAGGAAGAGCACTCTAAATTGGAAATCTACACCAACAGTTGATGTAGATCCAAAAAAAAAAAAAGAACACTTTATAACTTATGCATCAAGTGAGAGCTAAACTGAAAGGTTTTAATCATATGACAATATTTTGCTGTGAAATAAGAATCAAAATATTCTGATTTTTAGCCTACACATGTTTTAATGCATCTAACACTGACATGGACAATCCCAAACTAGGATGAGAAAGGTAGAGGACCGATATCAAGTTGACAGCTGATCATAAAAACATGCAAGTAACTACGAAAAGGATCCAAATTTGATAGGCATGAATATTAGGGAATCCATTGTTCTAGCAAGGAGCAAAAGACCTAAGGTAACAGAGACGGAGGTTGTAGGGAAGAAAGAAACTTGGACTAACATCAGAGATGACCCTAAATAGGAATACTTGGCTAATAAGGACCTCTAAAGCTGACCTTAAATGGCTGGGAAAAGGATTGATGATTATGATGATTATGACATGCTTTAACACATGTAGATCACAATCAATACAGTGGATTCCTTATTTAAATGTTCCATCATGTATTTTTAGCATAGTAGCATAGCGCGCCCACTACCTAATTTTACATCTATATAATACGTATGATAGAGGTCACCAAAAGATACAATTTATAGTTTCCAGGGCTTTTTACAAGAGATTTGGATGCCCTATCATTAATTGCAAACAAGTGCAAGCATACTGATTAACCAAATTTCTGATGGTTCACTCTCAAGGTCCCAAGCTATTGAATGGTTCCATCACTGTTGAACAAGAGGTGCTACCTCTTAACCATTGTGAGTTTGAACATGGATAATGTTTATGGTAATAATCAACCAGGTGAGTTAAATAGATTCCTGAAGATAATGTAACATGGAAACTTAAAAGAACTTTTCTTACAACATTTTCTTTCATTATGCATCTAATTGAACAAACTGAAGCACTGATTCTTTTAAGCATTGGAATAAAATCTTTAATTTTATCTTAAATTGAAAACAATTTTGCATTTCATAATGAAAATCAAAACAGAGCTAGTTTAACTAGAAAAGGATTATGCAGTGCTGCCAAAATATATAGAGGCATATGTCACATAAACTGAAGAGTAAACAATATCCTGATTAACAACCTTCTGGCTTCTTCATCCCTTAGTTTAGCATCCATCTCCTTGCTTGGAGGATATTTTGGCAAGCTTGAAGGCTCGCATGCATGAGGCTCGGTTGTGAAGAACTACAAAAGCAAAAGCACAGATCATGGAAATAATCTTATACTGAAAAGGGTAGCTGAACATCAATAGCTAATTTTCTGAGCAGAAAATATCCTAGTATGATTTGTAAAAGAAGAATGTGGAATAGCTCAAGCTTGACATTTGATTTGCATGATGTACTGTACAGATTAACATACAATTTGTGAGTCAGACAAATCCAAGAAAACTTCATCAAAGAACCTCTTCTCGTCATCACTGCACATTAATATTTTATATTAGTCTACAATTAAACACCTTATATACTCATGTATTCATGTCCAAGTTCATCCAAACTAATTTTACTACACATCACATCAGCATTCTAATCTAATGCTCATACTGTGTGCTCATAGCCTCCTCATCAACCAATATCTCAAGTAATGCAACATGACAGCTCCAAAAGGTGCCTTGTAACTGTTCTCTTTTGAACCTATAGCAAGGCACTTACATCAAAATATTCACGTCTGAAAGCAAGTAAAAGCCCACCAGCTTTGACATGGACTCGCCTTCTGAAAGTCAAAGTATTTTCAAAAGGATTCCATGCATAGTTGTAGGCAATTCCCACACAGCCACTCTTGTAAAGCTTGTTTTCAAAAATCAGTTTTTTATGATTGCCTATTGCAATAATAAATCAATATATTAGCAAAAGAATCTAATGGAAGAAATTCAGAACAGCTCATTTTTTAAGCTTTTGGTGTATTATTGCAAATAGAACAACAAGCTCAAAGCAAGGGTACACTTAGACAAAGTAGGGATTGTAATGCATGAATTAAAACTTTGGATATCAATGGTGAAAAACTTTCCAGAATGTTGCATCGTGAACAGAATCCACTATTTTATGCAACAACCCAAAAGTTCACCCAATAGTGCTATCTAGAAGTTGTTATTTGGGTTTTTTGGCCTTGTCTAAATACTGAAGATCTCCCCAATGCACAGACAATGTGGCACTAAATATACAGTTGCACAAGTCCTCACATATTATCCCTATTTAAGCCTTAGCATCCTCGCCAAGCTAAGGATCCACATCTAATCAAATCAAATCATAAACGTCACAATCACTATGGTCAGTCTAAAAATGACTCTGTGTTGCAATGTCCCCCCCATCCATATAGATCGTGGGCTGGATTAGCTCTGATACCACTTGTAACTACATAGGACCTCCTCGAAAAGGGCTAGCCAAAAGCTGTTATTTGAGTTCCTTGGCCCCATCTAAGTACCCAAAATCTCCCTCGCATACAACTAATGTGAGACTAAACACACATGGAACCTCACATTCAATAATTGTGGTTCACTAATACCACTTAAAATTGCAAAATGATACATGCAGTGACACTATTGGCAAGGTTTCAGAAAATGAATTTTGCCCTGAAGTTCTAAGTGCAAGTTGGATGCTCTCCTTCATGCTCCAACTTGATCATGTGTTCTAAACTCGCAAAAACAAGTAAACTTACTTTTCTTCTAACTATAGTTCTTTGTTTTTAGTTGTTGCAAAGAGGTAGATATTAATGGGTAATGCTGAAATCATCCAGCCTTATCTCAACTATCTCAGATTGGTTTTATAGAAACTCATTTGCCAAGTATTCCTCTTTAGGGCTACTTCTAATATTATCTTGAAGTTTTCCACAAGTCCACATCTTACCACACAACGTTCATGTTACTTTAGATCTTTGCCCTTTTTTGACAACCTTCTACATAAATTGAAGCACCCCTCTTTAGTGGAGCATAGGAAAACAAAACATATTTGAGATCAAAAAACAATGTTTCAAATGATTTGTGCCCCTATCAACCTGCACCAAGAAGACTTTCCAACAAGCAGCATCCCCTTATAAATACTTGAAAAGAATCACATGATAATTTCAAACTCTTCTTTGGTGTTATTTTTTTATTTAAAAATCTCTTACTTCTAAACCTGGAACATGCAAGAAAACTTTCCTATATTGACACATACAAGGACATGAAAGTGACAAATGTCCAGTTTAAATAAGGAAATTCTGGGTTTATCAGTTCCACTTTTCGCTATTCAACTCACGATAAGTGGAAGAAACTATATCACAGTTCTTGTTCTTGCTATATTTGTCTCTCTATATGGCAAAAATCAAAGAGTTATACTCAGCATGCTTACATATCAATCTACTTGGGCCAGACTAAGGAGGAGGAGGAGGAGGAGGAGGAGGAAGGAGATCAATAAAGAGACAACAGAAATTTGCCGCACTCAATAGCCGCAGAGTTCCATCAAAAATAAAAGAGGAAGGGAGAAGAAGGAAGCAGGAGATCAATAAAAAGAGACCAGATAGAAACTTGCTGCAATCAATACCACTGTTGTGACTAGAAATATCTTTTAAAAAAAAAGAGAATTGATGGAGAAACAAAGTAGACAGGAAAGGGGAAAAATAAGAAAAGGAATCAAACAAGAAAATAGTACAGAGAAAAAGGATGAAGATAGGCTAGTTATTCTTGATAGTGGAAAGATGAGAAGAGAAGCAGATCGAAGATTGACAGAATAGAATAAGGGAAGAAGGAAAATGGATACTAGGTGTTTTGATTGGGTTTATGTCTAGCTAATTTGAAAGACAGAGTAAACACAAGCTAGTGTTCAAAAATAATGACACAACACAGCTTTATCTTGAAATCATAGATATAAGTGCTGGTCAGTTCAGCACGCAATGGCATGAGAAAATACATAATGATCTAGTCCTTCTAGCACAGAACACTGGCACAATATTGGTTGCATGGCAGTACTTGGAATGCTCCTATGCCAATGCATGCCAAGCACTGGCATGGCACAGCACATGCTGTACCAGCACTAAGCCTGCATGTGATACCTGAATCCTTGAAACTACTCTCAATGTGTATTTTATATGAATAGTAACAATTTACTCCAAAGAAGCCAAAATTCATGGTCAAAGATACCCGCCTATCAAATCAGAGTGACTTGTGCCATAAAGATATAGACAAAGCAACCCTGTAGAATGTTTACCGATAGCAATGAGAAGGGCCAAAAAGTATATATCAAAAGTTAAATAGCAATCCTTTTTGCAGAATGTAAAATTACATTATTACAACATAAATGACGGTAAGGTGACAACGAGACACTTTAATACTTTTTTCCAGCGATACATCCTAGGATAAGACCAAACGTGAAGCATAAGTACAAAAGAGATGTAACAAGATTAAGAAGGTTTGACAAACAGATAACTTACCTCACTTCTTAAGGCAGCAGTGGCAGTTTGACGATCAGCTGGGTCAATTGTAAGAAGAGTTTCAATTAATGGCAATGATGATGGTGGGAAATCTTTAAATGTCTCTTTTATGCAGCGTTTATATGGCTGTTGGGGTTTAAAAATTGTAGCATGGGGCAACTTTGACTTCTTCCAGTATTCTTCTGAGGGGGAGCCACACAGCTTGAAAATCTTATGCAGCTGTTCAACCTAATAAATGTAAAAAATGGTTAAGCTAATCTGCATTGGCAACAGATACATGTGCTAGCAAGCGCCTCTGCAGGGTGATTCTAGACCAAATATGCAGAAAGGCAGTTATAGAATTATAAATTGTATCTAATATGAAGTTTCATTGCCAAGATCCAGCACCATCTCATATCTGTGAGTTCTAAGTAATACTTCTGATGTGCATGTGCATGTGCATGTGCATGTGAATATGAAACCAGGAATTTAATTAGGTAGATTGATCACCCTCAGGACATAATTTTAGAGGTTGACAATTTAGTGGAATATTTTTCAAGAAGAAAATAATACATGAGCAAGATCAACGATGTAATGTGAATATAATCCTTGGTGAACCAGATTGTCAGTGTAACAATATTACTTGAGTGGTAAAGGAAGTCAGCTAAGGTCCAGGGTCTCCCCAGTTAACACACACTGAACCTGAACCAAACAAATCAGACCAATCACACAAAATACATAAAATAGCGCCAATTTTGCTTAATAAATGAAAACAAGAATGTAATGAAGACAGGTGAACCCTCTGGCTCAAAGCAGTTGGAAAGTTCCATATGGAAACAGTCAATGTTCCAGGGCGTAGAAGTTACCTCAGTTCGCCCTGGCATTATAGGCTTCCCAGCCAGCAATTCTGCTAGAATGCAGCCTGCACTCCAGAGGTCTACACCCACACCATAATCATTTGCACCCAACAGAAGCTCTGGGGGCCTATACCAAAGTGTGACCACCCGGCTAGTCATAGGATGCTTGTTGTTAGGATCAAAGATAGTCGCCAACCCAAAGTCTGCAATCTTAAGCATCCCACCATTATCAATTAGAAGATTTGATCCCTTAATGTCACGGTGCAGCACACCCCTATTGTGACAGTGCTCAAGTCCTGAGAGCAACTGATACATAAAACACTTTACCTGCTCAAAAACAGAAATGTTAGATAGAAATTTGCATAAAGATCACAGTTTTTAAATATAACTGAACTGGAAGTGCATGAATTCAACCTGAGGTTCCGTAAACTTGATTCCAGGGCTGGCAGCAAGACCAGCCAAGTCATGCTCCATGTATTCGAACACCAGATACAAACTACAAGACATCCTGGAGGTCACTAAACCCTCCAATTTCACTACATTGGGGTGATCCAACCGCCGCAATATGATGATCTCTCTGGCCATAAATTTCACGCTCTCCGGCTCCAAATTATCGAACCGGACCTTCTTCAATGCCACAATTTTACCTGATAATGTGTCTCTAGCCTTGTAAACATTACTATAAGTCCCTTGCCCAATCTAATGCACAAGAAAGATGCTATCTTTAGCAACAAAATCACAAAAAGGAAACCAAGAAAAAGTGGCGGTGGAAGCAAAAAAAGATGCTTGCCTTCGCGAGCTTCTCGAAGGTATCGGCCCGGCGGGGCGTCCACCCCTTGATGGCCTCTCCGGCGACGATGGAGAGCCAGGAAGGCCACCCGGCGGCGACCTGCTCGCCGTGTATATGCGCCGGGGGGTTGCCCAGCCTAGGATCGGCCCGCTGCCGCCGCCGCCCCTGGGGCCGCTCCCCGGCCAGGCGCTCCGCCTTCTCCGCCCGGACTGCTGCGGCGGCAGGAGGGGCATCGACGACGGCGGTCTCGATCTTGGAGAGGGCGGCCTGGGACTTGCGGTCGGAGGCGACGGGGCGCGCGGTCCGCTCCTTCTTCCGCCTGACGGAGGCGGAGGAGGGGGCGGGGGACGCGTCTTTGCCGAAGGCGCAGCCCATTGCTCATCAGCTCATTGCTGCCGGGGCTCGGAGCGGGATCAGAGTTCCGGCCAAATTGGGAACCCTAGATTTAGAGTTCGGTCTCCTCTTCTTCTTGTTCCCCTCTCTCTCACTCACTCCAATTTTTTTTAGATGGTTTTACTCTTTTGGTACGGGAAAGAAGATGAGTTCGAGCGATTGGTGGGGATGGAGGAGAGAAGGCGGTAAAAAGGAAGAAAGAAAGGTGCGGTGAGCTTAGCGGGCGGTGAAGGGATTCCATACGGTATGTTGCCTCGCGGAGCATATCTAATGCGAGGAAGACGACGAGAGCGAGTTGGAGAGAAGTGAGAGGAGACTGAGGGATAGAGGACAGAGCAGGGAAAGGAAGGCGGCTGAGGGGTATATAATACCCTGGGAGAGGAGCAAGAGAGGAAAAGGGGATTGAAGGGAGGAAAGTGAGAGCTTGGACGGTAGATTCGGGCTTTTGGGCCCACATCGCTGGGCTTACTTGGCAATAATAATGAGAGGTGGACCAATGGGTGTTGGCCACGCTTTGGGGGATTGATTGGAAGGAATATCCTGATATTATTATATTCGTCTATGTTAGGAAATTAATAAATGTTGTTTAAGTATAAACTTTGGTTTTCCAAAGAGGAAACGAATTCCTCAGAAATAGAACTGATCACGAGCCTTTTGGCCGCCCAGCCCGGCCCGAAATTTTTCGGGCTTGGGCATTAAAAAAAAGACCCATGGGTCGGGTCTGGGCAAGAAAAGCGGCCCGACTAAAAAAATCAGGCCAAGCCTGGTCGGGCCATTCTGGCCCATTTCCAGATTCCAAACAAAGAAAAAATTGGGCCTGTCGGGTCGGGCCTATCGGGTCGAGCCGAGCTAGACGGGCCTAGAACCAGATTTATAAAGTCGGATCGGGCCTAAACAAAAATTTAAGCCCGACAGTCGGGCCGGACCGGGCCTGGGCATAGCCATCGGGCCTAATTTTTGTTGTAGAGCCCGGCCCGGCCCGGATTTTGATCAACTCTACTTGGAAAGCATTTGTTGAGAAAATTGCTCCATTAATTACAAATAATGGCATATTGTATTCTTAATGATCAATTAGCAGAAATTAATTTTAAATTAATCATGTTACTGATCAACTAACTTCCTAATCTTGTATTAGAATCCTTCAAGATTTTTCTCTCACTGATTCACCACATTACTGGTGTATTGTGCTCATCCCTTTCTTCTGGCTTTATGTTTACAATTCATATTTTTATTCATTGATGATAACTGAAAGAATTAGTTTAGCCTCCCTTTTTGTTTTCATAGGAGTGGCAAAGATTCATTTTAATGAGACATAAATGGTAGAATCTGTAAGAAAATATAAAATATATAAATAAATCTACCTCATCTTATAAGCTTAAGTTTTTAGGAAAAGTTGTGATTTTAACATGGTATCAGAGCAGAGGTCCTGAGTTCAAACCCTGTATCTGCACTCTTTAACCCCATTATTAAAAAATTTCACATGTTGGGCTCGCCCATTAAAAAAAAAGTCCGGCCCAAATGTGAGGGGGAGTATAAGAAAATATAAAATATATAAATAAATCTACCTCATCTTATAAGCTTAAGCTTTTAGGAAAAGTGGTGATTTCAACTGAATCTAAGTTTTTAATGTTATAAAATAGAATTATATGCTATTTACACTAGGAAATATCTGTTGTTATGAAAAGGAAATCCAATCAAAAGTTGGCACTTCAATTAATAATGATAAGAGCATCATCTTGAGAAGGTCGTTGGGGCAATCTTTAAGATGAGTTCTTAAGTTATTCTATTCATTTTTTGTCAATCATTTAAACTAATAATGCCGGTATCTTACATAAAATTTGTCATAGAGCATCAGTATGAGACAAGCCCCTCAATCAAACATATGGAAACGACTAAAGAATATACTAGCAGTGCTATAGGATCTTTGAAATAGAAAAGTAGCTTCTATTTTTAACCAATTGAATTTAGTGGCGTACCTTATTCTATATCACTGTAGGTTTTGTTGTTTCCATATTAATGGAAGTCTACATGATATCATGTATCAATTTTATAAAGAAACTAAACTTTAGTCTACATTAAGCATATTGTATTTTGTTATAGAGAAGTAGTTGCTTAGCATAAGTTAAGCATATTTTCTCTTTTTCAAATTTTGAGTTAATTAGAGATACTTATTAAATATGAGAAGAGATTGGATGTGCTAATATGGCAAAATGGAAGATATTCAAGATTATATTATGAACAATAACGAATGCTATTTAATATCTAAAATGCCGGGTTATATGTGTGTGCATGTCCATGCACATTTAGAAACTGAAAAAGAAAATAAAGAGAAGCAAAGATACAAACATGGTGTTAAAAAGTTAAAAATAATTAAATTTTGTACAAAAAATAAAATATAAAAATCAACACCAAAATAAAATGCTTTGAATCAAAAATGAAATAAAAATATGGAAAATACAAAATACGAAACACAAAATAGTGCAAAAGAAAATAAAGTGAAAAAAATAGAAATTAAAGAATAAATATTAATGTAACAGTAAAGAATAAAATAAAATATCAGATTGAAAATAAATATGGAAAGAGAGAAATACAATGTAAAATTAAAAATGAGAAATACTAAACAAATAATAGAACGTATTTAGAATAAGGAATGAGCCAAGCTTGATCTCAGCTTAAAGCTCAAAACTATTTCTAATTTAAAATTGAGCAAAGTCGGTCTAGATTAAGCCTCCTTTAGTTACATTCTTACCATGCATTAAAAATAAGGAGTTCCTGCTATGGATCCTGCTATGGTTTTGATATTCATGATGCTAGAGGCCACATGCTATGTTGGTTTATTAATAAAATATTTAATTCAATAATTTGAAATTTTAGAAATTCGTATTAGATATTTATCAAAACATAAACCTAGTTAAATATAAAATTTTTTCTTAAACTCCCAAATAATTTAGTGTTTATCTCTATCCTCTCTTAAATTTTTAAGGAAATTCTACGGACATATCTCTAACAGTATCTTAAAAAGAAGCGTAGAGGTGCATCCTGATCTAATAGTAATTCCAAGTAACACAACTCTTGATGAATGGATGGATTATGTGAATGGATGCATTCAACGAAAGGATGCTTAAGCATCTAACCCTTTCACTTTTATAAATAGACAAGAAATTGTGCTTTCCATCAATCAGAACATTCTTTTCCATATAAGAGGATTGAGAGAGATTGCTTTAATCAAATTTATTGATTTTCAATACATTTGAATTTAGGTAGTGTAAGACACAATATTTTAAGTTTTTGGACTAAAAGTTATGGACAAATGGCTTCTAGCTAGGTCTAATATTCATCCCAATCCTTTTTACTCGTACGGGCTTCTCAATAAGAGACCAATATCGAGTAGGATCCGGATCATGAATGGGCGCTCATCCTTTTTTTGGGTGCAAGTCAACTATGACGAGGGAGGGAGAGTTTGCATGGTCGTGTGCCCGGTGACAATCGTAGCTTCACGCTGCGGCAAGCTCATTCCCATGCATTGGTTTTGTTTTGTTTTTTTTTTTTTTGTTTTTTTATCATCGTTGGGCCTCCAACGAATCACACATAGGAAAACATGTGCGTCCAAATCCAAAAAAAGAAGAAAGAAAAAGAAAAAAAAATTCCTCAAAAATAAAAAAAAATCAGTCCCATAGGCCCTTGGGGGAAGATAGCAGAAAGAGAATCGCTGCTTTGCCTTGACTCTCCTTCGTAATCCTTTGCCCTCTTGCCTGCAGATTGCCACAAAAGACGTATGAGTGCGCCCCTCATGCTTTGCATTGCCAGCTTTGCAACTCAAGTAAAACAGACTCCACTGACTCACCCAAGAAAAGGAAGGCAAGTCAGTTTCATTGGGCTATTTCTGGTCTAGTCTAGAATCAATACCAAATGAAGCTTCATCTTAACAACTACGTACACGGTGCTAATAGGTAGCCCTTACCTTTTCAGGTTAGTCCAGAAGCTGAGACAGAGAAAGATTTTGAATTATTTTTGAATAAATTAAGAAATCATATATAAGAACCATAGCATTTCGTGACGTATTGGTAAATTTGATCCTCTATCAACCAAGCCCCTCTTTCTCTCTCTTATGTCTCCATCGAAGGATATTTGGCGACTCATGGAGAAGTTAGAATCATTTCGGGCTTCGCATGTTTTTCGAAAGACAAATACAGCGACTGGATCGCCTTCTTTGCAGCCCACTACTTTGAAAATATTTTTTTTAGTATTTTTGATTATTTGTTACTGGCGTTAGATCATGTTTTGTGCTGAGTGTTGTGAGCGGCTGGCTTACGCAAAAAAAAAAAAAAAAAAAAGGAAAAGAAAAAAATTCACGGCTCCAATCCCCAGGCTGCCTCTTCTTTTATGCTCTCCTGCCCCCTTCTTCCTATCTCGGCCTCGAAAAGTTCACCCCTTCAGTCGCCCCCAAAACTCCAGCTTCCACCTCGAGGAACGACGACGCTCTCACATCTCGATGCCGCTCTCCGCCTCTTCTCCGGCAGCAACTGGTCAGCATCGCCTCAATTCGGTACTATGTGTTCGAATCGCTGTGTTTGTTGATGCATTCGCTAGGGTTTTTGGATTCAAACAGAGGTAAGAATAGGCTAGATTTAGATATGGAATTTTGGTTTCTCTAGTCTTCGTTGCTGTAGATTAAATGTGGAATTCTGGTTTGAATGGTTGAGGCCACGGATTCCACTTGCGCTAAATTACTTTTTTTTCGAATACGATTACTGTATTTGATAATAGTTCTTTCAGTGTAGTTCTTTGTTTTTCTTAGTATAGTGTGTATCATGAGGACTCCGCAGTAGATTAAATTTGGATTTAGATGGGGGTGAAAATCGGCTAAGGTTCGATAAAGATGGAAATTTGGTTTCTCCAGTCGACGTTGCTGTTTCCAGCTTACTGGAATTCCTCTTGCTGAAGGAAATCACTGCATGTCATTTTAATTTTTAGTCATTTATTTTTTAACGACGTTAAATGATACGGGTACATATGTAAAAAAGAAAAAAAAAAGAAGGATATACATGCAAATAGTAATTCTATGACGGTATTCATGTAATTTCATATATTTAGGAGGGTATACATGTAAAAAAATTCTATTTAAAAACATTGGTGGTCTCTGAATCTTTTCTCTACTTTGTATGTCATGAACTTATTACTTGGTTGCTTTGGATGTGTGTAGACTGTTACTTTTCTACCATACGAGTGTCTTGTGACTCACTTTTGAGGTGAAGTGCGATCTTCATCGGATTTCACTCTTCTTTTATATATTGAAGATTCTAGCTGCTGGGATGCTAGGAAACTTCTAATAGAGTTGCTATATCATTGGATTGAGCTAAAAAGTGCGACCATGATTTTTGGTTAGAACTTAGGCAAAAATATTCCAGATTATCCCTCCATCTTCCATCTTAATTTTGTCTTAGAGTCCTTGTGTATTAAAATAGATTCGGGGTGGAAATAATCTAATATAGCTAGATTGGGACAAAATCGTTTGGTTTTTTGCTAATCAGAAAAACACCTTTAATATGGAATTAAATTTAGTGTCTATGTCATGAATAAGCACTTGATTTTAATGAAATCTTGAAGTTTATTTTCTGGGTGCTGCAATTATTAATTTTGAAATAGCAATCAGGAAATTTTAGTATCTGATAGCATTACCAGATATAATCGAGACTTTTCTTGCATTAGAGTTGTTGCATTCTATGGAATTTCAAAACTTTATTATACATGTTCAACATTATAAACTGTCAGAGATGACTGATTTGAAGGATTGTGAAAGTCCACTTTTGCTTTGATGAATGGAGGAACATCTCATGATGCGGGAGTGAAGGTATCATCACCTGGTGTTGTCCGGGAGAATGATTTAGTGATTGTAGGGTCAGGTGTACTTGGTCGTATGGTAGCTGAAACATGGCGACAGGTTCATTCAAATCCTTGTAAAGATAATTGAACTAGTTACCTATCTGATATATTATCTTTTATGAGATACATTATTCATGTTTCTTTCTCGCTCTCCTTGAAAATGCCAATTTCAAGGCACAGAGATTCTGAGGAAAGCCAACTGTCTAAAGGGAATTCTATACTATAAGAATTTTGAAAAAATAAATTAATTTGTAAAAAAGAAAACATGAGCAATTATAGCTTAATCATAACTCCTAAGCTAATTACATGTTTAGTTAACTAATCTGTTAGGTTTTTGCCTTGTGAATCCAGAGATACAGTAAGACATACAGTAAGACAGTGTCATGATTTGAAGACCTAGAACAGCATAGAAAGATTTGGGATGTAGTTTTGTACAATTCATAATCTTGCATACAATTATTCTTATCCTTTCTGCCATCCTATTTTGATCTCACCTTGTAAATCCAACAATTGAGTATCAATTCCCCTAAGCAAAAATGTTATGCTTCATTTTCTAACAATATTTGAATTAATTAGCTAACAAGTAGAAGGAACTCGGATGGATAATATTTGATTATCAACATCTATATTTAAAATTCTACTAAGATTGAGAGCACCGGCTGTCGATATACATGCTATTAAAGTTCATTCTTAAAATTGTATAATGCTCATTTTTTTCCTTTATTCTTTTTCTTAAACATGGAACAGAGAACCAGATTGGTCTAGAGACGACATTTTTTTTCTGTTATTTTATACTAGATTCTAATAGTGACAGGATACACCCTTTCAAGCATGACAAGTGATTCGTGCACCCAACATTCTCCATTGCATTTTAATTTTGGACATTTAAACTTACCCTTTTTCTTTTATTTTTGAGAAAGCAAAAGTTTCATATATTTATCAAAGTGATTTTTTACATAAAATAAATCAATGAGTTCATAAGTATTAAAATTATATTACATTTTTTTTTGGAGTGATAAAATATTCTTCCTATGATCTGTTAACAGGAAAATCCAGGTTGCCAAATTTTTGGACAGACAATGACTACAGATCACCATGATGAATTGATAGAAGTTGGGATTCTTCCTTCTCTGGGAGGAACTACAATTCCCGTACATTATATTCTGTGCTCCTCCATCTTGAACTGCAGATTACCCTGGTGATGTCAGGTAAAGATTGAGTATTACAAGTGTAGGAGATGATATTTCTGCTAGTAACATATATCTAGCAGTAAAGGAATAGTTACATATCATGTTGATGTTGTTCTGTTATAAAGTTTGACTGGTGGAGGTTAGGATGTGATTTGGCCGTTCTCTAACATATTTAACAGAAAGAATAGTTTCACATCATGTTTTCAACAGTTCTTCTGTAAACCTTTTTGTCTTGGGCCACAAGCTTAACTTGATATATTGTTCCTCGTCCCTCATAATCTTTTCCACGCAGCTGTTTTTTATATGATGTATTTTTCCTAGATATATGAAGGCAGGAAGATATATGCTTTTAGAACATTACTGGGTAAATTAGCAGCCAATTATTTTGACATTAGACCTTCATCAAGATGTCCTCTTGAAAGGTCCATAACGAAGGTCTCAGTTCACTGGTCTGATCGTTGGCTTTCAAAGTCTACATGCAAATATCCGAGCATGAACCTGCCTAAGCTATTGCGGAACCTGAGGAGTATGTACGTGTTGGAGTTTGTGTTACCTGGATCTTTTGATATAGCCCAAGTAATTGCTCCTGATACTTAAAACATGAGCATTGATGTGACGCTCAAACATTTCTCCAAGAAGGGATTTTTTAGATATTGAAAGGATATAACGCTTAGACACACATTCACACCTGACACATGAAACCATGTCCATTTAATATAGATTGGAGTTAATCCTTAAGTCCTTATGGCCGGAACTAAGGAAGAATGCAGGCTATGCATAGTTTGGGAGGGTGCAGCCAAAAAGAAGCAAGATGGAAGACATGTTGGCTAAGGGTGATGTCACGCCCCGGATCCGGATCCGTGACACGGCCGTGCTATTGCCGACTACCGCCCATAATAGCACGCAGCCTCATACCTGGGTAACAGGGTAGTCAAACCAATCGAATCTTTTCATATGAAAGCATTCTTAGTACAACATGCTGGTCAGTACCCAAATACAGAGCTTCTATGTAGTTTATGTACACAAAAGTATTCTTGCTTTACCCCAAAAGAAAGAAGCCCTGATACCAAACTAACGTGTCTCTGGCAGCTATCAGTGGTAAGGATCTGAAAGAAAAAGTAAACGAACGGATATGAGCTACACGGCTCAGTAAGTAATCATACATAATCTTACCGGATCGAACATAACGGTAACCATGTTTATGCAGGGTTTGAGAAGCTGACATGCATATTTATCTAATCATCTTCATGGCATAATATGTATGCAATTTAAAGGAGATAGCGGTTATAGCAAAATACAACATTTCATAACGATATATTCAAAAAAACCCGTTGTAAAACAATGTATGCTTTGGCCAAGCACGTTCATAAATGTCACGGCCCGCCTGCGCAGGGTACGTGACTATCGGGCCCACATGAGGGGGAAACACGGGGCTCCCCTGCCAGATGTTGGCCGGTTTCGGGGCTTCACGCAAGCGTCCTTCACCCCTCACCGATTTTGCTTCTCCCCAAAAACACATCTGCAGGATTTGGAAGCACCCGCCTCATATACCCAGGCTCTGAAACGAGCCTCATGATCATGCTTCAAATATCATTTTCATAAAGTATGCATATGAAACCGTGCCCCCGGCATGCCTTGGTCCATTCTCTCGGATGCTACTGCGAAGTCATTCTTGGCCACTGGCGGGACCGGCTCAGTTATTAGGCGGCCACTGGCGGGGCTGGCTCAGTCATTCTCGGCCACTGGCAAGGCCGGCTCAGTTACATCGGGTCAGTAGCTCTTAAGAGTTCATAAATAATGCTCCGTATAGGTAGACCTTATAAATGCTACGGCGAATTCATTAATGGTCACTGGCGGGGCCTGCTCAGTTATTAGTCGGCCACTGGCGGGGCTGGCTCAGTCATTATCGGCCACTGGTAAGGCCGGCTCAGTTGCATTCGGCCCGTAGCATTAGTAGTTCTTAGGTACCCCCTTACAAGCAATATGCAGCTAGAGCAAATCATTATCATTCTTTACACTCATGCTAAGAAAAATCATAACATGGAACTCCATTCATTTTGCATGTATCACAAGAGCTATGAAAACATAATATGTGCACAACTATGAATTATGTGACTGACATGTACCACTCATGTTCATATTTCATAACTCATATCTTAGCATGTAACGTAATCCCAGTATTTTGTAGGCATAACGGAATATCAAACATATATCATCATAACTTGTGTAACTAGAGCATGTCAGATACACATATCGTTCTTAGCCTACAGTACATGCATAACATGTTAAATTTCATGTATGATCCATAAAGATTAGGGCAGGCTACTTACATACACGATTCACAACAAGATTAAAACAAGTTACTTACTCTCTTCACAAATCATGTATACAATTCAAATTGTATGAAAAACTCTGATTCATCTTATAAAACGTAATACAGGATCTACGATAAGATTAAGGCAGATTACTTACTTCAATTCGCTTTCCAAATTGCTCAAGTCCAGGTGATAAATCCTTAATCACCTAAAACAACATAATAGGAATTACATTATTCCCCATTTATTTATTATAAAATCTCTTAGTTCATCATATTATGAACTTACTTGCTTGGATCCCATCCAAGGATTTAGCCCAAGTCCAATTTGAAGCCTTTGGGGTTCGATTTAAAACCAGATTGGGTCTGCTGGAACTAACTCAATTTAATTGGGTTCGGACCCAAATTAATTTGGGCTTAATTCGGTTCGGATTTGACCCAATTTGCAGTTTGGGCTCGTCCAGACTTAGCCCAATTTAATTAGGCTCGGGTTTAGGTTCAATTGGCTAAATCAATTTCTTATTATTGGGCTTAACGGGTTTCGGACCCGAACCCGATTCCGACCCATTAACCCACTCTTTTCTTTTCTCTTCTCTTTTTTTTTTTCTTTTCTTTTCTTTTCTTTTTCTTTTCCCTTTTTCTTCCATTTTTCTTCTCTTCTCCTTCTTCTTTTCTTCTCCTTCCCGAAGCTTCCTCTCCTCCCTTCTCTTTCATCCCGATCTCCCCCTTGCTCTCTTCTCCGATGATGGGAGCACGACGAGCGGAAAGGGAGGACGGCGAGCGGAGGGGGACGGGCCACGACCGGCGGCGTCCGCAGCCAAGCCCCGCGGCATCCCCGGCCGAGCCTGCGGCACTCTCGGCCGCGCCTGCGTCGACGGTGCTCGCGGCCGAAGCCGGCGGCCGCCGCACACGACGACGAGGATGAGTCCCCTCTTCCTCTCTTCTTTTCCCTCTTCCTTTCTTTCTTTCATTCTTCGTCTTTTCTTCAACCTCCCTTCACCAACCCCCCATATTCTCTCTCTCACTCCCAAACCCTCTCTCTTCCTCTCTTCATTCTTCCCCTGTGAAGGAAGAAGGGGGGTTTGGGAGGGCCGAGCCACAGTCGGCGGTGCCACGGCCGAGCTCGCGGCGTCCACGGCCGCGCCTGCGGCGGCCTTCTCTTCTCCCACGGGGAAGAGATGCCGGGAGAAGCCGGCGGCACTGCGAGATGCCCGCGGCCGCTCCCTTGGTCTGCCAGCAGTCCCCTTCCTCCCTTCTTTCTTTGTTTCTTTGTTGTCTTGCACAAAACAGGGGGAGAGAAGGCAGGGGGCTTACCTGGCTTTTTGCTGGTTACCGTTGGGCAGTTCTTCCCCCTGGTAGTCCCTCCTTCCTCTTGGAGTTCAGGGCTCCTTCGCCTTCGGCTCCAGGGCTTCGGCTCTCTCTCTCGTTCAGTGTTCTTGGGGGTCTGTGATTTGGGGTTGCCGGCAGAGGCTTAAATATTTGTTTAGAGGATGAGACCCCCCTCTGAGAGGTCCCATCCGCTCCATTCCTCCCCTCTCCGGGACTGGCCGCCGCCCCCCTATCTCCGGTGCGCCGGCATCGGCTGCCAGCAGGGGTGAGGGTCACCCTTCCCTGTCGGTCTTATCCCTTCGTTTTTTTTTTTTTTTTTTTTAAACATTATAACAGCACTGCCCACTGTGAAATTTGGGCCCAAACCCTTAACTGGGCCCATTTCTTATTGGGCCTAGTAGGTTGTGGGCCCGGACATTACAGGTGATGTCTTACATACTAACCTAGAAAAGGAAATTTCAACCTGTCTTTTAGTGACAGACACCACTGATTATGTATGGAATGCTAGTCTTGGGTAACTGTAAATGTTGCTAAATTGTTAGATTAGGGTAATTGTAGATGTAAAAGAATCAGGCAGACATAGTAGTTTGTGGAGAACTGATGAACATGCTTCTGTGCCTTCATAAGATTCACAATTTACTGGTGGATAATACATGCCAATCTAATTGTACGGGCAACTTTTTTTTGACAATTTTATATCTATTGTATCTCCTTCAAAAATAGAGATCGTTTCTTTTCTTAAGTGATGATGAGTAGTTCTAATCTTGCACTTAAAACTTTCATATCTATGTATCACCTTGAGTTATATGCCTTTCTTCTGCAGTTTTCTAGCATTCATTTATGGAATGTCATAAATTTCTTATTCTCTCTTATTCACTTTCATGTAGGATAGTCGAGTTGTGCCAATTGGTACAAGTCCTCGGACAGATGTACTTCTAAAAGCAGAAAATGCAACTCTGGAAGGTGGGGGATGCATTCTAAGGCTAGCAGGGCTTTATATATCCTTACATAATGCTATAGGCTAAGGTTCGTCATATCGGTGCATACTGCCCTATACCATATTGGTGCCAAACCAATACTTGGTATGGGAGGTGTGCTAAGTGCAGCATATTGAGCCGACTTGTACTGACATTATACCAACGTGGTACCGGTAATGATATTGAAACTGGTATTGCGAACCTTGGTTATTGGCTATATTATAAGGCAAGAATGCATGCATGCGAACATGAAAGCAAGCACACATGCAAGCAATCAAGAAAGCAAGCACCATTTGACATTATTTTCCTAGCCAATGGCACAAAAAAGATAGAGGTGCTCATGTTTATTGGTTAAAGAAAGGATCCATCCGTTGATGCTCGTCCAGATCATTTACTAAATCTTATTCATTATGAGGTTACAGCCTTCTTGGTATCAGTAGGTTTATAAATCAATATTTTGTTGATGATTATGATGTAATATCTGGAAAAAAAATAGTCAAAAGTAATATGATCAAATTATGCGTTCGAGTATTTATTAACTTCATAAAATATGATACGTAAATCATTGTAATTTAGAAAATCGGAATGAAGGCACGAGACTGAGACGGAGACCTCCATTCTCGATTTCTATTGCGACAGAGGGAGGTATCATAATAGAGTCAAAATCACGATTAGAGTAAGTCCTTGGGATTCAATTATCCATTGTTTCATTAAATCAACTCTATGGGTCTACTGGGCCATTCCTCGACGGATATCCTACAACAATTGGGACTATTGACCTGTCCAATTAGAGTCTCAGTTTATAACTATCAGTACAATATCAGGCTCCATTCTAGAAAGAAGAACATTAACATCATCCTCTCTTTTTTTCGTCCATAGGATTTGGGCTCGAGGGTGTGTTAGATTGACATGGGTTATTATGCACAAATGGGTTACTAATCCAACAATGGATAGCTGAAACATGCCCTAAATGATTAAATTGGTTGGCATATATCCTATGAGTCATGAGAATCATGATTTACCTTAATATGCAAGTTATACATCAAAAACTTCATTTTTTTTAATGATTGTCATGTAAGTGGAAATGGTGGATTTAATCAACCAGTGCTATGTACTCAAATATATCATTACTATGTAACTTGTATATGTTTCTATTATATACTTTTACAAAACAATGCAAGACATTTATGTGATATTTAGTATTTTTAATTTCATAGGACATATTCTATGGTGAGTAGAAGTGTAAGGGACTAGTAAATAATTGGTCTTATAGAGCACCTAAATTGTCTTCTATAAACTATAATGCACAATACTTCTAGATAAATAATAAGAAATATGCATCCAAGATTCAGAAGAGAGAAAGAAAACCCCCAACACAAGGAATTAATATGCCATGCGCGCACACAGACTTTCCATTCAAATAAAATATTTGTTGACCCATTTTTAACCCATTATACCTGCATATACATGCATTTATGCAGATTTTATGTATCTGCATATGCGACAGTTCCTTCATTTGTGTTCGGAAAAAATCTTATATTGTACCATATTACGCCAAATAAATATTTGTATCAGGGTCCAATGTTGAAATAACTTGATGATTATATATACAAAAAGAGATGATTTAAAGCATTAAAGTAAGCAGAATCAGTCATTCCAAAGTTGTACATCGGAATTTCATCATGAACCAGGAATTTGAAACCGTGCAGGAGATCTAATTATTCCTCAAAGCAAATATGTTATTATAATTTCTATCGAGCATATGCATTCATTCTAGTCAGTCTTGAAAATGTATATATGCTTGATGAAAACATGAAAAATAATGTCAAAAACATGAATAGATCTATCATTCCTGCTTTGCAAATGTTTGAAAGCCACCTCTATAAATCTCTACTGGTATATCAAGAGAAATATCATATTTGAGGAAGTATGAACGATTCAAAAATGATTTTTTTTTTTCCATCTCAACTAACCAAGATCACACTTATCACTTTCAAAGAAGCCTACTGATGGTAATGGCCCTAGCTAGAAGTGACGCCTGTCATCTAACACTCTTTAAATAACAAGTAATTAATAGAAGATAAAACGAGGCGCCACATGTCACGTTCTGCTCTCCCTTTGTTCTTTAATCCTACGTACCGCGACGACAAACTTACTGCACAAGGAAGAGGAGCATGAGCATCATATCAAACACCACCAAGAAGAGATGGATCGACACACAGACAGCCGATGATCATCGATCGGTAGATCGGAGAGACCGATCACCGCTCAAAAGGGTCCAGCTGGATCGAGCTGCTTGCAGAGTGCAAGGTAGGTGAGGTAGAGGACGCGGTCCTTGGCCCCGGTGCGGTGGTTCTTGGTGTGCTTGCAGAAGTACTTGAGTTGATCCAAGGTGCAACATCCTAGGGTTTGGCTTAACAGCATGAACAGCCAGTTGATGGATCGTTTCTTGGCCACCACCACTGGGCGCATGCAGTTGGGCTGCCCGCAGGACCGGCAATCCGGGAACGCCGGGGTCATCCACTCGGCCGGCGCGCGGTCATGCATCCAATGCTTCCTCGCCCGGATGAACGCCGCCACCTCGTTGAACTTGGATACGAGATCGTAGGAGATGACCTGGGAGGCCTCGCAGCGCTTGCACTGGGCCTCGCCGGTGATGTTCGTGATGTTCTGAGAGAGAAGGTGGTTGAGGGAGTGGACGGTGGCGCGGCGATCGGTTGCCCAAGAGAAGGGAGGTGGGACGGTGTCCGACTTGTGGGCGCCGCGGGGGGCCTTGGAGGGGTTGCGGCGGGCGCGGAGGGGACGGGCAGGGGGGTTGGCGGCTGCGGCGGCGGCGGAGGGAGCGGACGCGGCGGAGGAGGGGACGGAGATGAAGTCGGGGAGAAGAAGAAGTGGCGGCGAGGGAGGAGGGGGAGGGAAGGAGTGCTGTGGTGCCCCGGGGGAAGGGGGGGAAAGGGGAGGGTGTGGGGTTAGAGGATTAGGGCGGCGGGAGGGAGGAGAGAGGCAGAGGGCAAGAGGATCGTCGTCTTCGAAGGCTTTCGAATCATCAGCATTCTTCCTTTTTCGGTCTCTTTCCCCCATGGTGTTCTGGAAAACAGAAGCAAATAAGAGAGAAAAAAGATTGGCGTTCAACGTTAGGGTTTAAAGGGTTTGGAAGAAGATGGAGAAAGAGAGAGAGTACGAAACGATTGGTATTGTTGGAAAAGGAGTCAGGAAATAAGAGAGATTCAAAGAAGAAAGGACTCTGGAGCGATAGAGTTTAAGAGGTTTGGAATAAGTTAGAGAGAGAGTCCAAAGAAAGTAAGAGAGAACAGAAAAAAAAGGAAGGGATAGAGAGGAGAAGGAAAGAGATAAGGGAGAACAAACTAGTGCCGCAGGAGAGAATCGGTAAGGGAGGGGATATTTATTTTGAAGTTCGAAATCTGAAAGCATATCTTAAATTCAAAAAATAACCAACTAAAGGAGGAGGGATAGACATGGCATTCGATTTTATGTTTTAATAGAAGACCAGAGGGCGGTTTGCTTGGGATTCTGCAAACAAACTAGCGCCAATATGTTCACTCCGCAACGCATATTAGTTGACCACCCTAACAAGAGGAAACAACAGGCCTCTTCAACAGAGAATCTTTTCAAGCTAGGTCATGGGCTCACAAGCAATGCGGCCTATTTGTATGGGTTCACTCCATCTAATTTTGATCCCTAGATGATTCACTAGTAAGACGTGTTACAGTCATGATCTTGTCACAGATTGCATTCTTCTTTATTGTTACTGTCACGAGTATTACAACTTTTTTGAGAACTAGGACGGATGGAAACCAAACTGAATATCAAAATGAGGGCAGGAACAAACTCAGGTCTGCCGTACCAAAACAAGAGATTTTTACTGACTTGGACAGTTGGTACCCTTGTTGTCAGAATTATTATTGTCATACTTCTAGTAGTTGTTAATATTGCTTCTTCTTGTTCTTTGTATTTATTTTTACAAACATGTTTTCCAGTTGTGGGGCAGTCAATCTCCCCAGTTTCGAACACAACATGGTAGAAAGTGGATTGTGGTTTTTGAGGAGTAAAATACCCTTCTTTTTTTTTTTGCTAGGACGGGTGGATCATACCTGACGAGTATGGACACACCTAATAAAGTCAAAAAAATAGGATACCTCAGAGTGCCAAGGGCAACTCTCCATCTCCAGCCCACAGAGTACCGTCGGAGTGACAGGCTACATAAGCAGCCATCCAATCCGTGGCCCCATTGGCTTCACAGTATACATGCTTCGTAGTAAAATACTCTTTTAGGATGGTCAGCAACTGCACCTTAAGAAGCAAGCATACCATGAGATAGAAGGGAAGAAGCATATGCTTGCTCATGCCTTGGATGCTATTGATGTCTTTGGTATACTCTACAAATATCTTGAACTTACATATCTGCATGACACATATCTATGTGTATTGGCACTTAAACCATGCTATTGTTGATTTTCATTGGTGGATTGCAGAGGCATGGAGAAGGTTCCATTGTACCTGGCACGTGGGAAAGGGTGTGATGGAGTATTAAGACCTTACACTATTTTTGGGTCGACAAGGAGCTCGACCAGCTGTTTGATCGACCTTTGATTAAATTATGAAGCAGAAGGGATCAGATTGAGATGAATATGACGAATTAGTCCATTCAAAAGGGTCGGTCTTACTAAAGTTGCTACTTTAATCAGACATGACGACTTTAATATCTCATAAATAGAATTTACTCAGCTGGCTTTTAAAATGTTTAAGCAAGTTTTTGTTAGGATTTAGTTGCTTGTCATTGGACCATTTATCAAGGAGTACTTAACTCTACACTAGTTGGTGGGTAAGATGCAACTACCATTACAATACCATCAAGCCACCTAGGCTGCGTTTTCCTCAATCTGGATATAAAAGATAAGAAAAGGAATCAAAACAAGAAAAGAGTACAGAGAAAAAGGATGAAGATAGGCTAGTTATTCTTAATAGTGGAAAGATGAGAAGAGAAGCAGATCGAAGATACATGTGCTAGCAAGCGCCTCTGCAGGATGATTCTTGACCAAATATGCAGAAAGGCAGTTATAGAATTATAAATTGTATCTAATATGAAGTTTCATTGCCAAGATCCAGCACCATCTCATATCTGTGAGTTCTAAGTAATACTTCTGATGTGCATGTGCATGTGAATATGAAACCAGGAATTTAATTAGGCAGATTGATCACCCTCAGGGCATAATTTTAGAGGTTGACAATTTAGAGGAATATTTTTCAAGAAGAAAATAATACATGAGCAAGATCAACGATGTAATGTGAATATAATCCTTTGGTGAACCAGATTGTCAGTGTAACAATATTACTTGAGTAATAAAGGAAGTCAGCTAAGGTCCAGGGTCTCCCCAGTTAACACCCACTGAACCTGAGCCAAACAAACAAATCAGACCATTTACACAAAATAAATGAAAACAAGATTGTAATTAAGACAGGTGAACCCTCTGGCTCAAAGCAGTTAGAAAGTTCCATAATGGAAACAGTCAATGTTCCAGGGCGTAGAAGTTACCTCAGTTCGCCCTGGCATTATAGGCTTCCCAGCCAGCAATTCTGCAAGAATGCAGCCTGCACTCCAGAGGTCTACACCCACACCATAATCATTTGCACCCAACAGAAGCTCAGGGGGCCTATACCAAAGTGTGACCACCCGGCTAGTCATAGGATGCTTGTTGTTGGGATCAAAGATGGTCGCCAACCCAAAGTCTGCAATCTTAAGCATCCCACCATTATCAATTAGAAGATTTGATCCCTTAATGTCACGGTGCAGCACACCCCTATTGTGACAGTGCTCAAGTCCTGAGAGCAACTGATGCATAAAACATTTTACCTGCCCAAAAATAGAAATGTTAGATAGAAATTTGCATAAAGATCACAGTTTTTAAATATAATTGAACTGGAAGTGCATGAAAATTCAACCTGAGGTTCTGTAAACTTGATTCCAGGGCTGGCAGCAAGACCAGCCAAGTCATGCTCCATGTATTCGAACACCAGATACAAACTACAAGACATCCTGGAGGTCACTAAACCCTCCAATTTCACTACATTGGGGTGATCCAACCGTCGCACTATGATGATCTCTCTGGCCATAAATTTCAAGCTCTCCGGCTCCAATATAAGGCAGAAAATAGTTCATCCCATGAATGCAAAAAAGGAATGGCGGATCTTCAGATTTTGGATTACCCCAGCATGCTGTTTGCAGCAGCCAATGCTTAGATTTTAATGGATGTTCCAATCCAGATATCTAAGTAGTTGCATTCAAGATTTTGTGTTTCAACTCTATCGACAAGTAAAATCTAACCCTGAATAATTGTTCTGTCTTTAGGTATGCCAAAAGAAGAAAAGAAAAGAAAAGGAAAAACAGCAGCACTAAATTTCATCTATTTTTGCTTCCAGGTTCTAAAGCTAATTCTAACTAAAGTTGTTGCTATATCCATCAATATGTAACGTTACAAAATTCAGCAGTCAAATGACTTCTATTATTGCCACAAAACTGAAAGTTTCCTCATGGTGAGCTTTAATGTCTCGAATCGGACGTTCAATTTACCATAAAAGTTCACACTATTCTTCCACTGATCCCCCAAACTGGCTTAAAACACACACACACACAACAAGAAAGAATCTAATGAGCTAAAAAACCAATGAAACAATTACTGATCTTCCCCAGCCCCCTAAAATCTGAGAAATTCACCAAAAAAACACGGATGATCTATTCTTCTCCATTTTTCCCACATGAAAAAAAATAAACTAAATCCTGGAAGCGATAAAATCCTTAGAATTAGTTGCTAAAGTCATCTTGAAAAATTGTAAAAGAAATCCAAAGAAAGATTCTTAGTCATGCATGGAAAGAGAGCTAGAGGGTAGTCTTGGTTGTACATGCATGGAAAGTCTCGTTAACCATCATGAGGAACAGAATAATTTTGGCTCTTTGGTATGTGAGCAATGCCAAATCTCTTTCTTTAAAGTAATTATATTTATGCAGATTAGTTCCCATGTAGGAGCTAGTTATTAACCATCACTCATTCAAAAAAGTTGGACAGAAAATGGTCAAAAATTATATGATCAAACTATTCGTTCGAGTGTTTATTAACTTCATGAAACATGGTACGTAAATCATTGTAATTTAGAAATTTCTTAATTATCGATTGTTTCATTAAATCAACTATAACGGTCTATTTGGCCATTCCTCTAGGAATATCCTACAAGAATTGGGACTATTGATTGACGCGTTTAAAGTCTCAGTTTATAACTATCAGGACTTTATCAAGTCCCATGCTAGAAAGATGAACATGAACATCATCTTTTTTTTTTCCTTCCATAGGATTCGAGCTGGAGGGGGTGTTAGATTGATATGGACTATTACGCACAAATAGGCTTCCTAATCCAATAATGAATAGCGGAAACGTGCCCTAAATGATTGAATTGGTTGTCATATATCTTTTGAGCCATGAGAATCATAATTTACCTTAATATGCAAGTAATATATCAAAAACTTCTTCTTTTTAATGATTGTCAGATAAGTGGGAATGATGGATTTAATCAACCAGTGCTATGTACTCGAATATATCATTACTGTGTAACTTGCATATGTTTCTATTATATCCTTTTACAAAACAATGCAAGACATTTATGTGATATTTAGTCTTTTTAATTTCGTAGGGCGTATTCTATGGTGAATAGAAGTGTAAGGACCAGTTACTAATTGGGCTTATAGAGCACTTAAATTGTCTTATATAAACTATGATGCACAATACTTCTAGAGAAATAATAAGAAATATGCATCCAAGATTCAAATGGGAGAAAGAAAACCCCCAACACAAGGAATTAATATGGACGCGTGTGCACACACAGACTTTCCATTTAAATAAAATATTTGTTGATCCATTTTTAACCCATTATACCTGCATAGGCATGTTTTATGCAGATATTATGTATCCGCATATGTGACAGTTCCTTCATTTGTGTTCGGAAAAAATCTTATATTGTACCATATTATGCCAAATAAATATTTGTATCAGGGTGTAGTGTTGAAATAATTTGATGATTATATATACAAAAAGAGATGATTTAAAGCATAGAAGTAACCAGAATCAGTCCTTCCAAGGTTGTAGATCGGAATTTCATCATGAACCAAGCATTTATAACCATGCAGGAGATCTAATTATTCCTCAAAGCAAATTTGTTATTAAAATTTCTGTGGAGCATATGCATTCATTCTAGTCAGTCTTGAAAATGTATATATGCTTGATGAAAACATGAAAAATAATGTCAAAAACATGAATAGATCTATCATTCCTGCTTTGCAAATGTTTGAAAGCCACCTCTAAATATCTCTACTGGTATATCAAGAGAGATATCATATTTGAAGAAGTATGAACGATTCAAAAATGATTTTTTTTTTCCATCTCAACTAACCAAGATCTCACTTATCACTTTCAAAGAAGCCTCCTGATGGTAATGGCCCTAGCTAGAAGCGACGACAAACTTACTGCACAAGGAAGAGGAGCATGAGCATCATATCAAACACCACCAAGAAGAGATGGATCGACAGACAGACAGCCGATGATCATCGATCGGTAGATCAGAGAGACCAATCACCGCTCAAAAGGGTCCAGCTGGATCGAGCTGCTTGCAGAGTGCAAGGTAGGTGAGGTAGAGGACGCGGTCCTTGGCGCCGGTGCGGTGGTTCTTGGTGTGCTTGCAGAAGTACTTGAGTTGATCCAGGGTGCAACATCCCAGGGTTTGGCCTAACAGCATGAACAGCCAGTTGATAGATCGTTTCTTGGCCGCCACCACTGGGCGCATGCAGTTGGGCTGCCCGCAGGACCGGCAATCCGGGAACGCCGGGGTCATCCACTCGGCCGGCGCGCGGTCATGCATCCAATGCTTCCTCGCCCGGATGAACGCCGCCACCTCGTTGAACTTGGATACGAGATCGTAGGAGATGACCTGGGAGGCCTCGCAGCGCTTGCACTGTGCCTCGCCGGTGATGTTCGTGATGTTCTGAGAGAGAAGGTGGTTGAGGGAGTGGACGGTGGCGCGGCGATCGGTTGCCCAAGAGAAGGGAGGTGGGACGGTGTCCGACTTGTGGGCGCCGCGTGGGGTCTTGGAGGGGTTGCGGCGGGCGCGGGGGTGGCGGGCAGGGGGGTTGGCGGCTGCGGCGGCGGCGGCGGAGGGAGCGGACGCGGCGGAGGAGGGGACGGAGATGAAGTCGGGGAGAAGAAGAGGTGGCGGCGGGGGAGGAGGGGGAGGGAAGGAGTGCTGTGGTGGCCCGGGGGAAGGGGGGGAAAGGGGAGGGTGTGGGGTTAGAGGATTAGGGCGGCGGGAGGGAGGAGAGAGGCAGAGGGCAAGAGGATCGTCGTCTTCGAAGGCTTTCGAGTCATCAGCATTCTTCCTTTTTCGGTCTCTTTCCCCCATGGTGTTCTGGAAAACAGAAGCAAATAAGAGAGAAAGAAAGATTGGCGTTGGTTTGGAAGAAGGTGGAGAAAGAGAGAGAATACGAAACGATTGGTATTGTTGGAAAAGGAGTCACGAATACAAAGAAAAAAAAGGAAGTGATAGCAGAAAAAAAAGGAAGGGATAGAGACGAGGAGATAGCAGAAAAAAAAGGAAGGGATAGAGACGAGGAGGAAAGAGAGAAGGGAGGAAATCCATTTTGAAGTTCAAATAAACTAGTGCCGTAAGAGAGACTTGGTAAGGGAGGGGATATTTATTTTGAAGTTCTAAATCTGAAAGGATATCTTAAATTCAGAAACTAACCAACTAAAGGAGGAGGGATAAATATGGCTTTTGATTTTATGTTTAATAGAAGACCAGAGGGCGGTTTGCTTGGGATTCTACCAACAAACTAGCGCCGTGCTCTCTTAGAGTTTGTCTATGACTAGCTGTGCTTTGTATTGATAAATCGAGGTAGTTTATATGGTGATGTAAACTATCTTAACGTGGATCTGTTCAAATTAAAGTTGTTTCTCGACTGTTTTGCTTTAAAGAAAAAAGAAAATCTTATCTTAGGCAGACATATTGGATCTCTCTTAGATTGCACACGATTCTTAGATTGGATCTTTGCGATCCGTGATAGCAATTCAATTGCTTCAGACTCATCGTAAAAGAAGTAGCTAGTAGGAGAAGTTATGCAACTTCTACGAAGGGTCGCACTTGTTTCGGAGTTTATTAATATCTTTGGTTGTCTATTAATTTGCCATGCAAGCACGAGGAGCAATTAATTACTTTTATTTGTTTATTAGGAAGCTATATCTGCAGTCTTTGGTGTTAATCTCTCTGTCATGTGCACCGTAAGTTTGTACAAGTCCTACGTAGTGGAAAGAGAAATACACTTGGTCCTACAGGGTTGGAGCGAGTTGTTCTTAGCCGACTCTTGGGCTCAGAATTCAAATCAAGTTCGGCTTGACCAATTAGCGAGTGGGCCAAGCTACGACTAGACTTCTCTTGCTTGAGTTATCTTCATTAATCTCACAATATAAATATATAAATAATTTACATATAATATATATTAAATCATATTTTTAATATTTTTATTTATCATATATATATATATATATTAATTATTATATATTATAACTTATATAATTTGAACTCTTGAGTTAAGGTACACTCTGTATAATCATCTTGAAATGAAAAATGATAATTTTGAAAGACATTAAGTTATTACAGAATCTCTTAAATGAGTTGTTTACAAAAATAAGATGTGTTCGAGCCTTTACAAAATGAGCTAAACTTGAGCCAAGCGCGCCATGCTTGATCTCAGTTAGTAGAGACTTTATTTCTACTATGCATCTAATATATAATGAACCACCGTTGCTAGCATGAAAGGAAAGGCAATTGACAAGGACTACATAATATATTGTACAAGTCAGATCTGATCTATGCTTTTATTGGATGACCCATAAGTAGGCATGAAAAAGCCTAAATCACCATTGTGGCATAGTAAATATTGTACATTTCTAAGTGTCGCCTCCAATTTCAGGAGTAGTGATTACAAGATTCGGGTGTTCGGAAGAAAATTACATGGATCGCATGGTGCGAGCCAAACATGCTTTCTTCTTAATTAATTCTGTCTTGCCTCTGATTTGCATAGGACCTGTCCGGTATAGCACCACTATGAGATACAAAAAAATATAGGACAATGGTTAATGCTCCCACTATCCTGCTGCCAACTGCGTTTGTGTGGAGTTTACTAAATAATTTTGGCACTAACCTATACTTAGAGATAAAAAAGTATCTTGTGGAATTGAGGATTCCACATGCTATAGCAGTGCGTTCAAGAGTCCTTGTAGAATTTCGATGGACAACCACGCATTAGGTTTTTAAAATACAAACTGAATGTAAAAAGTTATGAAGATTTTTTTTTGATGGAAATTGGAGGAAATGAGAAACTTCCCTCTATTTATTTATGGAGAATGTACTAATAATTACAAAGGATGTGGAGAAGGATGATAGAGCAAAAGTGTGAGGACCCGTGCGGGCGTGTGTTTCGTCCCACATCGGTTATTCGCTGGGTAGATCTTGGGTATTTATACAGGATCAAGGAACCCAAATAGTAACTTCCGGCTAGCCATTTGGGTGAGATCCTGGGTTGTTGCAAATGGTATCAGAGCGGACCCGACCCATAATCTATGTGGACTAGGGGACACTGCAGCACGGATCCATTGGGGCTAACCATGAGCCGATCGTGGTGTTTGTGATTAGATTTGAATGGATTTGTATCCTTAGCCTGACGAGGACGTCAGGGCTTGAACGGGGGGAGTATGTGAGGACCCGTGCGGGCATGTGTTTAGTCCCACATCGGTTATTCGTTGAGTAGATCTTGGGTATTTATACAAGATCAAGAAATCCAAATAGTAACTTCCGGCTAGCCATTTTGGGTGAGGTCCTGGGTTGTTGCAGTAAGTTTGTACAAGTCCTACATAGTGGAAAGAGAAATACACTTGGTTCTACAGGGTTGGAGAGAGTTGTTCTTAGCCAACTCTTGGGCTCAGAATTCAAATCAAGTTCGGCTTGACCAATTAGCAAGTGGGCCAAGCTACGACTAGACTTCGCTTGCTTGAGTTATCTTCATTAATCTCACAATATAAATATATAAATAATTTACATATAATATATATTAAATCATATATTTAATATTTTTATTTATTATATATATAATTATTATTATATATTATAACTTATATATATAATTTGAACTCTTGAATTAAGGTATAGTCCGTATAATAATCTTGAAATGAAAAATGATAATGTTGAAAGACATTAAGTTCTTACAGGATCTCTTAAGTGAGTTGTTTACAAAAATAAGATGTGTTCGAGCTTTTACAAAATGAACTGAACTTGAGCCAAGCGCACCATGCTTGATCTCAGTTGGTAGAGACTTTATAATATGACAATTGTGAGTCACAGGCAATGGCAACTATAGCAAGGGTTGGGAGAGAAGTTTGCAGCGAGAAGAGCATCACCTGGCTTTATGTCATAATGTAATATATCCTTTGCTTCCACCCTTCATGCAAGTACCTAATTCCCTTAGCAGTCCCAATTGCTATTTTCATTGAACAAGTATTAGTCGAGTGATCCATTCTCCATGTATTCATGCACCAGAGCTTTGACTGTTGTTTCAAAGCAAAATCCATAGAGCCTGACCAGGTTGATGTGGTAAATTGTAGAGCTTTATGGAATCGAAAAGCTCAATCTAGATTTCCATAAAGATCTAATTTTGAATTATAGAGACTTTTCGATTTTAGTTGCTAAATCATCTTAAATTGTAAAAGAAATCCATAGTAGAATTCTTAGTCATGAATGGAAAGAGAGCTAAAGAGTAGTCTTTGCTGTACATACACGGAAAGTCTAGTTAACCATGAAGGACAGGATAATTTTGGCTTTTTGGTATGTGTGCAATATAAAATCTCTTTTTCTAAAGTAATTATATTTATGCAAAACTAGTTCCTATATAGGAATTAGTATTTAACTGTAAGTAAATCATTGTACTTTAGAAATTTGTCAATTATTGATTGTTTCAATTAATCAACATTAAGGGTATGTTTGGCCATTCCTCTAGGAATATCCGGCAAGAATTGGGACTATTGACCGGTTTACAGTCTAACTATCAGGACCATATCTGCACCATGCTAGAAAGAAGAACATGAACATCTTTTTTTTTCCTCCTATAGGATTCGGGCTGGAGGGTGTGTTAGATTGACATGGGTTATTATGCACAAATGGGCTTCCTAATCCAGCAATGAATATAGCAGAAACATGCCCTAAATGATTGAATTGGTTGCACTATATCCTATGAGTCATGAGAATCATGATTTACCTTAATATGCAAGTTATATATATCAAAAACTTCATTTTTTTTAATGATTGTTATATAAGTGGGAATGATGGTTTTAATCGACCAGTACTATGTACTCGAATATATCATTACTATGTTTCTATTATATAGTTTTACAAAACAATGCAAGACATTGATGTGATATTTACTAGTTTTAATTTCGCAGGACCATATTCTATGTTGAATAGAAGTGTAAGGGACTAGTTACTAATTATAATTGGGCTTATAGAGCACTTAAATTATCTTATATAAACTATGATGCACAATACTTCTAAAGAAAACCCAACAAAAATTACAAGGAACTAATATGGACTCGTGTATGTGCACACATAGACTTTCCATTTAAATAAAATATTTGCTGATCCATTTTTAACCTGTTATACCTGCACATACGCAGATATCATGTATCCACATTTATCACAGTTCCTTCATTTGTGTTAGGAGAAAATCTTATATTGTACCATATTACGCCAAATAAATATTTGTATCAGGATCCAATGTTGAAATAACTTGATGATTATATATACAAAAAGAGAAGATTTAAAGCATAGAAGTAACCAGAATCAGTCGTTCCAAGGTTGTACATCGAAATTTCATCATGAACCAAGCATTTGAAACCATGCAGGAGATCTAATTATTACTCAAAGCAAATTTTTTATTATAATTTCTGTCGAGCATATGCATTCATTCTAGTCAGTCTTGAAAATATATATATGGACAATGAGAACATGAAAAATAATGTCGAAAACATGAATAGATCTATAATTCTTACGTTGCAAATGTTTGACAGTCACATCTATAAGTGTCTACTAATATATCAAGAGAGATATCATATTTGAAAAAGTATGAACGATTCAAAATTGTCTTCCATCTCAACTAACCAAGATCTCACTTATCACATTGTAATAACCCCAAAAAAAATTTTTTTTTATAAAAAAGGGATAGAATAGTCCTTTAAAATTGATATAAGGGGTAAAATTGGAAGGAATCAAAAGTTAATGGCATAATAGTAGATGTGTTGAAGTGTTAGGGGCAAAATGGGAAGGAATCAAAAGATAATGGCATAATTGCAGATATATCGAAGTGGCAAGGGCAAAATGGGGATTTGGTTTTGTTTGATGTGACTTAATTGGTGGGTTGAGTGTGCTGTCGGTGGAATGAAACCGAGAAGGAGGGGAGGGGGTCTCAGGCGGTAGAAACACAGAGAAGGAAAAGGAGAGAAGAAGAGGAGGAAAAGGAGAGAAAAAAGAGAAGAAAAAGAAGAAAAAGAAGAAGAAGAAAAAGAGAAGAAAAGAGAGAAGAAGAGAAGAAGAGGGAGAGTCCAAAAGAAGAAAAAGAAGAGAAGGGAAGGGGGGATCCCGGTTGTGTGCCGGCGGAAACAAAAAAGGAAAGTGTCGGTTTCCTTTTCCTCTACGCAAGGACCCAAGTTTCACAAGAAGAAAAAGGTAAATACCTGTCCCTACCTAGTATTCTAAAGAATTTATGCTATAGAAAAGATAGATGATAGTTGTAAAGGGTGTTAAAAGAGAAAGAATCGGATTTAGACAAATTTTTCCGGCACTACGGAAAAATCGTGTCAAAGTTCCAACTTCGGCGAATTATTTAGAGGGACAAACGACCTCTGATAGCAATGCATGTTACCTCTTTAGAATCCCCTATGAGTGTAGAATGTTAGGTAAAAATTTCATCAAATTTGGAGTCCTGAAAGTGGATCAAACCCGGGATGAAGTAACCGGCTGTCGGTCCGGATTACTGTTCATCCGGGTGGAAAATAGGGGATTTCATGCTATAATAGGGTATTAAGCCTAGATCAAGCTAAAAGGGACCTTGTACTCGTGCAAGGGAGTCCCTAATACACATAAATGATGAGTTAATTAATAGAAAAAGAAAAAGAGAAAGAAAAGAAAAGATTTAGGGAACGGGGGAGTTGAATCAATTAAAGTTCCCTATATTATAATTGGCACGTAGATTATAGCCCTCGATACAAAACTAAATGTATTGTAAATGCATGTCACAGTTGGGCAAGAAGCTAGGGAACAAGAGGAAGAAGTCCCCTGCTGCCTACTGTAAAATTCTAGAGGCGTATCAAGGCCGTGCCGGATTGGCAGGTGAGTGGGAGTCATGTACTTTGCACCATGAGCTTCCTTAATTCATTTTCATGAATGTCGCCAAGTGTGAATTGATTCCACTTGAGCATATTGATTGATATTGTAGTAGATTCCTCTATAATCTTGATTCTCCATGCTTGATTATTCTGTACATGCATTTGAGGAAACATTGAGAAGAATTACGAGAGGTTTATGAGAAATTAAATTGGATCTGAATTGTGAAATGACTTCTTTTGTAAATTAATTTCATTTCCTCTATTTCAAAGACTTATGAGTGGTAGCCTTGATTATACTCTTTATGAGTAATTAAATTGGATCTGAATTGTGAAATGACTTCTTTTGTAAATTGATTTCATTTCCTCTATTTCAAAGACTTGTAAGTGGTAACCTTGATTATACTCTTTATGAGTAATTAAATTGGATCTGAATTGTGAAATGACTTCTTTTGTAAATTGATTTCATTTCCTCTATTTCAAAGACTTGTAAGTGGTATATTGAGTTGCATTGCACACCCTTGACCCCTCACTCCCAAACCTGATGTTAGTTTATGATTGGGTCGGAGTCGAGTGAGTGGTAGTCTTAATTATGCTCCTTTTAGTAGAGTATTGGGAGGGTGCATTATGGCATTCATGCATGGCTTGACAGTATCTGCAGGACACCTATAGTCGATGGGGTTGAACATCGGCCTTTGTGCACATAGTAGCCTTCTGGGTGGGCGGAGCCCAGTCCCTTCCTAGGGGGGGACACGGCCCTAGGCGTAGGATTGGCCAGTCCTACGACTTATATTCTGCTTGCCGCCGGGCATAGTAAGACCCCGCGAGGTGCAGTATGGCTTTCCGCGGATGTAGAATTCCCGCGAAGTGCCGTTTAGTATATAGATGTGAGATGGATTTCTGTTCTGGATACTGGCTTGCATTTATATTATCAGTATGGTGTCTTATTCTGCATATGCATGTGATAGTGGGGAGTTGTTGCTGGTTCGCCTGGGGCGTAAAACCCACCTCCCGATAGCTATCTAGCATTTATATTATTGGTATAGTGTCTTATCCTGCATATGTATGTGACAGTAGGGAGTTGTTGCTGGTTCGCCTAGGGCATAAAACCCACCTCCCAATAGCTGTCTTGTTGATGATTCAGCATATTGACACCTGATTTGTATGTTCCAGCATTATGATCTATTGAGCATATTCATGAGTAGTATATATGTTTACTCGATTATTCCATATATGCTTCAGATGAGTTGATTGTGATTGTGGTGATATTGATGATTTACTCCATATTCTTTATGTTGAGTTCATGTTCATCTTGTTATTGATCTTGAGATTTCACCTCGAGCCATGATTATATCTTGTCTCATATGCATAGTACTCTCTACTCCACTCACTGAGTATTTATATACTCACTCTCCAGTTTGGTGTTTTTGATTTCAGGGCAGGTATTGTATAGAGAAGAGCAGGGTTAGAGATTGCCTGCTAGCTGTGCCGCTCCATAGTATAGTATAGTATAATGTAGATAGAGGTTTATACCTTTTGGTGTATTTTCTATTGTATATAGTGCATAGTTACAGTCATAGATCCTGTTGTGGATATGGGTTTGACCATGGATGGATTGGGAAGTAGGTATATATATATATGTGTGCAGATCAGTTGTGTGCCTGTGATAATGTATTGCTATATATTGTCCAGGTTTATTATGTGACAGATTATGTGATTGCTGCTCTGACAGGTAGTGTGTTGTATGTATTGAGATAATCCTGACAGGTCACTATAGGAAAAGTGATCATTTTGTGCATGCATCATGCCAAATTTTTTTTCAAGATTTATTGATAATTGATAGGTAGTAGGGTTCTACGCGGTGGCTGGTGGCCTTATGCCTACCCGCACCCTAGGACCGTCGCGGCGGCCCGCCGGGAACGGGGCGGGGGTCGTGACACACATTCAAAGAAGCTTCATTTCCACTTATGGTAACGGCACTAGAAGCGGCACCAATCATCTAATACTCTTCATAACAAGTAATTAATAGTAGTAGTATAGTTTCATAAGTAACTCCAAAAGAGCGAAAGGAAGCAGAAGATACAACGAGGTGCAACATGTCACGTTCTACTCTCCCTTTGTTCTCTAATCCTACATATATACCACTTACTGCACAAAGAAGAGAAGAGCATTAGCATCATATCAACACCACCAAGAAGAGATGGATCGGCTAACAGACAGCCAATGATCATTGATGGGTGGATCGGAGAGACCGATCACCGATCAAAGGGTCCAGCTGGATCGAGCTGCTTGCAGAGTCCAAGGTAGGTTAGGTAGAGGACGCGGTCCTTGGCCCCGGTGCAATGGTTCTTGGTGTGCTTGCAGAAGTACTAATCTTGCACTTAAAACTTTCATATCCATGTATCACCTAGAGTTATATGCCTTTCTTCTACAGTTTTCTAGCATTCATTTATGGAATGTCACAAATTTCTTATTCTCTCTTATTCACTTTTATGTACGATAGTCCAATTGTGCCGATTCCTCGGACAGATGTACTTCTAAAAGCAGAAAATGCAACTTTGAAGCTGGGGGATGCATTCTAAGGCTAGCAGGGCTTTATATATCCTTACATAATGCTATAGGCTAAGGTTCGTCGGGTCGGTGCATATAGCCCAATACCATATTGGTGCCAAGCCAATACTTGGTATGGGGGGTTTACTAAGTGCAACACACTGAGCTAACTTGTATTGACATTATACCAACATGGTACCGATAGGGTATTGAAACTGGTATTGCGAACCTTGGTTATTGGCTATATTACGAGCCAAGAATGCATGCATGCGAACACGAAAGCAAGCACATACGCAAGCAATCAAGAAAGCAAGCACCATTTGGCATTATTTTCATAGCCAATGACACGAAGCAGATAGAGGTGCTCATGTTTATTGGTTAAAGAAAGGATCCGTTGATGCTTGTCAGGATCATATACTAAATCTTATTCATTATGAGGTTACAGCCTTCTTGGTATCAGTAGTTTTATAAATCAATGTTTTGTTGATGATTATGATGTAATATCTGAAACAGTGCTGGTTATTTCTAATGTTGATGTTGTTTTATTTGTTTTATGATACTTCCATATATCATATACTAAATCTTTTTTAATTACTGTGAGGTCACAACCTTCTTTGTTACAGCGGTTCTGCAAATTATAGTATTGTTCTGATGATTATGATATGGTATCTGAAATAATGCCGGTTATTTATGCTTTTTATTTTTTAATCATTTGCGTTCTGCAAATTATAGTATTGTTCTGATGATTATGATATGGTATCTGAAATAATGCCGGTTATTTATGCTTTTTATTTTTTAATCATTTGTACAATATTGCTATAGATTAAATAGGGACACACTGGCACATTTTCCACAAAGTAGAACAAAAATCAATGCATAAAGAAGTTGTTTTCTTGCATGGTTCTTTTAATATTTTTTCTGTAATTTCCTGTTACGTTATGACAGTAAGTTTTCTTAATTTAAAATATGAACAGTTTAAGCATGTTCCGTATTTCAGGATTGGGATTATAGGATTTATTCGTGCTTGATAGTTTAAATTCTTTTCTTGTTTATTTTGAACTTTGAAATCAAATCTAGCATTCATATATTCAGTTTCTCTGTCCCCATGACCAAGTGTAGGGATCTTTTTTTAACAGGATGCTGCTTCCCTCTTTTTTTAGCATTCATATATGTATCTGTTCCCTGCCAAATGGATTATTGTAGTTATTATAATGGTCGCATATTGCTGGTTTGTTCATCATCCACTCGTTTCCTCTCTGCAGGCAAGAAATAATAGATTTTGTGAACCAAAGTGGAAAATTTAGCAAGAAGTTCCAGGGTTTTACGGTCAAGTACCTACTTTTTTTTATTTCATTTCCCTGTAAAAGTTGCAATCCTCTTTCTGCAGGCCTTTCAATTGAAATGGATATTTCAATTTCCAGGCACTGATGGTCCTTTAGGGAAGAGGAAGGATAACTCCAGAATTTTGAGGCAAACAGACTGAGGTGGTTCTTTTGCTGTTTCATTCCAAGTGTCCGAGTAAATGTCATTGAATGGATTTGCTAAAGTATTCCTCTTTAGGGCTACTTCTAATATTATCTTGAAGTTTTCCACAAGTCCACATCTTACCACACAACGTTCATGTTACTTTAGATCTTTGCCCTTTTTTGACAACCTTCTACATAAATTGAAGCACCCCTCTTTAGTGGAGTATAGGCAAACAAAACATATTTGAGATCAAAAAACAATGTTTCAAATTATTTGTGCCCCTATCAACCTGCACCAAAAAGACTTTCCAACAAGCAGCATCCCCTTACAAATACTTGACAAGAATCACATAATAATTTCAAACTCTTCTTTGGTGTAATTTATTTATTTAAAAATCTCTTAGTTCTAAAGCTGGAACATGCAAGAAAACTTTCCTATATTGACACATACAAGGACATGAAAGTGACAAATGTCCAGTTTAAATAAGGAAATTCTGGGTTTATCAGTTCCACTTTTCGATATTCAACTCACGATAAGTGGAAGAAACTATATCACAGTTCTTGTTCTTGCTATATTTGTCTCTCTATGTGGCAAAAATCAAAGAGTTATACTCAGCATGCTTACATATCAATCTACTTGGGCCAGACTAAGGAGGAGGAGGAGGAGGAGGAGGAGATCAATAAAGAGACTAACAGAAATTTGCCGCACTCAATAGCCGCAGAGTTCCATCAAAAATAAAAGAGGAAGGGAGGAGAAGGAAGCAGGAGATCGATAAAAAGAGACCAGATAGAAACTTGCTGCAATCAATACCACTGTTGTGACTAGAAATATCTTTTGAAAAAAAGAGAATCGATGGAGAAACAAAGTAGACAGGAAAGGGGAAAGATAAGAAAAGGAATCAAACAAGAAAAAAGTACAGAGAAAAAGGATGAAGATAGGCTAGTTATTCTTCATAGTGGAAAGATGAGAAGAGAAGCAGATCGAAGATTGACAGAAAAGAATAAGGGAAGAAGGAAAATGGATACTGGGTGTTTTGATTGGGTTTATGTCTAGCTAATTTGAAAGACAGAGTAAACACAAGCTAGTGTTCAAAAATAATGACACAACACAGCTTTATCTTGAAATCATAGATATAAGTGCTGGTCAGTTCAGCACGCAATGGCACGACATGGCATGAGAAGCATGAGTACAAAAGAGATGTAACAAGATTAAGAAGGTTTGACAAACAGAAAAATTCAACCTGAGGTTCTGTAAACTTGATTCCAGGGCTGGCAGCAAGACCAGCCAAGTCATGCTCCATGTATTCGAACACCAGATACAAACTACAAGACATCCTGGAGGTCACTAAACCCTCCAATTTCACTACATTGGGGTGATCCAACCGTCGCAGTATGATGATCTCTCTGGCCATAAATTTCAAGCTCTCCGGCTCCAATATAAGGCAGAAAATAGTTCATCCCATGAATGCAAAAAACGAATGGCGGATCTTCAGATTTTGGATTACCCCAGCATGCGGTTTGCAGCAGCCAATGCTTAGATTTTAATGGATGTTCCAATCCAGATATCTAAGTAGTTGCATTCAAGATTTTGTGTTTCAACTCTATCGACAAGTAAAATCTAACCCTGAATAATTGTTCTGTCTTTAGGTATGCCAAAAGAAGAAAAGAAAAGAAAAGGAAAAACAGCAGCACTAAATGTCATCTATTTTTGCTTCCAGGTTCTAAAGCTAATTCTAACTAAAGTTGTTGCTATATCCATCAATATGTAACGTTACAAAATTCAGCAGTCAAATGACTTCCATTATTGCCACAAACCCCACAAACCTAAAAGTTTCCTCATGGTGAGGTTTAATGTCTCGAATCGGACGTTCAATTTACCATAAAAGTTCACACTATTCTTCCACTGATCCCCCAAACTGGCTTAAAAAACACACACACACAACAAGAAAGAATCTAATTAGCTAAAAAACCAATGAAACAATTACTGATCTTCCCCAGCCCCCTAACATCTGAGAAATTCACCAAAAAAACACGGATGATCTATTCTTCTCCATTTTTCCCACATGAAAAAAAATAAACTAAATCCTGGAAGCGATAAAATCCTTAGAATTAGTTGCTAAAGTCCTCTTGAAAAATTGTAAAAGAAATCCAAAGAAAGATTCTTAGTCATGCATGGAAAGAGAGCTAGAGGGTAGTCTTGGCTGTACATGCATGGAAAGTCTTGTTAACCATCATGAGGAACAGAATAATTTTGGCTCTTTGGTATGTGAGCAATGCGAAATCTCTTTCTTTAAAGTAATTATATTTATGCAGATTAGTTCCCATGTAGGAGTTAGTTATTAACCATCACTCATTCAAAAAAGTTGGACAGAAAATGGTCAAAAATTATATGATCAAACTATTCGTTCGAGTGTTTATTAACTTCATGAAACATGGTACGTAAATCAATGTAATTTAGAAATTTCTTAATTATCGATTGTTTCATTAAATCAACTATAACGGTCTATTTGGCCATTCCTCTAGGAATATCCTACAAGAATTGGGACTATTGATTGACGCGTCTAAAGTCTCAGTTTATAACTATCAGGACTTTATCAAGTCCCATGCTAGAAAGATGAACATGAACATCATCTCTCTTTTTTCCTTCCATAGGATTCGAGCTGGAGGGGGTGTTAGATTAATATGGACTATTATGCACAAATAGGCTTCCTAATCCAATACTGAATAGCGGAAACATGCCCTAAATGATTGAATTGGTTGTCATATATCTTGTGAGCCATGAGAATCATAATTTACCTTAATATGCAAGTAATATAGCAAAAACTTCTTCTTTTTAATGATTGTCAGATAAGTGGGAATGATGGATTTAATCAACCAGTGCTATGTACTCGAATATATCATTATTGTGTAACTTGCATATGTTTCTATTGTATCCTTTTACAAAACAATGCAAGACATTTATGTGATATTTAGTCTTTTTAATTTCGTAGGGCGTATTCTATGGTGAATAGAAGTGTAAGGACCAGTTACTAATTGGGCTTATAGAGCACTTAAATTGTCTTATATAAACTATGATGCACAATACTTCTAGAGAAATAATAAGAAATATGCATCCAAGATTCAAATGGGAGAAAGAAAACACCCAACACAAGGAATTAATATGGACGTGTGCGTGCACACAGACTTTCCATTTAAATAAAATATTTGTTGACCCATTTTTAACCCATTATACCTGCATAGGCATGTTTTATGCAGATATTATGTATCCGCATATGTGACAGTTCCTTCATTTGTGTTTGGAAAAAATCTTATATTGTACCATATTATGCCAAATAAATATTTGTATGAGGGTCTAGTGTTGAAATAATTTGATGATTATATATACAAAAAGAGATGATTCAAAGCATAGAAGTAACCAGAATCAGTCCTTCCAAGGTTGTACATCGGAATTTCATCATGAACCAAGCATTTATAACCATGCAGGAGATCTAATTATTCCTCAAAGCAAATTTGTTATTAAAATATCTGTGGAGCATATGCATTCATTCTAGTCAGTCTTGAAAATGTATATATGCTTGATGAAAACATGAAAAATAATGTCAAAAACATGAATAGATCTATCATTCCTGCTTTGCAAATGTTTGAAAGCCACCTCTATAAATCTCTACTGGTATATCAAGAGAAATATCATATTTGAGGAAGTATGAACGATTCAAAAATGAATTTTTTTTTTTTTCCATCTCAACTAACCAAGATCTCACTTATCACTCTCAAAGAAGCCTACTGATGGTAATGGCCCTAGCTAGAAGTGACGCCTATCATCTAACACTCTTTAAATAACAAGTAATTAATAGAAGATAAAACGAGGCGCCACATGTCACAGTTCTGCTCTCCCTTTGTTCTTTAATCCTACGTACCGCGACGACAAACTTACTGCACAAGGAAGAGGAGCATGAGCATCATATCAAACACCACCAAGAAGAGATGGATCGACACACAGACAGCCGATGATCATCGATCGGTAGATCGGAGAGACCGATCACCGCTCAAAAGGGTCCAGCTGGATCGAGCTGCTTGCAGAGTGCAAGGTAGGTGAGGTAGAGGACGCGGTCCTTGGCCCCGGTGCGGTGGTTCTTGGTGTGCTTGCAGAAGTACTTGAGTTGATCCAGGGTGCAACATCCCAGGGTTTGGCCTAACAGCATGAACAGCCAGTTGATAGATTGTTTCTTGGCCGCCACCACTGGGCGCATGCAGTTGGGCTGCCCGCAGGACCGGCAATCCGGGAACGCCGGGGTCATCCACTCGGCCGGCGCGCGGTCATGCATCCAATGCTTCCTCGCCCGGATGAACGCCGCCACCTCGTTGAACTTGGATACGAGATCGTAGGAGATGACCTGGGAGGCCTCGCAGCGCTTGCACTGTGCCTCGCCGGTGATGTTCGTGATGTTCTGAGAGAGAAGGTGGTTGAGGGAGTGGACGGTGGCGGGGGGGGAAGGGCAGGGGGGTTGGCGGCTGCGGCGGCGGCGGCGGAGGGAGCGCACGCGGCGGAGGAGGGGACGGAGATGAAGTCGGGGAGAAGAAGAGGTGGCGGCGGGGGAGGAGGGGGAGGGAAGGAGTGCTGTGGTGGCCCGGGGGAAGGGGGGGAAAGGGGAGGGTGTGGGGTTAGAGGATTAGGGCGGCGGGAGGGAGGAGAGAGGCAGAGGGCAAGAGGATCGTCGTCTTCGAAGGCTTTCGAATCATCAGCATTCTTCCTTTTTCGGTCTCTTTCCCCCATGGTGTTCTGGAAAACAGAAGCAAATAAGAGAGAAAGAAAGATTGGCGTTGGTTTGGAAGAAGGTGGAGAAAGAGAGAGAATACGAAACGATTGCTATTGTTGGAAAAGGAGTCACGAATACAAAGAAAAAAAAGGAAGAGATAGCAGAAAAAAAAGGAAGGGATAGAGACGACGAGGAAAGAGAGAAGGGAGGAAATCTATTTGGAAGTTCAAATAAGCTAGTGCCGTAGGAGACACTTGGTAAGGGAGGGGATATTTATTTTGAAGTTCGAAATCTGAAAGGATATCTTAAATTCAGAAGCTAACCAACTAAAGGAGGAGAGATAAATATGGCTTTTGATTTTATGTTTAATAGAAGACCAGAGGGCGGTTTGCTTGGGATTCTACCAACAAACTAGCGCCGTGCTCTCTTAGAGTTTGTCTTTGACTAGCTGTGCTTTGTATTGATAAATCGAGCTAGTTTATATGGTGACGTAAACTATCTTAACGTGGATCTGTTCAAATTAAAGTTGTTTCTCGACTGTTTTGCTTTAAAGAAAAAAGAAAATCTTATCTTAGGCAGACATAATGGATCTCTCTTAGATTGCACACGATTCTTAGATTGGATCTTTGCGATCCGTGATAGCAATTCAGTTGCTTCAAACTCATCGTGAAAGAAGTAGCTGGTAGGAGAAGTTATGCAACTTCTACGAAGGGTCGCACTTGTTTCGGAGTTTATTAATATCTTTGGCTGTCTATTAATTTGCCATGCAAGCACGAGGAGAAATTAATTACTCTTGTTTGTTTATTAGGGAGCTATATCTGCAGTCTTTGGTGTTAATCTCTCTGTCATGTGCACCGTAAGTTTGTACAGGTCCTACGTAGTGGAAAGAGAAATACACTTGGTCCTACAGGGTTGGAGCGTGTTGTTCTTAGCCAACTCTTGGGCTCAGAATTCAAATAAAGTTCGGCTTGACCAATTAGCGAGTGGGCCAAGCTACGACTAGACTTCGCTTGCTTGAGTTATCTTCATTAATCTCACAATATAAATATATAAATAATTTACATATAATATATATTAAATCATATTTTTAATATTTTTATTTATCATATATATATATATTAATTATTATATATTATAACTTATATAATTTGAACTCTTGAGTTAAGGTACACTCTGTATAATCATCTTGAAATGAAAAATGATAATTTTGAAAGACATTAAGTTATTACAGAATCTCTTAAATGAGTTGTTTACAAAAATAAGATGTGTTCGAGCCTTTACAAAATGAGCTAAACTTGAGCCAAGCGCGCCATGCTTGATCTCAGTTAGTAGAGACTTTATTTCTACTATGCATCTAATATATAATGAACCACCGTTGCTAGCATGAAAGGAAAGGCAATTGACAAGGACTACATAATATATTGTACAAGTCAGATCTGATCTATGCTTTTATTGGATGACCCATAAGTAGGCATGAAAAAGCCTAAATCACCATTGTGGCATAGTAAATATTGTACATTTCTAAGTGTCGCCTCCAATTTCAGGAGTAGTGATTACAAGATTCGGGTGTTCGGAAGAAAATTACATGGATCGCATGGTGCGAGCCAAACATGCTTTCTTCTTAATTAATTTTGTCTTGCCTCTGATTTGCATAGGACCTGTCCGGTATAGCACCACTATGAGATACAAAAAAATATAGGACAATGGTTAATGCTCCCACTATCCTGCTGCCAACTGCGTTTGTGTGGAGTTTACTAAATAATTTTGGCACTAACCTATACTTAGAGATAAAAAAGTATCTTGTGGAATTGAGGATTCCACATGCTATAGCAGTGCGTTCAAGAGTCCTTGTAGAATTTCGATGGACAACCACGCATTAGGTTTTTAAAATACAAACTGAATGTAAAAAGTTATGAAGATTTTTTTTTGATGGAAATTGGAGGAAATGAGAAACTTCCCTCTATTTATTTATGGAGAATGTACTAATAATTACAAAGGATGTGGAGAAGGATGATAGAGCAAAAGTGTGAGGACCCGTGCGGGCGTGTGTTTCGTCCCACATCGGTTATTCGCTGGGTAGATCTTGGGTATTTATACAGGATCAAGGAACCCAAATAGTAACTTCCGGCTAGCCATTTGGGTGAGATCCTGGGTTGTTGCAAATGGTATCAGAGCGGACCCGACCCATAATCTATGTGGACTAGGGGACACTGCAGCACGGATCCATTGGGGCTAACCATGAGCCGATCGTGGTGTTTGTGATTAGATTTGAATGGATTTGTATCCTTAGCCTGACGAGGACGTCAGGGCTTGAACGGGGGGAGTATGTGAGGACCCGTGCGGGCATGTGTTTAGTCCCACATCGGTTATTCGTTGAGTAGATCTTGGGTATTTATACAAGATCAAGAAATCCAAATAGTAACTTCCGGCTAGCCATTTTGGGTGAGGTCCTGGGTTGTTGCAGTAAGTTTGTACAAGTCCTACGTAGTGGAAAGAGAAATACACTTGGTTCTACAGGGTTGGAGAGAGTTGTTCTTAGCCAACTCTTGGGCTCAGAATTCAAATCAAGTTCGGCTTGACCAATTAGCAAGTGGGCCAAGCTACGACTAGACTTCGCTTGCTTGAGTTATCTTCATTAATCTCACAATATAAATATATAAATAATTTACATATAATATATATTAAATCATATATTTAATATTTTATTTATTATATATATAATTATTATTATATATTATAACTTATATATATAATTTGAACTCTTGAATTAAGGTATAGTCCGTATAATAATCTTGAAATGAAAAATGATAATGTTGAAAGACATTAAGTTCTTACAGGATCTCTTAAGTGAGTTGTTTACAAAAATAAGATGTGTTCGAGCTTTTACAAAATGAACTGAACTTGAGCCAAGCGCACCATGCTTGATCTCAGTTGGTAGAGACTTTATAATATGACAATTGTGAGTCACAGGCAATGGCAACTATAGCAAGGGTTGGGAGAGAAGTTTGCAGCGAGAAGAGCATCGCCTGGCTTTATGTCATAATGTAATATATCCTTTGCTTCCACCCTTCATGCAAGTACCTAATTCCCTTAGCAGTCCCAATTGCTATTTTCATTGAACAAGTATTAGTCGAGTGATCCATTCTCCATGTATTCATGCACCAGAGCTTTGACTGTTGTTTCAAAGCAAAATCCATAGAGCCTGACCAGGTTGATGTGGTAAATTGTAGAGCTTTATGGAATCGAAAAGCTCAATCTAGATTTCCATAAAGATCTAATTTTGAATTATAGAGACTTTTCGATTTTAGTTGCTAAATCATCTTAAATTGTAAAAGAAATCCATAGTAGAATTCTTAGTCATGAATGGAAAGAGAGCTAAAGAGTAGTCTTTGCTGTACATACACGGAAAGTCTAGTTAACCATGAAGGACAGGATAATTTTGGCTTTTTGGTATGTGTGCAATATAAAATCTCTTTTTCTAAAGTAATTATATTTATGCAAAACTAGTTCCTATATAGGAATTAGTATTTAACTGTAAGTAAATCATTGTACTTTAGAAATTTGTCAATTATTGATTGTTTCAATTAATCAACATTAAGGGTATGTTTGGCCATTCCTCTAGGAATATCCGGCAAGAATTGGGACTATTGACCGGTTTACAGTCTAACTATCAGGACCATATCTGCACCATGCTAGAAAGAAGAACATGAACATCTTTTTTTTTCCTCCTATAGGATTCGGGCTGGAGGGTGTGTTAGATTGACATGGGTTATTATGCACAAATGGGCTTCCTAATCCAGCAATGAATATAGCAGAAACATGCCCTAAATGATTGAATTGGTTGCACTATATCCTATGAGTCATGAGAATCATAATTTACCTTAATATGCAAGTTATATATCAAAAACTTCATTTTTTTTTTAATGATTGTTATATAAGTGGGAATGATGGTTTTAATCGACCAGTACTATGTACTCGAATATATCATTACTATGTTTCTATTATATAGTTTTACAAAACAATGCAAGACATTGATGTGATATTTACTATTTTTAATTTCGCAGGACCATATTCTATGTTGAATAGAAGTGTAAGGGACTAGTTACTAATTATAATTGGGCTTATAGAGCACTTAAATTATCTTATATAAACTATGATGCACAATACTTCTAAAGAAAACCCAACAAAAATTACAAGGAACTAATATGGACTCGTGTATGTGCACACATAGACTTTCCATTTAAATAAAATATTTGCTGATCCATTTTTAGCCTGTTATACTTGCACATACGCAGATATCATGTATCCACATTTATCACAGTTCCTTCATTTGTGTTAGGAGAAAATCTTATATTGTACCATATTACGCCAAATAAATATTTGTATCAGGATCCAATGTTGAAATAACTTGATGATTATATATACAAAAAGAGAAGATTTAAAGCATAGAAGTAACCAGAATCAGTCGTTCCAAGGTTGTACATCGAAATTTCATCATGAGCCAAGCATTTGAAACCATGCAGGAGATCTAATTATTACTCAAAGCAAATTTTTTATTATAATTTCTGTCGAGCATATGCATTCATTCTAGTCAGTCTTGAAAATATATATATGGACAATGAGAACATGAAAAATAATGTCGAAAACATGAATAGATCTATAATTCTTACGTTGCAAATGTTTGACAGTCACATCTATAAGTGTCTACTAATATATCAAGAGAGATATCATATTTGAAAAAGTATGAACGATTCAAAATTGTCTTCCATCTCAACTAACCAAGATCTCACTTATCACATTCAAAGAAGCTTCATTTCCACTTATGGTAACGGCACTAGAAGCGGCACCAATCATCTAATACTCTTCATAACAAGTAATTAATAGTAGTAGTATAGTTTCATAAGTAACTCCAAAAGAGCGAAAGGAAGCAGAAGATACAACGAGGTGCAACATGTCACGTTCTACTCTCCCTTTGTTCTCTAATCCTACATATATACCACTTACTGCACAAAGAAGAGAAGAGCATTAGCATCATATCAACACCACCAAGAAGAGATGGATCGGCTAACAGACAGCCAATGATCATTGATGGGTGGATCGGAGAGACCGATCACCGATCAAAGGGTCCAGCTGGATCGAGCTGCTTGCAGAGTCCAAGGTAGGTTAGGTAGAGGACGCGGTCCTTGGCCTCGGTGCAATGGTTCTTGGTGTGCTTGCAGAAGTACTAATCTTGCACTTAAAACTTTCATATCCATGTATCACCTAGAGTTATATGCCTTTCTTCTACAGTTTTCTAGCATTCATTTATGGAATGTCACAAATTTCTTATTCTCTCTTATTCACTTTTATGTACGATAGTCCAATTGTGCCGATTGGTACAAGTCCTCGGACAGATGTACTTCTAAAAGCAGAAAATGCAACTTTGAAGCTGGGGGATGCATTCTAAGGCTAGCAGGGCTTTATATATCCTTACATAATGCTATAGGCTAAGGTTCGTCGGGTCGGTGCATATAGCCCAATACCATATTGGTGCCAAGCCAATACTTGGTATGGGGGGTTTACTAAGTGCAACACACTGAGCTAACTTGTATTGACATTATACCAACATGGTACCGATAGGGTATTGAAACTGGTATTGCGAACCTTGGTTATTGGCTATATTACGAGGCAAGAATGCATGCATGCGAACACGAAAGCAAGCACATACGCAAGCAATCAAGAAAGCAAGCACCATTTGGCATTATTTTCATAGCCAATGACACGAAGCAGATAGAGGTGCTCATGTTTATTGGTTAAAGAAAGGATCCGTTGATGCTTGTCAGGATCATATACTAAATCTTATTCATTATGAGGTTACAGCCTTCTTGGTATCAGTAGTTTTATAAATCAATGTTTTGTTGATGATTATGATGTAATATCTGAAACAGTGCTGGTTATTTCTAATGTTGATGTTGTTTTATTTGTTTTATGATACTTCCATATATCATATACTAAATCTTTTTTAATTACTGTGAGGTCACAACCTTCTTTGTTACAGCGGTTCTGCAAATTATAGTATTGTTCTGATGATTATGATATGGTATCTGAAATAATGCCGGTTATTTATGCTTTTTATTTTTTAATCATTTGCGTTCTGCAAATTATAGTATTGTTCTGATGATTATGATATGGTATCTGAAATAATGCCGGTTATTTATGCTTTTTATTTTTTAATCATTTGTACAATATTGCTATAGATTAAATAGGGACACACTGGCACATTTTCCACAAAGTAGAACAAAAATCAATGCATAAAGAAGTTGTTTTCTTGCATGGTTCTTTTAATATTTTTTCTGTAATTTCCTGTTACGTTATGACAGTAAGTTTTCTTAATTTAAAATATGAACAGTTTAAGCATGTTCCGTATTTCAGGATTGGGATTATAGGATTTATTCGTGCTTGATAGTTTAAATTCTTTTCTTGTTTATTTTGAACTTTGAAATCAAATCTAGCATTCATATATTCAGTTTCTCTGTCCCCATGACCAAGTGTAGGGATCTTTTTTTAACAGGATGCTGCTTCCCTCTTTTTTTAGCATTCATATATGTATCTGTTCCCTGCCAAATGGATTATTGTAGTTATTATAATGGTCGCATATTGCTGGTTTGTTCATCATCCACTCGTTTCCTCTCTGCAGGCAAGAAATAATAGATTTTGTGAACCAAAGTGGAAAATTTAGCAAGAAGTTCCAGGGTTTTACGGTCAAGTACCTACTTTTTTTTATTTCATTTCCCTGTAAAAGTTGCAATCCTCTTTCTGCAGGCCTTTCAATTGAAATGGATATTTCAATTTCCAGGCACTGATGGTCCTTTAGGGAAGAGGAAGGATAACTCCAGAATTTTGAGGCAAACAGACTGAGGTGGTTCTTTTGCTGTTTCATTCCAAGTGTCCGAGTAAATGTCATTGAATGGATTTGCTAAAGTATTCCTCTTTAGGGCTACTTCTAATATTATCTTGAAGCTTTCCACAAGTCCACATCTTACCACACAACGTTCATGTTACTTTAGATCTTTGCCCTTTTTTGACAACCTTCTACATAAATTGAAGCACCCCTCTTTAGTGGAGTATAGGCAAACAAAACATATTTGAGATCAAAAAACAATGTTTCAAATTATTTGTGCCCCTATCAACCTGCACCAAAAAGACTTTCCAACAAGCAGCATCCCCTTACAAATACTTGACAAGAATCACATAATAATTTCAAACTCTTCTTTGGTGTAATTTATTTATTTAAAAATCTCTTAGTTCTAAAGCTGGAACATGCAAGAAAACTTTCCTATATTGACACATACAAGGACATGAAAGTGACAAATGTCCAGTTTAAATAAGGAAATTCTGGGTTTATCAGTTCCACTTTTCGATATTCAACTCACGATAAGTGGAAGAAACTATATCACAGTTCTTGTTCTTGCTATATTTGTCTCTCTATGTGGCAAAAATCAAAGAGTTATACTCAGCATGCTTACATATCAATCTACTTGGGCCAGACTAAGGAGGAGGAGGAGGAGGAGGAGGAGGAGGAGGAGATCAATAAAGAGACTAACAGAAATTTGCCGCACTCAATAGCCGCAGAGTTCCATCAAAAATAAAAGAGGAAGGGAGGAGAAGGAAGCAGGAGATCGATAAAAAGAGACCAGATAGAAACTTGCTGCAATCAATACCACTGTTGTGACTAGAAATATCTTTTGAAAAAAAGAGAATCGATGGAGAAACAAAGTAGACAGGAAAGGGGAAAGATAAGAAAAGGAATCAAACAAGAAAAAAGTACAGAGAAAAAGGATGAAGATAGGCTAGTTATTCTTCATAGTGGAAAGATGAGAAGAGAAGCAGATCGAAGATTGACAGAAAAGAATAAGGGAAGAAGGAAAATGGATACTGGGTGTTTTGATTGGGTTTATGTCTAGCTAATTTGAAAGACAGAGTAAACACAAGCTAGTGTTCAAAAATAATGACACAACACAGCTTTATCTTGAAATCATAGATATAAGTGCTGGTCAGTTCAGCACGCAATGGCACGACATGGCATGAGAAGCATGAGTACAAAAGAGATGTAACAAGATTAAGAAGGTTTGACAAACAGAAAAATTCAACCTGAGGTTCTGTAAACTTGATTCCAGGGCTGGCAGCAAGACCAGCCAAGTCATGCTCCATGTATTCGAACACCAGATACAAACTACAAGACATCCTGGAGGTCACTAAACCCTCCAATTTCACTACATTGGGGTGATCCAACCGTCGCAGTATGATGATCTCTCTGGCCATAAATTTCAAGCTCTCCGGCTCCAATATAAGGCAGAAAATAGTTCATCCCATGAATGCAAAAAACGAATGGCGGATCTTCAGATTTTGGATTACCCCAGCATGCGGTTTGCAGCAGCCAATGCTTAGATTTTAATGGATGTTCCAATCCAGATATCTAAGTAGTTGCATTCAAGATTTTGTGTTTCAACTCTATCGACAAGTAAAATCTAACCCTGAATAATTGTTCTGTCTTTAGGTATGCCAAAAGAAGAAAAGAAAAGAAAAGGAAAAACAGCAGCACTAAATGTCATCTATTTTTGCTTCCAGGTTCTAAAGCTAATTCTAACTAAAGTTGTTGCTATATCCATCAATATGTAACGTTACAAAATTCAGCAGTCAAATGACTTCCATTATTGCCACAAACCTAAAAGTTTCCTCATGGTGAGGTTTAATGTCTCGAATCGGACGTTCAATTTACCATAAAAGTTCACACTATTCTTCCACTGATCCCCCAAACTGGCTTAAAAAACACACACACACAACAAGAAAGAATCTAATTAGCTAAAAAACCAATGAAACAATTACTGATCTTCCCCAGCCCCCTAACATCTGAGAAATTCACCAAAAAAACACGGATGATCTATTCTTCTCCATTTTTCCCACATGAAAAAAAATAAACTAAATCCTGGAAGCGATAAAATCCTTAGAATTAGTTGCTAAAGTCCTCTTGAAAAATTGTAAAAGAAATCCAAAGAAAGATTCTTAGTCATGCATGGAAAGAGAGCTAGAGGGTAGTCTTGGCTGTACATGCATGGAAAGTCTTGTTAACCATCATGAGGAACAGAATAATTTTGGCTCTTTGGTATGTGAGCAATGCGAAATCTCTTTCTTTAAAGTAATTATATTTATGCAGATTAGTTCCCATGTAGGAGTTAGTTATTAACCATCACTCATTCAAAAAAGTTGGACAGAAAATGGTCAAAAATTATATGATCAAACTATTCGTTCGAGTGTTTATTAACTTCATGAAACATGGTACGTAAATCAATGTAATTTAGAAATTTCTTAATTATCGATTGTTTCATTAAATCAACTATAACGGTCTATTTGGCCATTCCTCTAGGAATATCCTACAAGAATTGGGACTATTGATTGACGCGTCTAAAGTCTCAGTTTATAACTATCAGGACTTTATCAAGTCCCATGCTAGAAAGATGAACATGAACATCATCTCTCTTTTTTCCTTCCATAGGATTCGAGCTGGAGGGGGTGTTAGATTAATATGGACTATTATGCACAAATAGGCTTCCTAATCCAATAATGAATAGCGGAAACATGCCCTAAATGATTGAATTGGTTGTCATATATCTTGTGAGCCATGAGAATCATAATTTACCTTAATATGCAAGTAATATAGCAAAAACTTCTTCTTTTTAATGATTGTCAGATAAGTGGGAATGATGGATTTAATCAACCAGTGCTATGTACTCGAATATATCATTATTGTGTAACTTGCATATGTTTCTATTGTATCCTTTTACAAAACAATGCAAGACATTTATGTGATATTTAGTCTTTTTAATTTCGTAGGGCGTATTCTATGGTGAATAGAAGTGTAAGGACCAGTTACTAATTGGGCTTATAGAGCACTTAAATTGTCTTATATAAACTATGATGCACAATACTTCTAGAGAAATAATAAGAAATATGCATCCAAGATTCAAATGGGAGAAAGAAAACACCCAACACAAGGAATTAATATGGACGTGTGCGTGCACACAGACTTTCCATTTAAATAAAATATTTGTTGACCCATTTTTAACCCATTATACCTGCATAGGCATGTTTTATGCAGATATTATGTATCCGCATATGTGACAGTTCCTTCATTTGTGTTTGGAAAAAATCTTATATTGTACCATATTATGCCAAATAAATATTTGTATGAGGGTCTAGTGTTGAAATAATTTGATGATTATATATACAAAAAGAGATGATTCAAAGCATAGAAGTAACCAGAATCAGTCCTTCCAAGGTTGTACATCGGAATTTCATCATGAACCAAGCATTTATAACCATGCAGGAGATCTAATTATTCCTCAAAGCAAATTTGTTATTAAAATATCTGTGGAGCATATGCATTCATTCTAGTCAGTCTTGAAAATGTATATATGCTTGATGAAAACATGAAAAATAATGTCAAAAACATGAATAGATCTATCATTCCTGCTTTGCAAATGTTTGAAAGCCACCTCTATAAATCTCTACTGGTATATCAAGAGAAATATCATATTTGAGGAAGTATGAACGATTCAAAAATGAATTTTTTTTTTTTTCCATCTCAACTAACCAAGATCTCACTTATCACTCTCAAAGAAGCCTACTGATGGTAATGGCCCTAGCTAGAAGTGACGCCTATCATCTAACACTCTTTAAATAACAAGTAATTAATAGAAGATAAAACGAGGCGCCACATGTCACAGTTCTGCTCTCCCTTTGTTCTTTAATCCTACGTACCGCGACGACAAACTTACTGCACAAGGAAGAGGAGCATGAGCATCATATCAAACACCACCAAGAAGAGATGGATCGACACACAGACAGCCGATGATCATCGATCGGTAGATCGGAGAGACCGATCACCGCTCAAAAGGGTCCAGCTGGATCGAGCTGCTTGCAGAGTGCAAGGTAGGTGAGGTAGAGGACGCGGTCCTTGGCCCCGGTGCGGTGGTTCTTGGTGTGCTTGCAGAAGTACTTGAGTTGATCCAGGGTGCAACATCCCAGGGTTTGGCCTAACAGCATGAACAGCCAGTTGATAGATTGTTTCTTGGCCGCCACCACTGGGCGCATGCAGTTGGGCTGCCCGCAGGACCGGCAATCCGGGAACGCCGGGGTCATCCACTCGGCCGGCGCGCGGTCATGCATCCAATGCTTCCTCGCCCGGATGAACGCCGCCACCTCGTTGAACTTGGATACGAGATCGTAGGAGATGACCTGGGAGGCCTCGCAGCGCTTGCACTGTGCCTCGCCGGTGATGTTCGTGATGTTCTGAGAGAGAAGGTGGTTGAGGGAGTGGACGGTGGCGGGGGGGGAAGGGCAGGGGGGTTGGCGGCTGCGGCGGCGGCGGCGGAGGGAGCGCACGCGGCGGAGGAGGGGACGGAGATGAAGTCGGGGAGAAGAAGAGGTGGCGGCGGGGGAGGAGGGGGAGGGAAGGAGTGCTGTGGTGGCCCGGGGGAAGGGGGGGAAAGGGGAGGGTGTGGGGTTAGAGGATTAGGGCGGCGGGAGGGAGGAGAGAGGCAGAGGGCAAGAGGATCGTCGTCTTCGAAGGCTTTCGAATCATCAGCATTCTTCCTTTTTCGGTCTCTTTCCCCCATGGTGTTCTGGAAAACAGAAGCAAATAAGAGAGAAAGAAAGATTGGCGTTGGTTTGGAAGAAGGTGGAGAAAGAGAGAGAATACGAAACGATTGCTATTGTTGGAAAAGGAGTCACGAATACAAAGAAAAAAAAGGAAGAGATAGCAGAAAAAAAAGGAAGGGATAGAGACGACGAGGAAAGAGAGAAGGGAGGAAATCTATTTGGAAGTTCAAATAAGCTAGTGCCGTAGGAGACACTTGGTAAGGGAGGGGATATTTATTTTGAAGTTCGAAATCTGAAAGGATATCTTAAATTCAGAAGCTAACCAACTAAAGGAGGAGAGATAAATATGGCTTTTGATTTTATGTTTAATAGAAGACCAGAGGGCGGTTTGCTTGGGATTCTACCAACAAACTAGCGCCGTGCTCTCTTAGAGTTTGTCTTTGACTAGCTGTGCTTTGTATTGATAAATCGAGCTAGTTTATATGGTGACGTAAACTATCTTAACGTGGATCTGTTCAAATTAAAGTTGTTTCTCGACTGTTTTGCTTTAAAGAAAAAAGAAAATCTTATCTTAGGCAGACATAATGGATCTCTCTTAGATTGCACACGATTCTTAGATTGGATCTTTGCGATCCGTGATAGCAATTCAGTTGCTTCAAACTCATCGTGAAAGAAGTAGCTGGTAGGAGAAGTTATGCAACTTCTACGAAGGGTCGCACTTGTTTCGGAGTTTATTAATATCTTTGGCTGTCTATTAATTTGCCATGCAAGCACGAGGAGAAATTAATTACTCTTGTTTGTTTATTAGGGAGCTATATCTGCAGTCTTTGGTGTTAATCTCTCTGTCATGTGCACCGTAAGTTTGTACAGGTCCTACGTAGTGGAAAGAGAAATACACTTGGTCCTACAGGGTTGGAGCGTGTTGTTCTTAGCCAACTCTTGGGCTCAGAATTCAAATAAAGTTCGGCTTGACCAATTAGCGAGTGGGCCAAGCTACGACTAGACTTCGCTTGCTTGAGTTATCTTCATTAATCTCACAATATAAATATATAAATAATTTACATATAATATATATTAAATCATATTTTTAATATTTTTATTTATCATATATATATATATTAATTATTATATATTATAACTTATATAATTTGAACTCTTGAGTTAAGGTACACTCTGTATAATCATCTTGAAATGAAAAATGATAATTTTGAAAGACATTAAGTTATTACAGAATCTCTTAAATGAGTTGTTTACAAAAATAAGATGTGTTCGAGCCTTTACAAAATGAGCTAAACTTGAGCCAAGCGCGCCATGCTTGATCTCAGTTAGTAGAGACTTTATTTCTACTATGCATCTAATATATAATGAACCACCGTTGCTAGCATGAAAGGAAAGGCAATTGACAAGGACTACATAATATATTGTACAAGTCAGATCTGATCTATGCTTTTATTGGATGACCCATAAGTAGGCATGAAAAAGCCTAAATCACCATTGTGGCATAGTAAATATTGTACATTTCTAAGTGTCGCCTCCAATTTCAGGAGTAGTGATTACAAGATTCGGGTGTTCGGAAGAAAATTACATGGATCGCATGGTGCGAGCCAAACATGCTTTCTTCTTAATTAATTCTGTCTTGCCTCTGATTTGCATAGGACCTGTCCGGTATAGCACCACTATGAGATACAAAAAATATAGGACAATGGTTAATGCTCCCACTATCCTGCTGCCAACTGTGTTTGTGTGGAGTTTACTAAATAATTTTGGCACTAACCTATACTTAGAGATAAAAAAAGTATCTTGTGGAATTGAGGATTCCACATGCTATAGCAGTGCGTTCAAGAGTCCTTGTAGAATTTCGATGGACAACCATGCATTAGGTTTTTAAAATACAAACTGAATGTAAAAAGTTATGAAGATTTTTTTTGATGGAAATTGGAGGAAATGAGAAACTTCCCTCTATTTATTTATGGAGAATGTACTAATAATTACAAAGGATGTGGAGAAGGATGATAGAGCAAAAGTGTGAGGACCCGTGCGGGCGTGTGTTTCGTCCCATATCGGTTATTCGCTGGGTAGATCTTGGATATTTATACAGGATCAAGGAACCCAAATAGTAACTTCCGGCTAGCCATTTTGAGTGAGGTCCTGGGTTGTTGCAAATGGTATCAGAGCGGACCCGACCCATAATCTATGTGGACTAGAGGACACTGCAGCACGGATCCATTGGGGCTAACCATGAGCCGATCGTGGTGTTTGTGATTAGATTTGAATGGATTTGTATGGATTTGTATCCTTAGCCTGACGAGGACGTCAGGGCTTGAGCGGGGAGAGTATGTGAGGACCCGTGCGGGCGTGTGTTTAGTCCCACATCGGTTATTCGTTGGGTAGATCTTGGGTATTTATACAAGATCAAGGAACCCAAATAGTAACTTCCGGTTAGCCATTTTGGATGAGGTCCTGGGTTGTTGTAGTAAGTTTGTACAAGTCCTATGTAGTGAAAAGAGAAATACACTTGGTCCTACAGGGTTGGAGCGAGTTGTTCTTAGCCAACTCTTGGGCTCAAAATTCAAATCAAGTTCGGCTTGACCAATTAGCAAGTGGGCTAAGCTACGACTAGACTTCGCTTGCTTGAGTTATCTTCATTAATCTCACAATATAAATATATAAATAATTTACATATAATATATATTAAATCATATATTAAATATTTTTATTTATTATATATATAATAATTATTATATGTTATAACTTATATATATAATTTGAACTCTCGAATTAAGGTATAGTTCGTATAATAATCTTGAAATAAAAAATGATAATGTTGAAAGACATTAAGTTCTTACAGGATCTCTTAAATGAGTTGTTTACAAAAATAAGATGTGTTCGAGCTTTTACAAAATGAGCTGAACTTGAGCCAAGCGCACCATGCTTGATCTCAGTTGGTAGAGACTTTATAATATGACAATTGTGAGTCACAGGCAATGGCAACTATAGCAAGGGTTGGGAGAGAAGTTTGCAGCGAGAAGAGCATCGCCTGGCTTTATGTCATACTGTAATATATCCTTTGCTTCCACCCTTCATGCAAGTACCTAATTCCCTTAGCAGTCCCAATTGCTATTTTCATTGAACAAGTATCAGTCGAGTGATCCATTCTCCATGTATTCATGCACCAGAGTTTTGACTGTTGTTTTAAAGCAAAATCCATAGAGCATGACCAGGTTGATGTGGTAAATTGTAGAGCTTTACGGAATCGAAAAGCTCAATCTAGATTTCCATAAAGATCTAATTTTGAACTATAGAGAATTTTCTTTGTTAGTTGCCAAATCATCTTAAGTTGTAAAAGAAATCCAAAGTAGAATTCTTAGTCGTGCATGGAAAGAGAGCTAAAGGGTAGTCTTTGCTGAACATACACGGAAAGTCTAGTTAACCATGAAGGACAGGATAATTTTAGCTTTTGGTATGTGTGCAATATGAAATCTCTTTTTCTAAAGTAATTATATTTATGCAAAACTAGTTCCTAGATAGGAATTAGTTTTTAACTGTAAGTAAATCATTGTACTTTAGAAATTTATCAATTATTGATTGTTTCAATTAATCAACATTAAGGGTCTGTTTGGCCATTCCTCTAGGAATATCCGGCAAGAATTGGGACTATTGAATGGTTTGCAGTCTAACTATCAGGACTATATCTACACCATGCTAGAAAGAAGAACATGCATAAACATCATCTTTTTTCCCTCCTATAGGATTCGGGCTGGAGGGGGTGTTAGATTGACATGGGTTATTATGCACAAATGGGCTTCCTAATCCAGCAATGAATATAGCAGAAACGTGCCCTAAATGATTGAATTGGTTGCACTATATCCTATGAGTCATGACAATCATGATTTACCTTAATATGCAAGTTATATATCAAAAACTTCATTTTTTTTAATGATTGTTATATAAGTGGGAATGATGGTTTTAATCGACCAGTACTATGTACTCGAATATATCATTACTATGTTTCTATTATATAGTTTTACAAAACAATGCAAGACATTGATGTGATATTTACTATTTTTAATTTCGCAGGACCATATTCTATGTTGAATAGAAGTGTAAGGGACTAGTTACTAATTATAATTGGGCTTATAGAGCACTTAAATTATCTTATATAAACTATGATGCACAATACTTCTAAAGAAAACCCAACAAAAATTACAAGAAACTAATATGGACTCGTGTATGTACACACATAGACTTTCCATTTAAATAAAATATTTACTGATCCATTTTTAACCTGTTATACCTGCACATACGCAGATATCATGTATCCGCATATATCACAATTCCTTCATTTGTGTTAGGACCGGGCTCCAGTCTTCAATGCCGACATGGCGATTGACTGGTCAAGCTCCCGGACCTCCCATGTTGCGGCGGTGAACCGGTCCAAGTACTCCTTGAAGGATTCTCCCTCCGTTTGTTTGATATCAAGGAGGGAGTCGGATGTCCGCCGCTGGGGCTGGCTGGCGGCAAAGTTGCCAGCAAATTGTCTGCCGAGCTGCTCAAAGGAAGAGACAGTACTCGGCTTCAGCCCGGTGAACTAAAGCCGGGCTGGTCCTCGGAGTGTCGCCGGGAAAGCTTTGCACATCATGACCTCCGAGGCTCCTTGTAGGGCCATTAAGACCCGGTAACTCTCCAAGTGGTCAAGGGGATCGGCTTTGCCGTTGTAGGGCTCCACCTGGGGCATCTTGAACCGTAGCGGAACCGGTTCATCTTCAATCTCCGGGGAGAAGGGCGACTTCGTAGTAAACTCAAAGTCGCCATCGCGCCCCGATTTCCTGCCATGGAGTGCCTGGATTTGGCGCTCCAGCTTCTCGACCTTCCTGTCGAGTTCATCGTTCTGGAGGATTGCTGCAGCGGTTCGCTCGGGTGCAGGTTGCCCTGAAACCGACTCAGCTTCTGAAGGTTGTGGCCAGCCTCCATGGCCTCTGACGGGGTGCTCTCTCCAGAGGGAGGCCTGGACTTGAGAGTCCTGACCTCGAAGGGGAAGTCCGCTTGCAGGAGGCTCCGGTTGGACTGGAGCCGGAGGAGGCGGTGCCGTTGGGATGCCCCTGGGTTGCAAGCTTTGGACAGCGGTAGCCAAGGCTTGCACTTGTTGCACCAGGGCATCAAACTGCTCCGGCCGAACTTGAGGGGTTGACTCGGCCGGAGGTGGTGAGTTCCGGACGGAATGCTCAGGACTGGGTGGAGGACGTCGAGAGGCATTGGAAGCCCCTTTGCTTCTTAGCTTCATGGCAGCGAACTCGGGCCCTTCCTCTAGCGCCAACTGTTGCTGGAAATTGGACCCGGGGGCTACCGCGAAGCCGGGGAAGGAGGAGCTTCGCTGCAGGGACGGTGGTCGGCGGCGCGCCGACTGGTGACATCCTCCTGAAGGGGTGTAAGTCCTACAAAAAGCCGGTGGTCGGGCTCCCCGGCGCCGACCCTCCGATGCTTAAGTCAGAGGGGGGCAGATATGTGTAGAGAGCAAGGAAGAGAGTATATGGAGAAGACAGCAGGAATATTTGGATAAGATGAAGAAGATGAAGAGGGTGATATCCTCCATTGTGTCTGTGCTGTTTGCTTCTTTCCACCCGGTCCAGGAGGGTTCTGTCCGAGGCCCCCCGATCCTTTTCCCCCCAGGTTTCCTTTTATAGAAGGATTTTTGTTACCTGGGAGGTGACAGGAGGTTTGTACTCTTTTGTAATAATTGGGCACGATTTGGCCCATTAATGGCGTAGTGGAGAACGGGACCGAATCGGACCGGAATCAGGGAGTTGTCACGGTCGATCGGACCTGTTGGAGTGGTTGAACCGCCGGCTGTGGTGGGCCTGGGGTCCGTGGATGGTAAGTGCATTTATTACCGAATGAACCGGCGGTCAGGGAGAGCCATACGCTCTGATGGTTCAGTGATCCGGAGATCGTCTTGGGCCGTGCTCATTAAATGACTGGGTGCATCGGAGACTCGAGGGAGTCTCATGCATTAATGGCAGGTCGTGCCGAATACCTGCAGAGATCTTACGCCTTGATGGCTTGGAAATAGTGGCAGGCTATAGTAGAGTCGCGTGTATAGCCGCCGGACCTTTCGAGAAAGCTTGGCGGGGAGGAGTATTAGTTAAGGCATTGGCTCGGCAAGGGTGCCGAGCCGAGCTGGTCACCCAGAGGGGTGCCCTGTGGCGGGGTTGCTTCTAGTACTTCTGGTCGACGCCCTTTGGGCGAGCACCTTCTAGCCGAGCGCCTCTATTTGGCGCTCTCTGGTCGGCGCTTCCTAGTTCGAGCGCTTCTCTGGTCGGCGTTCTTCTGGTCGGCTCTTTCTAGCCGAGCATCCCTACTTGGGACGTGTTGGTTGGTCCGAGCACCTCTTGGCGCTCCGGTCGGCACTCTTGGGTCGAGCATCTTTTCGGATTGGCGCTCTCTAGCCGAGCACCCCTTTGGTTGGTGCTCTCTGGTCGGCACTCTTTGGCCGAGCACCTTTTCGGTCGGCGCGAGTGCCTCCGTGGTGGTATGACTTGGGGTTTTTCCCCCAACACTACCCCCCGACTTCCGAGTTCCAGTTGGCTAACAGCTGGAGCGTGGGAAGTAGCTTCAGTTGGATCATTACGAATTCCGAAAATCCTAATTTATTGCGTATTTTGAATTATCGAGCGCTTTGAGGTGCCTTTAATAGGCGGCGTCTCTTCTTTCCCGAAAAGTCTCATTATTGGGACACTTTTTGCGAAGCGTCCTCGCGTCGTGGGCTCATGATGGGGCCGCACGATCCGATGGGGCGCTTCGGCGTCCGAAGCGCTAGCCCTAATTAAATGCGTCGTTCTGTTTTTTGGACCGACACGCGTCGCTATCTAAACAGGATACAGCATTTTTCTCGCTGATCCGGGCCGTTGGGGAGGTCTATTTAAACTCTCCCCTGGCCCTCTGTCCTCTTTCTATTGCCTTCTGCTTCTAGCTTTCTTCCTCTCAGCCTCTCTCAGTCCGAAGTTCTATTCTCCGGCGTTTTTCCCAGGTCGTCCTTCTTTTTTGATTTCTTTTTCTTTTTTGCAATGGGTTCTCTTCCCAGTGAGGTCGAGTCCACCATGAGCATCCTGGAGGTCGAAATGACCGAAGAGTGGTTTTTTCCTCTTCAGGGGTTCCGTTTGGAGCCCGCCAGGCGAAGGGATCGGATAACCGATCCTCCGGTAGGCCGGATTGGAGTGCACCTGGAATCGCTCTGGGCCGGCCTCCGATTTCCTCTTCACGGCTTCGTGAATGAGTTGCTGACGGTATGCCGGTTGGTTCCGGCGCAACTCACTCCGAATGCCTGGAGGACAGTGATGGGCTTCCTGTCACTGTGTTTACTGCAGGGGATTCCGACCTCTGTCAACGTTTTCCGGCGACTTTTTATCTTTAAGTCGAATCCGGGAGACGGGGAGTGGCTTTACATCGCCCTTCGGGCGGGTCGGCCACTCTTTCATGGTGCCCCCTCGTCCATTCATGGCTGGAAGGAGAAATTCTTCTTCCTTGGTTCTGCACAGTCCTGGGGGTTTGACCCACGGTGGGGACCGGCTCAGCTCAAGTCCATCAACAAACCCCCCAGACTTTCTCCACGTGAGCAGGGGATCCTCGACGCCATCCGCAGCTTCGGGGACGGCATCTTACTGAACGGCCTCATATATGAGGACGCTTTGGTAAACGTGGGCTTGAGCTCGGCGCGTCCCCATGGTAAGAGTAATTTCAAGGTGTATTTATTTCCTTACTGTTCTAATGTTCTAATCCTTTTTGCCTTTGCAGATATCGCAAAGATGGTGACGAAAAGCGAAGTCCTCTACGCCCGCTTCCAAAAGAGGGCAGCCGAGCTCTCGGGCGAGCCCACCGAGCCGAGGAAGAAGCAGAAGGTCTCGGCGACCCCGGCGCCTCCGGCGGCAGCAGTGGCCGAGGCGGGTCCTTCTCGCCCCGCTCACTCCGAGACGGGTCCTTCTCGCCCCGCTCACTCCGAGGCGGGTCCTTCTCAGCCCGCGCGCCCCGAAGCTGGTCGGAGGGAGGGCGCGGATTCCGGGGGCTCGGGCTCCAGAGGAGCCTCGATGGCGCCCCCATGCCCGGCGCCCTTGCTCCAAGAAAAGGTCGGAGCATCCGAGGGAAGAATTCGAGCCCTTACCGCCGAGCTCGATGAAGAAAAGGGCGCGCATGCGTTGGCGAGGTCCGAGCTGCGCGCTGCTGAGGCTCGATTGGCCGAAGTCGAGCAGGCGCTGGCCTCCCGCGAGCAGGAGGTGGGGAATGCCCGCCTTCGACATTCGGAGCTCGAGCGGGAAATAAAAACCCTCGAGAAGAAGGCCACCTACCACGAGGCTCGGGAGCTCGAGGCTCGGGAGCAAGCTCAGAGCGCGGTGGTGCTCTTTCGCGAGTCGGAGGAGTTCTGCGACCTCCTGGAAGAGGAGGGCGTGAATGGGCTGATCCAGGGCTTTCGGGATTTCCGCAATCAATTGCGGCGGCTCCTCCCGGATTTTGACGTGAACTTGCTCCAACCGGGAGCAGGGGTTGAAAGGCCGGATGCGGAGGCGGATGCTCCGGAGGCCGAGGCGACCGAAGCCGCTCCCGAGGCTACTCCCATCGCTGCCGAGGCCGAGGAGGTCCCGACTGCTGAGCCCGCCGCTCCCGACACTGCCGAAGCCGAAGTGGTCGGGCTCGGGCCTTGGAGTGTAATTTTGTTTTGTTTTGTAAAGTCGGGATGGCCTCCCGTACTTGTAAGGGCCGAACCCGAATTTTGTACTTAGCCTACGGGCCTTTTTGAAATGAATATACATTTTTTTTTTGGAAACTCGTCTATCGTAGTCCAAGTTTCTCTGCTCGGATCTGTTTTAGGTTCCGAGGATATGGGCTCTAGGGCCTGAGCTTTACCCGCCACAGGGTTTGAGTTTAAGTTTGGCTTGCCGAGCTCCATTGCTCGGTCCTTCAACCAGTGGTATAGCAACGCTTGTGCTTATACCAAGGATTTGGGCTCGGAGAGTCTTTCCGAGCTCAGTCCAGAATTCGACCGAGCCCTAAGGCGGTCTCTAGGACTTAAAATTTTGGCGAAGTTAGTGAACTTCGATCCTCGCGTTGCCGGGGCGGATCAGATTCGTTTCCAACAAATGGGTCGAATGCTCGTCAGCTCGTGACGGGAATTCACCGGACTTAGTATAATAATGTGCTGGTGTCATGAGCACTCCTTCGCCGAGGCGATTGAAGACGCTCCTCTGCTCGGTGTCCGTTCTTTGAGGACATCGGCAGAGAAAAATCCAAGAACAGAATAGATAATGTAGAAACATTAAATAAATGGGTACCTTGTACCGTGTGCGTCCTTGCACCTAGACGACTGAAGACGCTTCTCTGCTCGGACTCCGTTTTTTGGGGACGTCGGCAGAGAAATCCAAAAATAGAATAGACAATATAAACATTAATGTAGAAAAATTAAGCAAATGGGTACCTTGTACCGTGTGCGTCCTGGCGCCAAGGCGACTAAAGACGCTTCTCTGCTCGGACTCCGTTCTTTGAGGACATCGGCAGAGAAATCCAAGAATAGAATAGATATAGAGCCATTAACGTTAAGTAAATGGGTACTTTATACCGTGTGTGTCCTTGCACCGAGGCGACTAAAGACGCTTCTCTGCTCGGACTCCGTTCTTTGAGGACATCGGCAGAGAAAAGTTCAAGAATAGAATAATGTAAAGACATTAAATAAACGGGTACCTGGTACCGTATGCGTCCTTGCGCCGAGGCGACTAAAGACGTTCCTCTGCTCGGTGTCCATTCTTCGAGGACATCGGCAGAGAAAAGTCCAAGAATAGAATAATGTAAAGACATTAAATAAACGGGTACCTGGTACCGTATGCGTCCTTGCGCCGAGGCGACTAAAGACGCTCCTCTGCTCGGGATCCGTTCTTCGAGGACATCGGCAGAGAAAAGTCTAAGAATAGAATAATGTAAAGACATTAAATAAACGGGTACCTGGTACCGTATGCGTCCTTGCGCTGAGGCGACTAAAGACGCTCCTCTGCTCGGGGTCCGTTCTTCGAGGACATCGGCAGAGAAATCCGGCGATGGAGAACGAGCCGAGCTCGTCGGCTGGAGCCGGCGGACAGCGAGCCGAGCTCGTCTTGGTCAATGAAGACCGCATCCCAACGCATCGGGGCATCCCGATAAACCGGGGCATCTCGACGTCTCGAGGCATCCCGGCCGAGGTCGGGGTAGGAGCACGAGCCGAGCTCGTCCGGTCAGAGAGGACCGCTACTCAATAGTCGATGGAGCACGAGCCGAGCTCGTCCGGTCAGAGAGGACCGCTACTCATAGTCGATGGAGCACGAGCCGAGCTCGTCCGGTCAGAGAGGACCGCTACTCAATAGTCGATGGAGCACGAGCCGAGCTCGTCCGGTCAGAGAGGACCGCTACTCATGGTCGATGGAGCACGAGCCGAGCTCGTCCGGTCAGAGAGGACCGCTACTCATGGTCGATGGAGCACGAGCCGAGCTCGTCCGGTCAGAGAGGACCGCTACTCATGGTCGATGGAGCACGAGCCGAGCTCGTCCGGTCAGAGAGGACCGCTACTCAATAGTCGATGGAGCACGAGCCGAGCTCGTCCGGTCAGAGAGGACCGCTACTCATGGTCGATGGAGCACGAGCCGAGCTCGTCCGGTCAGAGAGGACCGCTACTCATGGTCGATGGAGCACGAGCCGAGCTCGTCCGGTCAGAGAGGACCGCTACTCAATAGTCGATGGAGCACGAGCCGAGCTCGTCCGGTCAGAGAGGACCGCTACTCATAGTCGATGGAGCACGAGCCGAGCTCGTTGCCGGTGGAGAGCGCGCCACGAACTCACGAACATCTTCAGGGAGCCCGCGTAGGTACTCCATCATCCCGAGGCACCGGGGCATCCCAACCGTGGTCAGGGAAGAATAATCCTGATGCCATGAGATAATCAGAAAAATTGGTGAGCTCGGAATAAGTTCGCAAACCATCAGTTTATTGTGAAATGAAATTCATAGAATGAAATTCAATGGTTGAATAATGGGGAACCCCTTAGGGTTCTACTGGTGGTACACGCGGAGATTTTCAGAGCTCCAGCTCCGCGGAATGGGAGTCCCATCTAGAGACTCCAATTGATAAGTTCCGGGTCGGCGAATGCGCGTGACTCGGTATGGTCCTTCCCAATTCGGGGCCAGCTTCCCTTGCTCAGTTGGTCGGGAGGTTTCAGCTCTTCTGAGGACAAGGTCCCCTGGTCTGAAAGATTTGACTTTGACCCTGGCGTTGTAGTACTGAGCTGTCTTTTGCTGGTACCTCGCCATACGCACTCGGGCGACCTCCCTTGTTTCCTCGATCAGGTCGAGGTTGCCTCTGAGCTGCGAAGAGTTGGAGCTGGCATCGTGGTGCTCGACTCTTGGAGAGGGGAGCCCAATCTCTAGTGGAATGACGGCCTCCGTCCCATATGTTAGGTTGAAGGGAGTCTCGCTGGTGGGGACGCGGAACGTAGTCCGGTAAGCCCACAGGACATTGTATAGGTCTTCGACCCATTGTCCTTTGGATTTGTCGAGCCTGGCTTTGAGACCCTGCAAGATAGTACGATTTGTTACCTCGGTTTCTCCGTTCGTCTGAGGGTGCGCGACCGAGGTGAAGTGATGGTCAATGCCAAGCTCGGAGCAGAACTCCCTGAAGTGGATGTTGTCGAACTGGCGACCGTTGTCAGAGATAAGGATGCGGGGAAGCCCGAATCTGCAGATAATGGACTTCCAGACGAAATCCCGCATCTTCTGCTCGGTGATCCGGGCGAGGGGCTCAGCTTCCACCCACTTTGTGAAATAGTCGATGGAGACGACCAGGAACTTTCTTTGCCCGGTGGCCAGTGAAAATGGCCCGAGGATGTCAATTCCCCACTGGGCAAAAGGCCAAGGGGAGCTGATAGAAATCAAAGGAGCCGAGGGCCGGCGCTGAACATTGGCGTTCCTTTGGCACCGGTCACATCTTTGGACGAAATCCATAGCATCCTTCTGGAGTGTCGGCCAATAATATCCTTGGCGCAGAATTTTATGGGCCAATGCTCGCCCTCCCAGATGGTTTCCACAAATCCCTTCGTGGACTTCGCGCCGGGCATAATTAGCTTCCGTTGGGCGAAGGCATCTGAGGAGGGGAGAGGTGAAGGATCTCCGATAGAGCTTTCCCTCGTATAGTATGTACCGGGTGGCGAGGCGCTTGATTCGGCGAGCCTCTCGTTCATCAGCGGGGAGGGTTTCGTCTTGCAGATAGCTGATGAGTTCATCCATCCAGCTTGGCTCGAGCTCGGTGCAGAGGGTCTGCTCGGGCTCGTCTGTGCTGGGATTTTGGAGATATTCCAGTACTGCCTCTTTGGGAAGCTCGCTCATGCGAGAGGACGCCAGCTTTGATAGCTGGTCGGCCCTGAGATTCTCCGACCTGGCAATATGTTGAATGTGGAAAGAGTCCAAGGTCGAGGCGAGATCCCGTACCTTCTGGAGATACTTCTGCATGGTCGGGTCTCTGGCTTCGAAGTCGCCCACAATTTGGTTGATGACGAGCTGAGAATCACTGAAGGCCTTCAAGTCCTTCACTCCTAGCTCTTTGGCTAGCTTAAGCCCGGCGACGAGCGCTTCATACTCCGCCATGTTATTGGAAGCAGGAAACTCGAAGCGCAGGGCCTGCTCGGCGACCACCCCCTCCGGGCTGGTGAGAATAAATCCTGCTCCGCTACCCCCGAGTTTGAAGAGCCATCGACATGTAGAGTCCATGTCAAACTCGGGGTCTGCTCCAGCGGTGGCTCAGGTTCAGGCTCGACCTCATCCGGTATGGTGCACTCGACTATAAAGTCTGCGAGTGCTTGTGCTTTGATCACCGGTCTGGGCCGGTACTCGATGTCGAATTCTCCGAGCTCAATGGCCCATTTAGTGATCCGACCCGCACGATCTGATCTCTGCAGGATCTACTTGACCGGCTGGTCAGTCAGCACAGCCACTGTATGAGCTTGGAAGTAGGGTCGGAGCCTCCGAGCCGAGATGACCAAAGCGTAGGCGGTCTTCTCAAGCTTGGAGTATCGGGTCTCAGCGTCTCTTAAGACCCGGCTGGTGTAATACACTGGTTTCAGAAGTTTCCCCTCCTCTCGGACCAGGACCGAGCTTACTGCTACAGGGGAGACAACTAGATACAAGTAGAGGAGCTTACCCTGTTGAGGCTTCGTGAGCAGGGGAGGGAAAGCCAGCAGGTGCTTGAGCTCTTCAAAAGATTGCTGGCACTCGTCCGACCACAAAAAGTTCTTCGGCTTCTTGAGGGCTGCAAAGAATGGAAGGCAGCGCTCGGCCGAGCGGAAGATAAATCTCCCGAGGGCTGCCACTCGGCCCGTGAGCCGCTGTACCTCCTTGACCGTACTGGGAGGCGTCATCCCTTGAAGGGCTCGGATCTTCTCTGGATTGGCCTCAATTCCTCGTTGTGTAATGATGAAGCCGAGGAATTTGCCGGAGGTGACCCCGAATGCACATTTAGCTGGGTTGAGCTTCATCTGGTACTTTCGGAGTGTGGAGAATGCTTCATTGAGGTCGGCTATGTGGTCTTGCGCCGCCTTGCTTTTCACCAGCATGTCATCCACGTAGACCTCCATGTTTCGGCCTATTTGGTCTTTGAAGATCCGGCTGACCAGCCTTTGATAAGTTGCCCCGGCATTTTTTAGACCGAACGGCATCACTTTGTAGCAGTAGGTTCCCCCGTCGGTGATGAAGGCTGTCTTTTCCTCATCTTCTGGCGCCATGCGGATCTGGTTGTATCCGGAAAAGGCGTCCATGAATGCCAGCAGCTCGTGACCCGAGGTGGAGTCCACGAGCTGGTCGATGCTGGGAAGTGGAAAGCTGTCCTTCGGGCAGGCTTTATTCAGGTCGGTGTAGTCCACGCACATACGCCACTTTCCGCTAGCTTTCTTGACGAGGACCACATTGGCGAGCCATTCCGGGTAGGATATCTCCCGGATGAAGCCGGCTTCAAGGAGCTTGCCGACCTCCTCGGCTGCTGCTCGTTGTCGTTCAGGGGCGGCGCCTCGTTTCTTTTGTCGCACGGGCTTGCAGGTCGGCTTCACCTGAAGCCGGTGGACCATGACCTCCGGATCTATCCCCGGCATGTCTGCAGGCGACCATGCGAAGACATCCATATTGTCCCGTAGGAAGTTGACGAGGCGACTCCTCTCGTGTTCGCCAAGGCCAGAGCCGACCTGTACGGTTAGCTCGGAAAAGTTCTCTCGTAAGGGAACTTGAATTAACAACTCACCAGGCTCTACCCGCTCTTTCTGGGGGTTGACCCGTGCCTCCGTAATTTCAGTCGAAGGCTGGTCAGTCGTTGGGGCAGGCACCTCGGCTGGTCGTCTTGCCTCGTGGGTCGCTAGGTAGCATCGCCTTGCCACTATTTGGTCCCCTCGAACTTCACCGACTCCCTGGCTGGTAGGGAATCGCATCAGCAGGTGGTGAGTTGAGACCACTGCTCGGAGGGCGTTGAGTCCTGGTCTTCCGAGGATGGCATTGTAAACCGAGGGCAGGCGTATTACAAGGAAGCTCATACCCACGGTACTTTCACGAGGGGCGAGCCCGGCTGTGACCAGAAGGTCGATCTCGCCCTCTACTGGGACTGAATCCCCAGTAAATCCAACTAACGGAGCATTCATCCTCCGCAGCTGTTTTTTTGTCATCCCCATTTTACAATAAGCACCAAAATACAAAACATTCGCCGAGCTTTCATTATCAACCAGGATGCGTTTTACATCAAATTTATTTATGATCATGGAGATGACCACGGCATCATCATGGGGAGTTTTGACTCCCTCTAGATCATCATCTGAGAAGGAGATGGCTTCAGAGGTGCGCGGGCGCTTTGAGGAGGCTTCTTCCTCTGAGGCTTCCCCAGCTGAGGTCCCGCCTCGGATAGTGTTGATGACGCCGGCGATGGGCCTGTTGGCATTTGAACCTTCAGGCTGTGCTGCTCCTTCGGCTGGCTTCTTCCCTTCACGCCGGCCTTGCACAAACCGATCGAGCGCCCCTCGGCGAATGAGTGCTTCGATCTCATTTCGGAGCTGATAACAATCCTCGGTATCATGGCCGTGATCCCGGTGGAAACGGCAATACTTCCGGACATCACGCCGGATTCTGGTGTCTGGCTTCGGAGGTGGGAGCCGGATGCAATCCCGACTCTCAATCTCCATGAGAATTTCAGCCCGAGGAGCATTGAGGGGAGTATACTTTTCATACCTCCCTTCAGGTGCACGGGCCTGCAGTGGAAACCTCAGGCGGAGTGGTGACCTCTGCTGCGGCGGTCCTCTCAACCGGGGTGGACTCTTCGGGCGGGGCGGATTCTTAGCTCGTCGCGGAGACGGGCTTCTGGGCCGGCCGCGCTCCTCGCGGCGTCTTTTCTTGGGGTTCTGCTCGGTCCCACCCCGCCTAACTGCCACGGCCTCTTCTGCCTTGGCATACTTCCGCGCCCGAGTGAACATTTCGGTAAGGTCCGTGGGAAAATTCTTCTCGATCGAGAAGAGGAATCTGTAGGACCGGGCTCCAGTCTTCAATGCCGACATGGCGATTGACTGGTCAAGCTCCCGGACCTCCCATGTTGCGGCGGTGAACCGGTCCAAGTACTCCTTGAAGGATTCTCCCTCCGTTTGTTTGATATCAAGGAGGAAGTCGGATGTCCGCTGCTGGGGCTGGCTGGCGGCAAAGTTGCCAGCAAATTGTCTGCCGAGCTGCTCAAAGGAAGAGACAGTACTCGGCTTCAGCCCGGTGAACCAAAGCCGGGCTGGTCCTCGAAGTGTCGCCGGGAAAGCTTTGCACATCATGGCCTCCGAGGCTCCTTGTAGGGCCATTAAGACCCGGTAACTCTCCAGGTGGTCAAGGGGATCGGCCTTGCCGTTGTAGGGCTCCACCTGGGGCATCTTGAACCGTAGCGGAACCGGTTCATCTTCAATCTCCGGGGAGAAGGGCGACTTCGTAGTAAACTCAAAGTCGCCATCGCGCCCCGATTTCCTGCCATGGAGTGCCTGGATTTGGCGCTCCAGCTTCTCGACCTTCCTGTCGAGTTCATCGTTCTGGAGGATTGCTGCAGCGGTTCGCTCGGGTGCAGGTTGCCCTGAAACCGACTCAGCTTCTGAAGGTTGTGGCCAGCCTCCATGGCCTCTGACGGGGTGCTCTCTCCAGAGGGAGGCCTGGACTTGAGAGTCCTGACCTCGAAGGGGAAGTCCGCTTGCAGGAGGCTCCGGTTGGACTGGAGCCGGAGGAGGCGGTGCTGTTGGGATGCCCCTGGGTTGCAAGCTTTGGACAGCGGTAGCCAAGGCTTGCACTTGTTGCACCAGGGCATCAAACTGCTCCGGCCGAACTTGAGGGGTTGACTCGGCCGGAGGTGGTGAGTTCCGGACGGAATGCTCAGGACTGGGTGGAGGACGTCGAGAGGCGTTGGAAGCCCCTTTGCTTCTTAGCTTCATGGCAGCGAACTCGGGCCCTTCCTCTAGCGCCAACTGTTGCTGGAAATTGGACCCGGGGGCTACCGCGAAGCCGGGGAAGGAGGAGCTTCGCTGCAGGGACGGTGGTCGGCGGCGCGCCGACTGGTGACGTCCTCCTGGAGGGGTGTAAGTCCTGCAAAAAGCCGGTGGCCGGGCTCCCCGGCGCCGGCCCTCCGATGCTTAAGTCAGAGGGGGGCAGATATGTGTAGAGAGCAAGGAAGAGAGTATATGGAGAAGACAGCAGGAATATTTGGATAAGATGAAGAAGATGAAGAGGGTGATATCCTCCATTGTGTCTGTGCTGTTTGCTTCTTTCCACCCGGTCCAGGAGGGTTCTGTCCGGGGGCCCCCCATCCTTTTCCCCCCAGGTTTTCTTTTATAGAAGGATTTTACCTGGGAGGTGACAGGAGGTTTGTCCTCTTTTGTAATAATTGGGCACGATTTGGCCCATTAATGGCGTAGTGGAGAACGGGACCGAATCGGACCGGAATCAGGGAGTTGTCACGGTCGATCGGACCTATTGGAGTGGTTGAACCGCCGGCTGTGGTGGGCCTGGGGTCCGTGGATGGTAAGTGCATTTATTACCGAATGAACCGGCGGTCAGGGAGAGCCATACGCTCTGATGGTTCAGTGATCCGGAGATTGTCTTGGGCCGTGCTCATTAAATGACTGGGTGCATCGGAGACTCGAGGGAGTCTCATGCATTAATGGCAGGTCGTGCCGAATACCTGCAGAGATCTTACGCCTTGATGGCTTGGAGATAGTGGCAGGCTATAGTAGAGTCGCGTGTATAGCCGCCGGACCTTTCGAGAAAGCTTGGCGGGGAGGAGTATTAGTTAAGGCATCGGCTCGGCAAGGGTGCCGAGCCGAGCTGGTCGCCCAGAGGGGCGCCCTGTGGCGGGGTTGCTTCTAGTACTTCTGGTCGACGCCCTTTGGGCGAGCACCTTCTAGCCGAGCGCCTCTATTTGGCGCTCTCTGGTCGGCGCTTCCTAGTTCGAGCGCTTCTCTGGTCGGCGTTCTTCTGGTCGGCTCTTTCTAGCCGAGCATCCCTACTTGGGACGTGTTGGTTGGTCCGAGCACCTCTTGGCGCTCCGGTCGGCACTCTTGGGCCGAGCATCTTTTCGGATTGGCGCTCTCTAGCCGAGCACCCCTCTGGTTGGTGCTCTCTGATCGGCACTCTTTGGCCGAGCACCTTTCCGGTCGGCGCGAGCGCCTCCGTGGTGGTATGACTTGGGGTTTTTCCCCCAACAGTACCATATTACGCCAAATAAATATTTGTATCAGGATCCAATGTTGAAATAACCTGATGATTATATATACAAAAAAAGATGATTTAAAGCATAAAAGTAACCAGAATCAGTCGTTCCAAGGTTGTACATCGAAATTTCATCATGAACCAAGCATTTGAAACCATGCAGGAGATCTAATTATTCCTCAAAGCAAATTTTTTATGATAATTTCTGTCGAGCATATGCATTCATTCTAGTCAGTCTTGAAAATATATATATGCTCAATGAAAACATGAAAAATAATGTCGAAAACATGAATAGATCTATAATTCTTACGTTGCAAATGTTTGAAAGTCACATCTATAAGTGTCTACTAATATATCAAGAGAGATATCATATTTGAAAAAGTATGAACGATTCAAAATTGTCTTCCATCTCAACTAACCAAGATCTCACTTATCACATTCAAAGAAGCATCATTTCCACTTATGGTAACGGCACTAGAAGCGGCACCAATCATCTAATACTCTTAATAACAAGTAATTAATAGTAGTAGTATAGTTTCATAAGTAACTCCAAAAGAGCGAAAGGAAGCAGAAGATACAACGAGGTGCAACATGTCACGTTCTGCTCTCCCTTTGTTCTCTAATCCTACATATATACCACTTACTGCACAAAGACGAGAAGAGCATTAGCATCATATCAACGCCACCAAGAAGAGATGGATCAGCCAACAGACAGCCAATGATCATTGATTGGTGGATCGGAGAGACCGATCACCGATCAAAGGGTCCAGCTGGATCGAGTTGCTTGCAGAGTCCAAGGTAGGTTAGGTAGAGGATGCGGTCCTTGGCCCCGATGAGATGGTTCTTGTTGTGCTTGCAGAAGTACTAATCTTGCACTTAAAACTTTCATATCCATGTATCACCTTGAGTTATATGCCTTTCTTCTACAGTTTTCTAGCATTCATTTATGGAATGTCACAAATTTCTTATTCTCTCTTATTCACTTTTATGTAGGATAGTCTAATTGTGCCGATTGGTACAAGTCCTCGGACAGATGTACTTCAAAAAGCAGAAAATGCAACTTTGAAGCTGGGGGATGCATTCTAAGGCTAGCAGGGCTTTATATATCCTTACATAATGCTATAGGCTAAGGTTCATCTGGTCGGTGCATATAGCCCAATACCATATTGGTGCCAAGCCAATACTTGGTATGGGGGGTTTACTAAGTGTAGCACACTGAGCTAACTTGTATTGACATTATACCAACATGGTACCGATAAGGGTATTGAAACTGGTATTGCGAACCTTGGTTATTGGCTATATTACGAGGCAAGAATGCATGCATGCGAACACGAAAGCAAGCACATACGCAAGCAATCAAGAAAGCAAGCACCATTTGGCATTATTTTCATAGCCAATGACACGAAGCAGATAGAGGTGCTCATATTTATTGGTTAAAGAAAGGATCCGTTGATGCTTGTCCGGATCATATACTAAATCTTATTCATTATGAGGTTACAGCCTTCTTGGTATCAGTAGTTTTATAAATCAATGTTTTGTTGATGATTATGATGTAATATCTGAAACAGTGCTGGTTATTTCTAATGTTTATGTTGTTTTATTTGTTTTATGATACATCCATATATCATATACTAAATCTTTTTTAATTACTGTGAGGTCACAACCTTCTTTGTTACAGCGGTTCTGCAAATTATAGTATTGTTCTGATGATTATGATATGGTATCTGAAATAATGCCGGTTATTTATGCTTTTTATTTTTTAATCATTTGCGTTCTGCAAATTATAGTATTGTTCTGATGATTATGATATGGTATCTGAAATAATGCCGGTTATTTATGCTTTTTATTTTTTAATCATTTGTACAATATTGCTATAGATTAAATAGGGACACACTGGCACATTTTCCACAAAGTAGAACAAAAATCAATGCATAAAGAAGTTGTTTTCTTGCATGGTTCTTTTAATATTTTTTCTGTAATTTCCTGTTACGTTATGACAGTAAGTTTTCTTAATTTAAAATATGAACAGTTTAAGCATGTTCCGTATTTCAGGATTGGGATTATAGGATTTATTCGTGCTTGATAGTTTAAATTCTTTTCTTGTTTATTTTGAACTTTGAAATCAAATCTAGCATTCATATATTCAGTTTCTCTGTCCCCATGACCAAGTGTAGGGATCTTTTTTTAACAGGATGCTGCTTCCCTCTTTTTTTAGCATTCATATATGTATCTGTTCCCTGCCAAATGGATTATTGTAGTTATTATAATGGTCGCATATTGCTGGTTTGTTCATCATCCACTCGTTTCCTCTCTGCAGGCAAGAAATAATAGATTTTGTGAACCAAAGTGGAAAATTTAGCAAGAAGTTCCAGGGTTTTACGGTCAAGTACCTACTTTTTTTTATTTCATTTCCCTGTAAAAGTTGCAATCCTCTTTCTGCAGGCCTTTCAATTGAAATGGATATTTCAATTTCCAGGCACTGATGGTCCTTTAGGGAAGAGGAAGGATAACTCCAGAATTTTGAGGCAAACAGACTGAGGTGGTTCTTTTGCTGTTTCATTCCAAGTGTCCGAGTAAATGTCATTGAATGGATTTGCTAAAGTATTCCTCTTTAGGGCTACTTCTAATATTATCTTGAAGTTTTCCACAAGTCCACATCTTACCACACAACGTTCATGTTACTTTAGATCTTTGCCCTTTTTTGACAACCTTCTACATAAATTGAAGCACCCCTCTTTAGTGGAGTATAGGCAAACAAAACATATTTGAGATCAAAAAACAATGTTTCAAATTATTTGTGCCCCTATCAACCTGCACCAAAAAGACTTTCCAACAAGCAGCATCCCCTTACAAATACTTGACAAGAATCACATAATAATTTCAAACTCTTCTTTGGTGTAATTTATTTATTTAAAAATCTCTTAGTTCTAAAGCTGGAACATGCAAGAAAACTTTCCTATATTGACACATACAAGGACATGAAAGTGACAAATGTCCAGTTTAAATAAGGAAATTCTGGGTTTATCAGTTCCACTTTTCGATATTCAACTCACGATAAGTGGAAGAAACTATATCACAGTTCTTGTTCTTGCTATATTTGTCTCTCTATGTGGCAAAAATCAAAGAGTTATACTCAGCATGCTTACATATCAATCTACTTGGGCCAGACTAAGGAGGAGGAGGAGGAGGAGGAGGAGGAGGAGGAGATCAATAAAGAGACTAACAGAAATTTGCCGCACTCAATAGCCGCAGAGTTCCATCAAAAATAAAAGAGGAAGGGAGGAGAAGGAAGCAGGAGATCGATAAAAAGAGACCAGATAGAAACTTGCTGCAATCAATACCACTGTTGTGACTAGAAATATCTTTTGAAAAAAAGAGAATCGATGGAGAAACAAAGTAGACAGGAAAGGGGAAAGATAAGAAAAGGAATCAAACAAGAAAAAAGTACAGAGAAAAAGGATGAAGATAGGCTAGTTATTCTTCATAGTGGAAAGATGAGAAGAGAAGCAGATCGAAGATTGACAGAAAAGAATAAGGGAAGAAGGAAAATGGATACTGGGTGTTTTGATTGGGTTTATGTCTAGCTAATTTGAAAGACAGAGTAAACACAAGCTAGTGTTCAAAAATAATGACACAACACAGCTTTATCTTGAAATCATAGATATAAGTGCTGGTCAGTTCAGCACGCAATGGCACGACATGGCATGAGAAGCATGAGTACAAAAGAGATGTAACAAGATTAAGAAGGTTTGACAAACAGAAAAATTCAACCTGAGGTTCTGTAAACTTGATTCCAGGGCTGGCAGCAAGACCAGCCAAGTCATGCTCCATGTATTCGAACACCAGATACAAACTACAAGACATCCTGGAGGTCACTAAACCCTCCAATTTCACTACATTGGGGTGATCCAACCGTCGCAGTATGATGATCTCTCTGGCCATAAATTTCACGCTCTCCGGCTCCAAATTATCGAAACGGACCTTTTTTTTGGGGGGGGGGGGTGAAAAACGGACCTTCTTTTTTTTTTTTTTTGCTGCTTAAAACGGGTGCTTCAAACAACACGTGTCCGAATGCACCCAAGAACATCAAAATACAAAATCTCGCGTAGTGCCGATGGCAACTCCCGCTCTCCTGCCCACAGGGCGTATCCTGAATGGTGTGCTGCATATGCAGCTACCCAGTCAGCCGCCCCGTTAGCCTCCCTGAATACATGCTTAGCCTCAAAGGCCACAGCATCCCTCACCATCATCCTAATATCCCGGATCAGAGGATGGTCAGTGCTCTCCCGCCGAATCCACCCAATGACAGTGGATGAGTCGCCCTCTAAGATGATCGAGCTAGCCCGTAATACCCGCCGCGCATGGTAGAGGCCGGCCCAGGCAGCTCGCAACTCCGCCGCAGGCACTGATGTGTCGAATAGCCGGCAACCGCCCGCTGCCACTACCCTAAAGTGAGGGTCTCGTATGACGAAGCCGGCACCGCCTCGTGTACCACTGTCTAGTACTGAACCATCAAAATTGACCTTGAGGAAACTCGGGGGTGGGGGCTCCCAGGTGAAAAACACCGATCGGAGAACTGCCTGAGCAGAGCAAGAACCCCAGGTGTCCCGAGCTATCAAGGTCGTATCTGAAGGGCTGGTAGGTATGGACTCCATCGCCAGTACTCGAGCGGACTCCGCAATAAACCTCGACGACATCCTACGCTCGCCAAAGGTGCGAGCGTTCCTTGCCAACCAGATCTGGTGGGCGGTGCAAGTCGCTCGGATGGCCTCCTGACATGTCCGGGGACTAGCCAGCCACTGACGTATCATCTGTAGGAACAGTCTCCTCTCCCGCCAAACCTCCTCTGGGATACCCGTCCACTGCCATGTCCGCCTCGCCCAAAAACATCCAAATAGTACATGATCAACTGACTCATCCGCACCGCAGGCCCCACACTCCGCAGGGATCCCCAGACCACGTCGGCTCAGCACAGCTCTCGTCGGAAGGCGGTCCCACATCACCTTCCATAGAAAGAGTGCTGCTCTCGGATGGAGCCTAGACCTCCAAATCCAGGCACCGTCCCATCCACTCTCATGCTCGCCCTGAATCACCCGGGCCAGATCACCCAGCCTAACACTGGCCCTGCATGAAGTGCTCCAAACTCTGACATCTGGGCCCTCGCATCCTGGTACTGGCAGAGAAAGGATCCTCTCGGCTAGATGTGCCCCGAACAACTGATGGAGTCTGTCCACGTCCCACGCTGCCCTCCCTGGTGCTAAGAGGTCGCACACCCGGAGCCCCACTGCTGCCTCGAAATCCACCGTCGTCGGCCAATATCTCAAGGGGATGGTATCCACCCACGGGTCATCAGTCACAACAATAGTCCGGCCATCGCCCATCAGCCACATGGTATGAGCTAACACAGTCGGCAGGTACCTCCCAATCTCACGCCACATGAAAGAGATGCGGCGACCACGCCGTGCCACCTCGGGGCTCCCTCGGCCATATCTAGCTGCCATCACCCGACTCCAAAGCCCATGTGCTCCAACAAAAAACGAGCTGCATGCCGTGCAATGAGTGTCTCACGCCGCTCCAGAAGGGACTGAACTCCCAGACCACCCTCACTGGTAGGCCGGCATACCCGCTCCCAGGCCACCAAATGTACCCCACGACCCCCACCATGGGACCCCCAGAGGAAGCTCCGGAGAAGACGTTCAATCTTCAACAGAGTCGTCTTAGGGACCACAGTGTTGGCCATGAGATATACCGGCATGGACCCAAGCACCGATCTGACAAGTGTCAGCCTCCCCATCATGGATAGAGATGATGCCCTCCATCCCTCCAGCCTACTCTCGACCCGCTGCACCAACCCCGAGCACTCCGCCACTCGTAGCCTCGGGCCTGTGATGGGAACTCCCAGGTAAACCAGAGTCCCCTCCTGCTCGGGCATCTGCAAAATACTCCTGATCTCCTGTCCGACTCTGCTCTCTGTGCTAGGGCTGAACTGGATAGCTGACTTCGTGAAATTAATTCTCTGTCCGGATGCCGCACAGTAATCTGCCAACACTCTGCGAAGTACACGTGCCTCCGAAACCCGCGCCCTGGACAAAAGAAGACAATCATCAGCAAAAAGTAGGTGAGAGACAGGTCCCGCCCCCGGTGCTGGAACATAGGACTCCAGCTCCCGGCTTACACACGCCCTCTGGAGGGCACGGGACAATATGTCAGAACAAATGATAAATAAGTAAGGGGATAAGGGACATCCCTGCTGCAACCCCATAGTAGACTCAAAAAACACCGAAGGAGTGCCGTTGAACAAAATAGAGAACCTCGGCCCCTGGACACACCCTAGGACCCATCCAATCCATCGCCTGTGGAAGCCATAAGCCTCCAGAGCCCTCCGGAGAAAGCTCCATCTGATCCTGTCATAAGCCCTCTCCATATGCAGCTTGACTGCCATCAAACTGCCCCGCTTCGATGCTCGCTGGAGATCCCACATCATCTCCTGAGCCAGCATGACATTGTGGGAAATGTTCCTTCCCGCAATGAATGCCCCCTGCTCTTGGCTGATGATGCCCGACAGTAGGGGCTTTATCCTGCCCACCATAATCCTCGCCACAACCTTGTACAAGGTTGTGCACAGACTGATGGGCCTAAAGTGCCCCGGCTCTACTGCCTCTTGGCGCTTCGGGATGAGCGTAATGAAGGTGGCCTTCCAATCCTCAGGCATGGCTGCCTGAGTGAAGAAACACTGAACAGCCTCGATCACAGCTCCCCGAATGATACCCCAATATCTACGGAAGAAGAAAGGGGGAAAACCATCTGGTCCTGGAGCTTTGTCTGCTGCCAGCGCCCAGACAGCCTCCTGCACCTCCTCCGCCGACACCGGCCGTATCAGGGTCGTATTCTCATCATCAGCAATACCTGCATCAACCCGCGGAAAGTGGTCATCAGCACCAAGGCCTTCATCCTCAGTCCATCTGGCGCGGAAAAAGTCAAGTAGAACCTGTCTAACAGCAGGCTCACCCTCCACTCGGCGGCCAGACCCATCACGCAGTGAGTGGATCATACTCCGCTGACGCCGAATAACAGTCGTCCGGTGAAAGAACCTGGTGTTGCGATCACCCTCGTTAACCCATTGGACCCGAGATTTCTGTCGCCAGAAAATCTCATGCTGCCGTAGCAGTGAGTGGTGCGTCGCAAGAAGCCCCCGAAGATGAGTCATGTCATCCTCCGGGAGTGCACCCCGTAGGTCTTCTCTCCTCCGTAGTGCCGTGATCTCCTCCTCCACCCCCTCCAATCTCCGAAAAATATCGCCCACTACCTCGCGATTCCAACGGCGAAGCCGCCGTTTGGTCAACTCGAGTTTGCGTGAGACTTGCCGCATCGCGTCCCCCCGCACCGGAACACGCCACGCATCGCGAACGATGTCCCAGGACTGGGGGTACGAAAGCCAAATCTTCTCGAAACGAAAAGGACTCTGGTGACCCGATACCGACGAGGTCGAAATCAACAAGGGGCAATGATCTGATGCAATCCGGGGTAAGTGGCTGACTCGGCAGGTAGGGAAGCGAAGGATCCAGCCTGGGGAAGCAAAGGCCCTATCTAGCCGCTCCCACACCCTAGCACCGCCAGGTTGATTGTTGCACCAGGTGAACCGTGGCCCCGAAAAGCCTAAGTCCACCAAGCCATTTAGCTGCACAAAGTCGCGGAACTCCCTCCTATCAATCCTATCAGTGAAGGGCGCACCTCCCCTCTTTTCATCCGCACTTTGGATACAGTTAAAATCACCAACTGCCACCGTTGGGATACCCTGGGCAAGCAAGTTGGTAATCTCTTGCCAGAGGATTCTCCTGACCCTGTAATCCGTGCTCGCATATACACCGCACAGCACCCAAGGGTCCGCCTCAGGTTCCGATACAACCATCACTACCTGTTGAGAACAGTTGTGGAAGACATCAATCCTAGCCACCCCCCGCCTCCACAGGATCAAAAGGCCACCAGACAGCCCCTGGGACTCGACTGCATAGGTCTCCCAGTCCCTCCCCAGGCGTCGCCTCAGTCGACCAAGCCCATCACCGGACAAACGTGTCTCGCAGAGAAAACAAATCTCAGGACAGTGGAGCTGTACTAGCCGTTTAAAGGAGGACATGAAGGCCGGCTTGGCCGCCCCCCTGCAGTTCCAGGCTAGAATCCTCATGGATCAACAACTGCTCGGTCGGCCTCAAGTACATCCTCCCCCTGGGCCTCGGGAGCTAGCTCAGGCTGGCGCCCTAAATCCCCCAGCTGCTCAACCTCACCAGATACCTCGCACATGACTGCCGCCTTGATGAGTCGCACGACAGCTGGGTGGTCCCCCTCTGCCGCAGCTAAACCCGTGGAGCAGTCACCGCTGGCATCTACCTCTGGGAGACCCTCATGTGGCGCCTCTCCGAGCGGCACCCCTGACGCCTCATCACGTGGCATCAGAGGCTCTACCCGACCTACCTCCCGTGGCATCCCTGGGCTAGCCATGTGCTGCTCGCCCAGAGCTTGGGTCAGGGTACCAAACCGGTAGACACCATCAGGCCCTCTCCCAGGGCCCTCAAGTGAATCCCAGGGGTCCCTTCCAGGAGGGGTCTGACCAACAAGCAGGTGGGTCCCCTGCACTGGGACAGGTCCCCGACCTGGAGATCTATACTGGAAAGGACCAGCTGGCTCCCCGGGATCCAAGGTCGGATCATCCTGGACCTGCAAATCCTGAGAGTCCTGCGCAGCCCCTGACTGGGCTTGTAGGCCCCCCGCTGATGGTCCACTAGGATCCCCCCCCAATAGAGCTGGCGGGCCCCGTCCCTGCAGCAAGGGCCGTGATCCAGGCCGGCATATCCCGCGTAGCCCACGGAGAGCCCGCGAGAGAGGAGTGTGGCCCGTCACCGCCCGTGCGCCCAGCTGGGCCCGCACTGCCCCCGCCCGTCGCGAAGCCAACGGGCGCGGCCTGCTACCCACGCGCGTCCCGCCATCGGCGCGGGGCGCGCCATCGGCGCGGGGCGCGCCGTGGGCCCCGCGCCGAGCTCTGAAGGCCCGGGCTCGGCGGCCCAGCCTAATCGACTGGGCCTGCTTGCCTGGGCCCCTTGGCGGACCAGGGCCTGCCGGGGCCCTGGCCCGCTTAGCGCAACCCCGACTCGGCTCATTGGGCCCAGAGGCAACCAGGGCCGAGTCAGCCACTCGGTCGACCTCGTCGAGGACCTTCTTCAATGCCACAATTTTACCCGATAATGTGTCTAGCCTTGTAAACATTACTATAAGTCCCTTGCCCAATCTAATGCACAAGAAAGATGCTGTCTTTAGTAACAAAACCACAAAAAGGAAACCAAGAAAAAGTGGCGGTAGAAGCAAAAAAAGATGCTTGCCTTCGCGAGCTTCTCGAAGGTATCGGCCCGGCGGGGCGTCCACCCCTTGATGGCCTCTCCGGCGACGATGGAGAGCCAGGAAGGCCACCCGGCGGCGACCTGCTCGCCGTGTACATGCCCCGGGTGGTTGCCCAGGCTAGGATCGGCCCGCTGCCGCCGCCGCCCTGCTACCGCGGCGGCGGCCGCAGGGGCATCGACGACGGCGGTCTCGAACTTGGAGAGGGCGGCCTGGGACTTGCGGTCGGAGGCGACGGGGCGCGCGGTCCGCTCCCCGGCCAGGCGCTCCGCCTTCTCCGCCCGGACCGCGGCGGCGGCAGCAGGGGCATCGACGACGGCGGTCTCGAACTTGGAGAGGGCGGCCTGGGACTTGCGGTCGGAGGCGACGGGGCGCGCGGTCCGCTCCTTCTTCCGCCTGACGGAGGCGGAGGAGGGGGCGGGGGACGCGTCTTTGCCGAAGGCGCAGCCCATTGCTTATCATCGCCGCCGGGGCTCGGAGCGGGATCGGAGTTCCCGCCAACTTGGGAACCCTAGATTTAGAGTTCGTTCTCCTCTTCTTCTTCTTCCCCCCCCTCTCTCTCTCTCTCACTCCAATTTTTTTTTGGATAGTTTTACTCTTTTGGTACGGGAAAGAAGATGAGTTCGAGCGATTGGTGGGGATGGAGGAGAGAAGTGCGACCATGATTTTTTGTTTGAACTTGGGCAAAAATATTCCAGATTATCCCTCTATCTTCCATCTTAATTGTCTTAGAGTCCTTGTGTATTAAAATAGATTCGGGGTGGAAATAATCTAATAAAGCCAGATTGGGACAAAATCGTTTGGTTTTTCGCTAATCAGCAAAACACATTTAATATGGAATTAAATTTAGTGTCTATGTCATGAATTAAGCACTTGATTTTAATGAAATCTTGAAGTTTATTTTCTGGGTGCTGCAATTATTAATTTTGAATTAGCAATCAGGAAATTTTAGTATCTGATCTCATTACTGGATATAATCGAGACTTTTCTTGCATTAGAGTTGTCGCATGCTATGGAATTTCAAAACTTCATTATGCATGTTCAACATTATAAACTGTCAGAGATGACTGATTTGAAGGATTGTGAAAGTCCACTTTTGCTTTGATGAATGCAGGAACATCTCATGATGCGGGAGTGAAGGTATCATCACCTGGTGTTGTCGGGGAGAATGATTTAGTGATTGTAGGGCCAGGTGTACTTGGTCGTATGGTAGCTGAAACATGTCGACAGGTTCATTCAAATCCTTGTAAAGATAATTGAACTAGTTACCTATCTGATTTATTATCTTTTATGAGATACACTATTCATGTTTCTTTCTCGCTCTCCTTGAAAATGCCAATTTCAATGCACAGAGACTCTGAGAAAAGCCAACTGTCCAAAGGGAATTCTATACTATAAGAATTTTGGAAAAATAAATTAATTTGTAAAAAAGAAAACATGAGCAAGTATTGCCTAATCATAGCTCCTAAGCTAATTACATGTTTAGCTAACTAATCTGTTAGGTTTTTGCCTTGTGAATCCAGAGATACAGTAAGACATACAGTAAGACAGTGTTATGATTTGAAGACCTAGAACAGCATAGAAAGATCTGGGCTGTAGTTTTGTACAATTCATAAATCTTACATACAATTATTCTTATCCTTTCTGCCATCCTATTTTGATCTCACCTTGTAAAGCCAACAATTGAGTATCAATTCCCCTAAGCAGAAATGTTATGCTTCATTTTCTAACAATATTTGAATTAGCTAACAGGTAGAAGGAATTCAGATGGATAATATTTGATTATCAACATCTATATTTAAAATTCTACCAAGATTGAGAGCACCGGCTGTTGATATACATGCTATTAAAATTCATTCTTAAAATTATATAATGCTCATTTTTTTCCTTTATTCTTTTTTTTAAACGTGGAACAGAGAACCAGATTGGTCTAGAGACGACATTTTTTTCTGTTATTTTATACTAGATTCTAATAGTGATAGGATACGTCCTTTCAAGCATGACAAGTGATTCATGCACCCAACATTCTCCATTGCATTTTAATTTTGGACATCTAAACTTACCCTTTTTCTTTTATTTTTGAGAATGCAAAAAATTCGTATATTTATCAAAGTGATTTTTCACATAAAATAAATCAATGAGTTCATAAGTATTAAAATTATATTACATTTTTTTTGGAGTGATAAAATATTCTTCCTATGATCTGTTAAGAGGAAAATCCAGGTTGCCAAATTTTTGGACAGACAATGACTACTGATCACCATGATGAATTGATAGAAGTTGGGATTATTCCTTCTCTGGGAGGAACTACAATTCCCGTACGTTATATTCTGTGCTCCTCCATCTTGAACTGCAGATTACCCTAGTGATGTCAGGTAAAGATTGAGTATTACAAGTGTAGGAGATGATATTTCTGCTAGTAACATATATCTAGCAGTAAAGGAATAGTTTCATATCATGTTGTTCTGTTATAAAGTTTGACTGGTGGAGGTTAGGATATGATTTGGCCATTCTCTAACATATTTAACAGAAAGAATAGTTTCACATCATGTTTTCAACAGTTCTGCTGTAAACCTTTCTGTCTTGGGCCACAAGCTTAACCTGATATATTGTTCCTCGTCCCTCATAATCTTTTCCACGCAGCTGTTTTTTATATGATGTATTTTTCCTAGATATATGAAGGCAGGAAGATATATGCTTCTAGAACATTACTGGGTAAATTAGCAGCCAATTATTTTGACATCAGACCTTCATCAAGATGTCCTTATGAAAGGTCCATAACAAAGGTCTCAGTTCATTGGTCTGATCGTCGGCTTTCAAAGTCTACATGCAAATATCCGAGCATGAACCTGCCTATGCTATTGCAGAACCTGAGGAGTATGTGTTGGAGTTTGTGTTACCTGGATCTTTTGATATAGCCCAAGTAATTGCTCGTGATACTTAAAACATGAACATTGATGTGGCGCTCAAACATTTCTCCAAGAAGGAATTTTTTAGATATTGAAAGGATATAACGCTAACATACACATTCACACCTGACACATGAACCCATGTCCATTTAATATAGGTTGGAGTTAATCCTTAAGTCCTGATGGTCGGAATTAAGGACGAATGCAGGCTATGCATAGGCTTGTAGGCAATGTCAGTAGAGATCATTAGGCCTGACCTGGCATATAGGTACGTAAAAAAATGAACCCTCGTTACTCAATTGGTGGTTCTACTTCTTTAGTTTGGGAGGGTGCAGCCATGATGCCTCTTTTGTTTGCCTAGCACTTTGCATCCCAACCAATGAGGCACTATTTGCTTCAACATTTAATTACCCGTATAACAAATTTCACTTAATTAAAAAGAAGCAAGATGGAAGACATGTTGGCTAAGGGTGATGTCTTACATACTAACCTGCAAAAGGAAATTTCAACCTGTCTTTTAGTGACAAACTCCACTGATTATGTATGGATTTTCGAAATATTAGTCTTGGGTAACTGTAAATGTTGCTAAATTGTTAGATTAGGGTAATTCTAGATGTAAAAGAATTAGGCAGACATAGTAGTCTGTGGAGAACTGATGAACATGTTATTGTGCCTTCATAAGATTCACATTTACTGATGGATAAGCAAATAAGAGAGAAAAAAGATTGGCGTTCAACGTTAGGGTTTAAACTTTAAAGGGTTTGGAAGAAGGTGGAGAAAGGGAGAGACGGAACGATTGGTATTGTTGAAAAAGGAGTCAGGAAATAAGAGAGATATAAAGAAAAAAGGACTCTCGAGGGATAGAGTTTAAGAGGTTTGGAATAAGTTGGAGAGAGAGTCCAAATAAAGTATGAGATAACAGAAAAAAAAGGAAGGGATAGAGACGAGGAGGAAAGAGATAAGGGAGGAAATCTATTTTGAAGTTCAAATAAACTAGTGCTGTAGGAGAGACTCAGTAAGGGAGGGGATATTTATTTTAAAGTTCGAAATCTGAAAGGATATCTTAAATTCAGAAACTAACCAACTAAAGGAGGAGGCATAGATATGGCTTTTGATTTTATGTTTAATAGAAGACCAGAGGGCGGTTTGCTTGGGATTCTGCGAACAAACTAGCGCCGTGCCCTCTCGAAGCGTGTCTATGACTAGCTGTGCTTTGTATTGATAAATCGTGGTAGTTTATATGGTGACGTAAACTATCTTGTAAAGCCAACAATTGTGTATCAATTCCCCTAAGCCGAAATGTTATGCTTCATTTTCTAACAATATTTGAATTAGCTAACAGGTAGAAGGAACTCGGATGGATATTTGATTATCAACATCTATATTTAAAATTCTACTAAGATTGAGAGCATCGGGTATTGATATTACATGCTATTAAAGTTCATTCTTAAAATTAAATAATTCTTTTTTTTTTCTTTATTCTTTTTCTTAAACATGGAACAGAGAACCAGATTGGTCTAGAGGCGACATTTTTTTTTCTGTTCTTTTATACTAGATTCTAATGGTGACAGGATACACCCTTTCAAGCATGACAAGTGATTCGTGCACCCAACATTCTCCATTGCATTTTAATTTTGGACATCTAAACTTACCCTTTTTCTTTTATTTTTGAGAATGCAAAAGTTTCATATACTTATCAAAGTGATTTTTTACATAAAATAAATCAATAAGTTCATAAGTATTAAAATTATATTACATTTTTTTTTTTTGAAGTGATAAAATATTCTTCCTATAATCTGTCAACAGGAAAATTCAGGTTGCCAAATTTTTGGACAGACAATGACTACAGATCACCATGATGAATTGATAGAAGTTGGGATTATTCCTTCTCTGGGAGGAACTACAATTTCCATATGTTATATTCTATGCTTCTCCATCTTGAACTGCAGATTACCCTGGCGATGTCAGGTAAAGATTGAGTATTACAAGTATAGGAGATGATATTTCTGCTAGTAACACATATCTAGCAGTAAAGGAATAGTTTCATATCATGTTGTTCTGTTATAAAGTCTGACTAGTGGAGGTTAGGATATGATTTGGCCGTTCTGTAACATATTTAACAGTAAAAGAATAGTTTCACATCATGTTTTCAACAGTTCTGCTACAAACCTTTTTGTCTTAGGCCACAAGCTTAACCTGATATATTGTTCCTCTTGTCCCTCGTAATCTTTTCCTCGCAGCTGTTTTTTATATGATGTATTTTTCCTAGATATATGAAGCCAGGAAGATATATGCTTCTAGAACATTACTGGGTAAATTAGCAGCCAATTATTTTGACATCAGACCTTCATCAAGATGTCCTTATGAAAGGTCCATAACGAAGGTCTCAGATCACTGGTCTGATCGTTGGCTTTCAAAGTCTACATGCAAATATCGGAGCATGAACCTGCCTAAGCTAATGCGGAAGCTGAGGAGTATGTGTTACCTGGATCTTTTGACATAGCCCAAGTAATTGCTCCTGATACTTAAAACATGAACATTGATGTGATGCTCAAACATTTCTCCAAGAAGGGATTTTTTAGATATTGAAAGGATATAACGCTTAGACACACATTCACACCTGACACATGAAGCCATGTCCATTTAATATAGGTTGGAGTTAATCCTTAAGTCTTTATGGCCGCAACTAAGGAAGAATGCAGGCTATGCATAGGCTTGTAGGCAATGTCAGTAGAGATCATTAGGCCTGACTTGGCATATAGGCACGTAGAAGAATGAACCCTCATTACTCAATTGGTGGTTCTACTTCTTTACTTTGTGAGGGTGCAGCCGTGATGCCTCTTTTGTTTGCCTAGCACTTTGCATCCCAACCAATGAGGTACTACTTGCTTCAACATTTAATTACCCGTATAACAAATTTCTCTTAACCAAAAAGAAGCAAGATGGAAGACATGTTGGCTAAAGGTGATGTCTTACATACTAACCTGGAAAAGGAAATTTCAACCTGTCTTTTAGTGACAGACTCCACTGATTATGTATGGATTTTCGAAATGTGAGTCTTGGGTAACTGTAAATGTTGCTAAATTGTTATATTAGGGTAATTCTAGATGTAAAAGAATCAGGCAGACATAGTAGTCTGTGGAGAACTGATGAACATGTTATTGTGCCTTCATAAGATTCACATTTACTGATGGATAATACATGCCAATCTTCTTGTACGAGCAACTTTTTTTTGACAATTTTATATCTACTGTGTCTATGGTATGTTTATGCACTTTATTGTCCTATATTTGATAGAAATGCAGATCTTGGACGTATATGACATGTTTGGGTTTTAAGAAATATGCAGATTGGCAGATCAAACTGGAGTGGTGAAGTGGTGCGGATACCAATACCAGATCACCCATCACTCGGGTCTACAGTCGCCGCAGGAGAATGGTTCAGCCAATTTCGTTATGGTTAGAGTAATTTTTGTTTAATTTTGATAGCCTTTGGGCTTATTTAGGTATTTTTTTATCTTTGAGGGTCTTTGTGAGATTAGCTTCTTTGTAAGGGTCTTTTTGCATTTTGGGTCCTATATATATATGTTGGACCATATGTTTGTAGGTGGTATACTATGAATGAAAAATTGGTTCTCTTTCTTTTAGCCCTGGTGTGAAGCCAAGAGCAAGAGCTAGGTGTGAAGCCTAGTTCCCTTCCTCCCCTTTCTTTTCTTTTTCCTTCTCCCTCTTCCTTGCTGTCCGGCATCATGAAGGTTCTTTCCTGTTCACATCAAGTAGCTGCATATGATTGCAGTGATAATGGTTTTTGCAATGAGGTGTAACATCTCATATAAACACATTGCTCTGATGTTAACATATTTGTTTCACTTTCATTGTAATACAAATGACATTTCTTTAATAATTTGATGCTTCAATCTTCTCTCCTGTAGTGTTGGCTAAACTGCAATAATTGAGTGAACTCATGATAGTAAACTTAATTGATAGTAATTATTTTTTCAATATGGCCTGGTCAAGTGCTACTAGATCTAGGTTGGTCTATTGTTTTTTTTTTTTTTTTTGGTGGTAAACTTGGAAGTTGAAGTTTCATTGACTTTTGAGTTCATTGTTTGAAGCAGGAGTATAACAGTGTATTAGGATGTAAATTGATTTCTACAAAAGTAAGGCTCTATATGTTTTTGAGATCCAATGAAACATAATTTTCATTTACTATTTGAAAAACTTTGATCCAACCTTCGTGTTTGGTTAATGGATTTTCTTTTTATTTTTTGACAAATAAATGTATCTCCTTTAAAACTAGAGATCGTTTCTTTTCTTAAGTGATGATGAGTAGTTCCAATCTTGCACTTAAAACTTTCATATCCACGTATCGCCTTGAGTTATATGCCTTTCTTCTGCAGTTTTCTAGCATTCATTTGTGGAATGTCACAAATTTCTTATTCTCTCTTATTCACTTTCATGTAGGATAGTCCAATTGCGCCGATTGGTACAAATCCTCGGACAGATGTACTTCTAAAAGCAGAAAATGCAACTCTGGAAGCTGGGGGATGCATTCCAAGGCTAGCAGGGCTTTATATATATCCTTACATAATACTATCGGCTAAGGTTCGTCATATGGGTGCATATTGCCCCATGCCATATTGGTGCCAAGCCGATACTTGGTATGGGGGGTGTACTAAGTGCAGCACACTGAGCCAACCTGTACTGACACTATGCAAATATGGTACCGGTAAGGATTTTGAAACTGGTATTGCGAACCTTGGTTATTGGCTATATTATGAGGCAGGCATGCATGTGTGCGAACAAGAAATCACGAAAGCAACAACCATTTGACATTATTTTCTTAGCCGATGACACAAAGCAGATAGAGGTGCCCATGTTTATTGGTTAAAGAAAGGATCTGTTAATGCCCATCCAGATCATATACTAAATCTTATTCATTACGAGGTTACAGCCTTCTTGGTATCAGTAGTTTTATAAATCAATGTTTTGTTGTTGGTTATGATGTAATATCTGAAACAGTGCTGGTTATTTCTAATGTTTATGTTGTTTTATTTGTTTTATGATACTTCCAGATATCATATACTAAATCTTATTTACTGTGAGGTCACAACCTTCTTTGTTACAGTGGTTCTGCAAATTATGGTATTGTTCTGATGATTATGATATGGAATCTAAAATAATGCTGGTTATTTATGCTTTTTATTTTTTAGTCATTTGTACAATATTGCTATAGATTAAATAGGGACAGACTGGCACATTTTCCCCAAAGTAGAGCAAAAATCAATGCATAAAGAAGTTGTTTTCTTGCATGGTTCTTTTCAGATTTTTTCTGTAATTTCCTGTTACGTTATGACAGTAAGTTTTCTTAATTTAAAATATAAACAGTTTAAGCATGTTTCATATTTCAGGATTGGGATTATAGGATTGATTCGTGCCTGATTGTTTTAAATTCTTTTCTTGATTGTTTTGAACTTTGAAATCAAATCTAACATTCATATATTCGCTGTCTCTGTCCCCAAGACCAAGTGTAGGGATCTTTTTTTAACAGGAGGATGCTTCCCTCTTGATTACCGTCATGCAAAATAAGTTTCGGGGTAGAATTTTCCTGGGCTGTGACAATCATCCTCTCTCCAGGTTCCCATACTTTGCTTCGTCATTCATATTCATAATATAAAACTTGTCGGAGCATGCCATTATATATGTATCTGTTCCCTGCCAAATGGATTATTGTAGTTATTATCCTGGTCGCATATTCCTGGTTTGTTCGTTATCCACTCGTTTCCTTTCTGCAGGCAAGAAATAATAGATTTTCTGAACCAAAGTGGATTTTAACAAGAAGCTCCAGGGTTTTACGGGCAAGTACCTACTTTTTTTTATTTCATTTCCCTGTAAAAGTTGCAATCCTCTTTCTGCAGGCCTTTCAATTGAAATGGATATTTCAATTTCCAGGCACTGATGGTCCTTTAGGGAAGAGGATGGATAACTCCAAAACTTTGAGGCAAACAGACTGAGGTGGTTCTTTTGCTGTTTCGTTCCAAGTTTCGAGTAAATGTCATTGAATGGATTTGATGATTAAAGTTATAATAAAACTTGGAAAAGTGAACTCCTTTTCGGCTTTCTTTCTCTCTCTAATATTAGGCAGAAAATAGTTCATCTCATGAATGCAAAAAACGAATGGCGGATCTTCAGATTTTGGATTACCCCAGCATGCTGTTTGCAGCAGCCAATGCTTAGATTTTAATGGATGTTCCAATTCAGATATCCAAGTAGTTGCATTCAAGATTTTGTGTTTCAACTCTATCGACAAGTAAAATCTAACCCTGAATAATTGTTCTGGCTTTAGCTATGCCAAAAGAAGAAAAGAAAAGAACACGAAAAACAGCAGCACTAAATTTCATCTATTTTTGCTCCCAGGTTCTAAAGCTAATTCTAGCTAAAGTTGTTGCTCTATCCATCAACATGTAACGTTACAAAATTCAGCAATCAAATGACTTCCATTATTGCCACAAACCTAAAAATTTTCTCACGGTGAGATTTAATTTCTCGAATCGGACGTTCAATTTGCCATAAAAGTTCACACTATTCTACCATAGATCCCCCAAACCGGCTTAAAAAACACACACACTCAAAAGGAAGGAATCTAATTAGCTAAAAAACCAATGAAACAATTACTGATCTTCCCCAGCCCCCTATAATCTGAGAAATTCACCAAAAAAACACGGATGATCTATTCTTCTCCATTTTTCCCAAATGAAAAAAAAAAAACTAAATCCTGGAAACAATGAAATCCTTAGAATTAGTTGCTAAAATCATCTTGAAAAATTGTAAAAGAAATCCAAAGAAAGATTCTTAGTCATGCATGGAAAGAGAGCTGGAGGGTAGTCTTTGCTGTACATGCATGCATGGAAA